>NW_024424230.1:56021894-56323832 GCF_017311325.1 Ursus maritimus | reverse complement strand
CTCCTCGGGACTCCTGGAGGGGCGGCGGCGGGCGGGGCGGACCCGCGCCGGGGCCACTAACGGCCTGTCACTGTCAGGCCAGCGGCGCCGCGGGCCGCGCCTGGCCAGGCCGGGCGGCACGAGACAGGGTGGGCAGGGCGCGTCCCCTACCTTGCTCTGGAGAGGGGGGACGGGAGCAGCGCAGAACTGAGGGGTCTCCTCCCAAGCGCCGGGGACGGGGCTCGAAACCGCGCCCCTCCTTCCTCCTCGCCAGTCGCCACGCCCCCCTCACCCTCACGGACCCAAGGCACGATCGGCGTAGGAGGGTTTACCCCCTGAACGAGTGCCTCGGTGTTGCCGTCGCTATCGTTGTCTTCGTCGCCGCTGCAACCGCCACGAACGCCGCGGAGGCCGGGCTTGAAAACATCTCCGGTCTCCGTCCGTCTCTCACCACAGCCTCCTCGCTCCCAGGACAGCGCCGCCCGGCGATTGGCTGCAACGCAGGCACGTGACTCCGCGGGCACGGGACGGGCGGCGTGACCGCCCCGCCCCCAGCGCCCGCCCGCCCCTTCCGCCGGCCCCTCCCCGCTACCCCGCCGCTCTTTCAGTTCTACGGAGAAGCTTCCCGAGCCACGGGGTGGAGGAGTCGGAAGGTACCAAGTGAGAGGCGGCGGGGGTGCAGGCCGGAACTCCTCTCTAGTTGCTCGGCCCTCTTGCCACCCCACCCAGGTGTCGCCATCTCCCTCCACCGTCACCGGGCCGAAAACAGAGGGGGAACCTAGGGATGCGCAAGAAAGCAGCGCAGGCTCCGCTGACGCTGCGGGGCCGGAAGGCTCTGCATTCTCTTTTTGTGGCGACCGTGGCAGTGGATGTGACTGGAAACTTCTGGAAATGGCGGCGGCGGCGGCGAAGACGCTGAACATAGGGTATTCACATGTTATTTTTACAGGGCGGGTGGGCTTATTTGTGAGGTCGAACCCGGGAAAATACGTCTAAAGACAGAGGCAGGGTATCTGCCCCCAAATTCGCAGCTGCGAACGGCTGGCCCAGCGTGTACGGAGACGCGGGGTGCGCTGGGGGCCCCCATGTCCGCGCGGTAGTGCGCTTGCGCGCCGGCGGGACACCACCTGAACTGGAGCCCAGGGGACCCGGACGCGTGCCGGGAGCTCGGCCTCACCCACCGCGCCTGCCCTCACCTGGGCCAGGTGGGGCCCCAGTACCAGTTCGAAAGTACATTAACGTGCACCTGTCGCAGGGACATCGCGAACCCCACAATACGCTCTCTCCCATTCACACCTTCGAGTGACCTTTTTTAGAGAAACCAGTTTCTCCACATCCAGATAGTATTTCATAGGGAACTGCTCAAGTACTGAAGAGTGCGTGAGGAAAACTTACGGTCTGGGCCTACCAGCAGCGGGTACTCTTTTATTTCTGAACGCTTTTTATTTACATCGAGGTTAGTATGCGACAGTTTGTACATTCCTTTATTTAACCACCCAAGTGGTTACATAATCTGTTGGAAACCATTTTATTCTGACTTAACTTCTGAACGCTTATTTACATCGAGGTTCATCTGCCACAGTTTGTACAAGCCTTCAGCCACCAAAGGGGTTACATAATTGGACGGAAAACCACCTCCCTCATCATTAATATTGGTCTCCATAAACGACAGCACCTATTTATGGAGTTACTTAATGGAGTTAGGAATTTCTTTATTTCAGTACAGATGATGTGACACTTCAGACTTCACACAAAGTTAAATCCCAACAAATTATATAAAGCATAAACTTGCATTGAAAATCACTAATTTTTCCCTTCCTAGTTTCCGGATTTCTCTCATCTATAAAACATTAGGTTCAATATGAATAGTAAGCACCTTAGGCTGGAGGTGAAATACTGTTAACATTTTTTTTTTTACGGTTTTATTTGAGAGTGATCAGAGAGCGAGAGAGAGCACGAGTGGGGGGAGGGGCAGTGGGAGAGGGAGAAGCAGGCTCCCCGCCGACCAGGGAGCTCCATGCAGGACCTGAGCCACCCAGGTGCCTCTGTTACATTTAACTTGGATATTTATAGCATGAAATACAAAGAAACCCACTAAAAATTTAACCAACTCGGACATCTCTTCAGGTCATTGAGTTCTCATTTAACTCATTAGTATTTATGGCAATGGCAATTGCTATTTCTATAGCACTGCCTCACTTCAAAATTGAAAGGTAGGTAATCTTGAATTTGCTGAAGTAAATTAGCCATAATTTATGGCAACAACTATATGTACAACCTTATTACTTAAAATCCCTGAATATATGAAAGAGTCCTCAGGCAGCTGTGCTCCAGGGCACTGTACTGACTACAGTCAACGGGACAGTTGCAAAAAAATTTCTTAATGAAATTCATATTAAGATTATATGGGCAAATTATAAATCAACCACAATTTATTTTTCAAAAGGTCAACATGATACTTAGGAAGGCAAGAGGAGCTGTTTTTCCTTTTCAGTGTGAAACTAGAAATATAAAGAAATTATTATTATAGCTATTACAGATGTCTCAAAAAGAAGCCCAAAGAAAACAAGTTTATATCCACAAGCTAGTTGGTTAGTAAGCTGCCAACACTTTTAATTGTATAGCCCTGTCTTTTGTTGGCTTCAGCAAGTGGGTAAATACCAGTTTTCATGATAGTACTAAAAGGTCAAGGACCCCAAGCATTAAACCTCAGTGTTAGCCAAAGTTAAGCAGACTCTTAAAACCTGTATACAGTTGACTCTTGAACATGGGTTTGAACTGCATGGGTCTACTCATACATGAACTTTTTTTTGATAAGTGTGGTATTGCAAGTGTACATTTTCTGTAACTTTATTGTAAGAATACAGTATATAATACATATAACATAGAAAATATGTTAATCAACTGTTTATGTTATCAGTTAACAGTAGGCTATTAATAGTTAAGTTTTGAGGGGAGTTAAAAGTTACAGGAAGATTTTCAATTAGGAGAGAGGTGGGTTGGTGCCCCTAACTGCGCCCCCCCCCCCATGCTAGGCACTGTTTGAGTCAACTGTATTTGATATCTGAATTAGAAACTATTCTGCAAAATTTACCTTCTTACTAGCTTACTAGTTCTTCACACATTTATAATCAACTACCTTTATGTTTTGCTACGTAAGTCCAGTTAAATCATTCAAAAAATCCTCCCATATTTCAGGAAGGTGAATATAATAAATGAAAAATACAATCTCAGATCATAGCTTGTTATGTGACTTAGTCTATACATATGTAATGCCTCTGCAGCAAATATGCTTATAACTATTTTTATGTGTTGTAGCAGTGGCCCCATTCAATTACAGCAACAAACTGACAGCAATCAGTAGTTTCCTCTAGCAACTTTAAGTAGTTACTACAAAAAAACTGGTATTAGAGTCTTTGTCAGTAGAGAGAAAGATAAATTGTTTAATTTATTTTTGTTATTAAACAGCAATAAGATTTCCTCCTCAAAAACCCCCTTTTTAAAAAAAAGAGCACAGAGTTAGGAATTGAGAAGAGGAAATGAGGGAGCAAGTGCTGGTAAACCTACAAATGATGCCTACCTCTCTCTACAGGTTTGATAAATAGGCCAGGATATAGTTGTCATCTCCGAAAACAGCAAGGAAATTTTAATCATTGTGTTCATATACATTTTGAAACCATCTTGGATTACTGTAATAAAATTTTACCTGCCAGGTGTTTAAAAGCCAATCAGAAAACTATCATTAAAACCAGTATTATGTTAAAATTGGTAGAGTTTTTAAGAAAAATAGGCAAAAAAATTAAGACTCAAAATCCTAATATATACCACTGCAATACAAGTGATAATCTAAGAACTATAGAATATGTTTGATAATGGTGTAACAGTATAATTAAAATTTTCTATTTCTAAAATATTACATAAAAATTGATAATCAGTGCATATCCTTAATACATGTCTTTGTTTTTTCACCCAGTATCTGAAGCTTCCCCACTTCTAATTTTTCTTCTAGTTAAAAAAATTATGTCAAAGTAAGGCATTTTTATAAATCAGCAGGTCAGGAGGGCTCTAGGATAGAAGAGAGGCATTTTCATTGTGTTACCTTTTTATGCCACTTAAGAAATTACTGTTATTGTTTACCTTCTCAGGTAAAAAAACAAAAACTAATTTTTAAAGATATTCTTAAAAAGAATCATGTTTTTAAGCATCATAATTACTACTAGTGACTGGTTAGTCTGCCAGAAGAACAAGGCCAAACAATGACTTTGAGAAATCTGCAACAATTGGATTTAGATTTATCCCTGCATTAAAGCTATTAATTTTTTTTCAACTTGCAAAACGAATGCACCATAGCTAGTTCCTTGAATGTATATAATACATAGGTTTTATCCTTTGTTCTAAGTTGAAATATCCATTCAACTGAAGAGTGTATTTTGCATATCAACTGCTGTTTCCACCTCAGATTGTACTTGAGTCTCCACCCAGTTTCTATATACTTGCAGTATACAATAATAAAAATGACAATACTTCTAGAGACAACTACTTTATCCTCCTTACATCTCTGCTTGAGGTGTCACTTACCAGATGGAAATACAGTAACAATTATGTGCTGTAAATCTAAAAATGTTTAAAGGGAGTACTACCGTAAACGAGTCTATAGAAAGATCATGTTAACTTAAGACTTGGCTTTAAAGATGGAAAAGCAAAGTATATGTGAAATTTGACACCGTTATCTAATGTTATTGGTAAAAGTGATCTGGCAGTTGAAAATGGATGATATTGGAGTGACTATTAACTACACTATGAAATAACGTCTTCATAGTTAGTCAGAGATAGCAAAAGACTAAAAATGGTACTCCAAAGTTTCAACGTAACACAGATACTTCTAGAGACAAGCTGCTAGGTATACACCATGAGATGAACAAATAATATAAAAAGTTTATGTAGATAGGAGATTTATTTTTATTTCTCCAATGACAATATTTACAATTGAATATAAATTAAAGTCCTGCTTGCACACCAAAGCCAGGTCCTTTGGGTGGTTCAGTCAAAGAGGTAAGACCTCCAGCTGGCTCACAAGAGAAGCGTCCACTCCTGAAAAGAGCAAGTAACATTAAACTATTAATGGTTATCATTTATAAATCTTCACTTAAAAAAATCATTGGTACTTTACAACAGCCCAGTTAAGTAACTGTTTTTCATCCAAGAGTTGCATGGATTATTTAATTCAAATATTTCAACTGCTGCAAGATTTTCAAAAGTTAAATATGAAAACAGACAGGTTTGAGACTCACCATAGATATGAAAAATATAAAAGTAACACTATTAGTTCCCATTTACTGAGCAGTGTATGTATATTATTAGCTCATTTAATCTTTACAACAATGCCATGAGACAAGTAATACTGGCCTTATTTTACAGATACAGAAACAAAGGCTTAGGGGATTCACCATCTGCCAAGGATCAGAGCTAAGAACTATAAGAAAATAACCCAGACCCAGAGAACATTTTTAAAAATCATGCTTTAGGGGGCGCCTGGGTGGCTCAGTTGGTTAGGCATCTGACTCTTGATTTCGGCTCAGGTCAGGATCTCAGGATTGTGGGATGGAGCCCTCCATTGGGCTCCACACTCAGCTGGAAGTCTGCTTGAGATTCTCTCCCTCTCTCTAAAATAAATAAATAAATCTTTTGAAAAAATCATGTTTTAATAAATTAGTGCATTATATTTATTATTTTTATATCTGAATTTTATTTAGATTGAGATCCACTATTCACCATGAACAGAAGAGAATACAAACTTGTACATTATATCTGGAAATAAATGAAATGGGAATTTGAAGATTTAGGAGGGGTGTTCCTTAGAGACACTGAAAACAAAGTATATTGGTATTCATATTTTTAAAAGCAATATTAGTAGTATTAACTTTTCAAGAACAGGTTCCAGACCAGAGTGGCTACCACAGCCACAAGGAAAACAGGAACAGGTCCTTAGGTAGGAATCTATGAAGAGAGGCAAGAACAGAGGTAGAAGAACCTGTCTTTTGTTCTCCCACACACATACCTTCTCAGGAAATCACTCACCTCTGCCCCTGTCTAACCTCTGTTGTTAGAGCCCGGCTTAGCACCTACTCTTATTTCACGGCTTTGTTAATATACCTGTTCCTGCCACAGATTTCAGCTGAAGAATTGTTCAGTTTACATCTTTTTACTCCTTCTTGCTCTGTTCTTCAAATTCTGTCATCAATCTTACACGTTTCTTTCTAGAGCCCCAGGAAATCATCTTTTGTTCAGGGGACAGGACAAGGATACCACATAATCATTTTAAGGCCTTTCAAGCTATTACATTACACAATACAAGTAACTCAGTGTACAAAGTCAGAAGTTAAGTAATATATTTGCATTATAGGTTCACTATGAAAACCACATCAAAAAACAGTTACCGTGAACTATCTGAATCTAAAATTAATGTAGGGTAAGTGGCAAAATGATACCTAACTTTAACAAAAAACAGTATTTGGCTCTGTAATTTTTTTTATGTTAACTAATAACACAGGTATACCTCCTGCTCTTTGACTGCTAATGATGTAATGAAATTATTTTTGGAGGACCTTTCTTCCCCTTTACTAGATTCCCTCTATGGTTTAAACTCAGCTACCTCCTTCACCAACACAAAGGACTGATTTAGGGAGATTATAAAAACTGAGGTTTTGAGAACAATAATTGGGAGAGTTAATCATACACACTGCCTGAACTCTTCAAGGAACTGTGGATTTTTGTATAAGAAAGTAATTTCAAGAGTAATCTGGTCCATTTTCCTAAAGTTTGTTCCATAGCAATTACAGTCCCATGACCTACTTTAGGGGGGGGAAAAGTTTCAGTGGCCTCTTACGTCTGCCTGCAAACTTTCTCCTTCCCTCACCCTTCACAAAATGCACATTAAAATGCTATAAAGGCTGTAAAGTCCACAGATGGTGTTTCATCTATTAATCATTTAACTTCCCCTCATTTTATCTGTAAATATGCATCAGACACCAGAGGCAGTGATCCAGCCCTTCCATTCACAATTTACACTAGGGTTTTCACTTCATAAAAAACAAAAAATGATTCGTCTCAAGTGTTATGCTTAAAATGCCATCTATTTATTTTTATTTTTATTTTTTTAAAGATTTTATTTATATATTCGACAGAGATAGAGACAGCCAGCGAGAGAGGGAACACAGCAGGGGGAGTGGGAGAGGAAGAAGCAGGCTCATAGCGGAGGAGCCTGATGTGGGGCTCGATCCCATAATGCTGGGATCACGCCCTGAGCCGAAGGCAGGCGCTTAACCGCTGTGCCACCCAGGCGCCCCTAAAATGCCATCTATTAATTACCTTGTTCTATTACAATTGAAAAAGTAAATCTGATTTTTTTAGCCATTCCAACACTATTTGTACATTCATCATTTTAACTCATTCACATAGAAAATTTGGCCTTTCTGTACATTGTTTATGGCGTAGAAGTACTTTTTAAAGAAAAGCTATTTTATGAAAGTTTAGTGCTTATCTTTTTAATACTGCTGATTTATACCCACCCCTGCCCTTTTAGTATATACTATATACTTTTAGTATAAAAAAACGAAAGTGACTTTACAGTTTAGAGTTATCCATCAGCAACCACCTATATTTTCTTTACATCTCACATTATCTGTATCCCATAGAATTCTGCAAAAAGATATCTTTATAAAACTAAACATGAAGAATTCAAATTGAATTTAAAATTAGTTTTAGTTAACCATACTAAAAAACAACTTCTACCTCTTAATTAGTAATTTCAAAGCAGGTTAAGTTATTTTCAGTACTTAAAAAAAATGAAAATAATCTCAGCAAATATTTAATGTCAAAATAAGCACGGCCTTACCATCAGTTTAATATTTCCTTTCTACCCATCACTTAACAAAAACATAAAAAAGCAGTTTTTCTTTTTTTTTTTTTTTTAAAGATTTTTATTTATTTATTTGACAGAGAGACAGGGAGAGAGGGAACACAAGTAGGGGGAGTGGGGGAGGGAGAAGCAGGCTTCCAGCCTAGCAGGGAGCCTGAGCAGGAAGCCCGATGCAGGGCTCGCTCCCAGCACCCTGGGATCATGACCTGAGCCGAAGGCAGATGCTTAACAACTGAGCCACGCAGGCACCCTAAAAAAGCAGTTCAGAGACATGAATCTTTTACTGATTTTGGCCAGGATAGACCTGGTAATGGTACTCAGAAATTAGGTACTGCTGAAGACTCACAATGAGCACCTCTTTTACATATGTGAGCAAAGTGCTTGATTATAAAAATACTAATAAAAAAAAGAATTAGCTTTGGTTAAAGTATAACTATAATTATATTTTGGAGTATAACTATATTTTGGTTACTACTATCATTGCAGTCTCTTTCATTATACTATATAGCCAAAAAACTTGAGGAAGGAGAGGAAAAGTTTTTGTCTTCCAATGCTGGGAAGACATTCTAGAACTACCATGTCCAAATACAGTCTCCACACACCACTGGAAGATGCTCTGCAATTACTGAAAAGTAAGTAGATTTTTTTTTTAAAGATTTTATTTATTCATTTGACAGAGATAGAGACAGCCAGCGAGAGAGGGAACACAAGCAGGGGGAGTGGGAGAGGAAGAAGCAGGCTCCCAGCGTAGGAGCCCGATGTGGGGCTCGATCCCAGAATGCTGGGATCATGCCCTGAGCAGAAGGCAGATGCTTAACGACTGAGCCACCCAGGTGCCCTGAAAAGTAAGTAGATTTATCTCTTTTTACGTACTGTTTTTTAAAGATTTATTTATTTTAGAAGGAAAGCATGCAGGTGGGGGAGGGTAGAGGGAGAGAGAATCCTCAAGCAGACTCCCCACTGAGCACAGAGCCTGACTTGGGGCTCCATCCCAGGACCCCAAGATCATGACCTGAGCTGAAACCAAGTGTAGGCCCCTCAACTGAGCCACCCAGGTGCCCCACCTCTGTTTTTTAAATAAGAGGGATACATAGGAAATAAAAATAGGTTCAAAAACCAATAATTCTAAAGTTTTTGGCTCAAATCTAGAACACTCAAAAACATCTCCGTGAAGAACTATTTAAAATTACTGATAAGCAACACCTCTATTATTAGATATTAAAAATGCTTAACTGTGATACTCAGTTAACTGTTTACTAATGTTAAAATACAATGATATTATAGTATCCCAAGTTAAGAACACCAACAAACTAATTTCACCCCCACTAATCTCATCCAGCCTTATGGCTTTAAATACCATCTATATTAACTGATGAATCCCCAATTCACATTTCCAGTCCTAATGTATTTCCTAAATTCCAGGTGCAAATATACCTTTCAGCATTCTACCATGGGTGTCTAGCAGACATCTCAACTTTAACCTGTCCCAAGGTGACTTTTCTTCCCCAAACTTGCTCTACTCCAAATCTCCTTTTTAGTTAAAGGAACCATTGAGGTGCTCAGACCAAAAAGCTAGAAATCACTCTTAATTCCTCTGCCCCACAACAGGCACTAAATTTTAAACTGTTCTCCACACAGTAACTAGCACAATAATTTTAACAAGATTACACATCATTTCCTGCTGAAAACACTCCTATAACAGCTTTTATTTTATTTACCATTCAACTCAAATTACGTATCTGAGCCCCTATCTACCTCTTGAAAGAGTACACAGAACTACTATTTATTACAAAGAGCAGGAAAACATATTTAAAACAGGAATAAAGAGCACATCATAGTTATTTTAATACATTAAAATACTATATGGCCATTAAAACCTACAAATATATTGAAAGAAGAATCATATGGCATAGGCAGAAAAAAACCTACAGGGCTTACAACTACATAAAACTACCAACACTTTCTAGTATTAGAAAAAAATTCCGAGCAATATAAGCACTTAGATATGGAATAGGGGTTCGTTTAGCAGCAAAAGTTCAGGTTCATAATTAAAGAAAAGTAATTAGTATAACACAACTGCAGGATGAGAGCAACCTGGATGAACAATGTTGAAGTTAAAAAAGATCTAGGCATTCTGACTATAAGTGCAATTACTGGTGAAATGTACCTGAAGTGAGAGTTGATGTAATTAGGCTGCATTATTACAAGGAAAAGGTCTAGAACAAAGAAGATAGTCCCACAGTGCTCTGCACTGCTCAGTACATATCTCAAATACTGTGATTAATCTAAGTATCACGTTAAGAGAGTCATTAGACAACCAGAAAAGCTACAAAAGAGGGAAACCAGAACTATGTCATATAAGAAAAAAAATGAAACAATGGTAGACATTAATTCTGAGAAAAAGATCTGGGGAAGAGAAGACACCTATTTTAAGTAATCGAAGAGCTATCATTTAGAACAGGTGTAAAAGTTATCTTGTGTTGGTTCAAAGGGCAGAATTGGACATGTAGGTGGAAATTGGAGGGAGACAAACTTCGGGTCAATCTTCTGAGACGGGTATGAACTTTTAAACAATGGAACAGATTTCTATTTGTAGTAAATTTACCTTCTCTACAAATATTCAAGTAAATACCAGATGATTATCTGATAGGATTTTAGAGGAAAAAAGAAATAGTTGCTTTAGATGACAGGGTGGTTTCAATACTATCCAAAGCTCCTGACAACTCCTAAGAACTTAGGGGATAAGAGAGGGAGGGAGGTCAGTGGGGTTGAGAGAGAGGGAGAGAGAATCTTAATTCCACACTGGGATGGAGGACTCAATCTCACAACCCTGAACTGAAATCAACACTTAATTTACTGAGCCACCCAGACACCCCTTAAGGGATAAATTTTTTTTTTTTTAAGATTTTATTTGACACAGAGAGAGAGAGCACAAGCAGGGGGAGCTGCAGGCAGAGGGAGAGGGAGAAGCAGGCTCCACGCTGAGCAGGGAGCCCAATGCAGGGCTCAGTCCCAGGACCCTGGGATCATGACCTGAGCTAAAGGTAGATGCTTAACGGACTAAGCCACCCAGGCACCCCCAAGGATAAAAATTTTTTAATTAAGTTTACATTAGGTTAAGCCATTAAAATTTATTGTATGGAAACAGAAGCATACCGTGGCCCAGGTTTTGGAATTTTGCCAGCTTTGAGCTCATCAATAATTTCTTCGATATCCTTAGGTGTCAGATCCTCCTAGAATAAAAAATTAAAAGTCACATTAAAATTACTTCCTACTATTGAAATCTGTGTAAATCCCTAATATCAGTTAGTTTATTGTTTGTCTTTCTCAGCTCCCAAGTTAGTCACCAAGGTAGCAGTAACTGATTAATTCCTATAGTGTAGTATATACTGTTAAATGCAGTATGCAAGAAGAGCTGCGGCTAAAGGGAATACAGAGTAGTACTTTAAAGTGAAAGAGTTGTGCACTTGAGTCCTGGCTCCAACATTTAATAGCTAGTAATCGCAAAATAAGTTATTCAGCCTCCTTAAGTTTGTTTCTTCACTTGTAAACCTACTTCAAGAATGTTTTTGAAGATTCAATGAGAAACTATATAAAACAGAACAGTGCCATGGCACATGCTCAACAAATGCTATGTCCTTGAAGAAACAGTGAGATGCAAACAGAATTAGCACCAGCAGTCGTAATAACGTAAAAGTAGATGCCTAACATCTATCTCTAACCTGAAGATGTAATATTCTCACGATATCTTCTTTCTTTCCCAGGTAAAATTCACCCTGTTCCCAAATTCACTTAATTTTTGAACAGAAAGATAAAAGAAATTATTTTTGGAATGAATCTTAATGACCCTGACCCTCCAGTCCCCATTTCAATGAGAGCAGCTCTATACACTATGTACCTGTATAAAATTTTTACCTCAAGAAAGGGTTCTGATATTTAAAATAATAAATACAACTGAAACACACAGATACACATGCCCATGTGCCTAGGTGCACCCTAGGTTTAATCAAGAGAGTCAAAACAGAATGGGTAAGATTAAATTAAAAGAAAAATACCTAAACCATACTCCTATTCCCTCTCTAAAACTG
The DNA here is from genome assembly GCF_017311325.1 of Ursus maritimus. Classification (NCBI taxonomy): domain Eukaryota; kingdom Metazoa; phylum Chordata; class Mammalia; order Carnivora; family Ursidae; genus Ursus; species Ursus maritimus. The sequence goes on along the minus strand of NW_024424230.1, from coordinate 56,311,847 downwards.
TTAAGTACTTAAGAAAATGTTTTATAGGACTCTGATACTATGCTAGAGAAATTGTGATTCAGCACTGCATCTCCAGTGCCTCACCACAAAAAAGTTCTTTAGTATTTGTTCAATGATGAAACATTTATAAAAATAAAACACTGCTTTCAAACTGCCTAGGGTTCAACAAATGTTCAGAACTTCACAGCTAAAAGAAATCTTTAAGTCTTCTAATGATTTTATCTCTTTATTATGAAAATTTAGACTATACATTAATACCCATATTCCTACCACCTGTATTCAATTTTTAATTTGCCATATTTGCATTATATGCACATAAGCTCCCCACTTTTGGTTATACCATTTTGAAGTAAGTTGCAGACATCATGACACTCCTGATACTTCAGCACACATCAAAGAATAAGAACATTTTCTTAAATAACATAATGCCACCACACCTTATTAACTAAAAATAATTCCTTAATCAAATGTCAAGTCCATATTCAAAATCTACCCAACTATCCTCAAAATGTATTTCATAGCTCGTTTTTTCCTAAGCAGGATCTAATCAAAGTTTACATGACTATTTCATTTTATCCACCAGCCAACTGAGACCCATAAATGTTAACTGCCCTGCAGTGCCTGGCTGGTTCGTAGAGCAGGCGGCTCTCGATCTCAGGGTCCTGAGTTCAAGCCCCATGTTGGGTATGGATTAAAAAACAAAAACAAAAACTGCCCTGCCAAAGACCATACCACTACTAATCTTTATCTCCGTAGGCTATTATATTCAAACTTTTACAGTGCTTCACACAAAGTCTTGACTGTCTAACTCCTGATTAAATCAAGATACTGTTTATTATAAGTAAACTGCAGAAATGTGGGAGAAGGTAAAACTGTTGCCATATTTTTAAAGGACTTTTTTTTAAAGTATGGGGAATAGAAAAGATAAGAAATTTGAATCTCTGATCATTAAAATGAAGAAAATCATGATAGGGAATGAGACCACCCTAGAAATCTAAACAGCCAAAGAAACCAAATTTAATCTTCATTAAAAAAAAAAAGTAAATTTCCATTTCAGGCATTATGGCAAATTAGCTATCCTGACTGAACACCCCCCTACTATAAAAAAACTAAAAATGTTGGATAAAATTTAAAGAACAAAAAATTTTAAATTTCATCAACATGCTGACAAGAAAGAAACACTCAGAGGCCAAAAACTCAATGAAAACCCAGGAAGACAAGCAGGACACCAAGCAAACCTGGTTTCAGAGTTTCACAGCCCAAAGGGTCAAGGGACAAAGCCGCAGGCTACAAGAGACATCCCAAACACACAAAGTTATGACCCTAAAAGGCTATTCCCTCAGGGGTAAACTAGAAATTAAACTGTCCCTCAAAAAGAATTGCTACTCTAGAACCTTACACATTGGAGCAATAGGGGAGGGTATAAGGGGAGAAGCTTTCTTTTGGAACAGTAGTATTTACAGGAGCAAGAGAGAAGCAAAGCAAATACCTTCTTGAAGAATCCACACTCAGTGCAGGACTCAGTTTCCACTAATACATTTCTCAGAAGTATAAATTAACAATATTACGTATGAAAACCACTATATATAATTAAGGTGGCAAGAAATTTTTTAAAAAGATAACTAGAAAATTCCACACACTTGGGAGACTAATACTTCTAAAAAACACAGGCCAAAGGAGAAATCAAAACGCGTACTTCAGGGGCGCCTGGGTGGCTCAGTGGGTTAGATGTCTGCCTTTTGCTCAGGTCATGATCCCAGGGTGTTAGGATCGAACCCCACAATAGGCTCCCTGCGCAGCAGGGAGCCTGCTTCTCCCTCTCCCTTTGTGGCCCCCCCCATGCATGCTCACTCTATCTCGCTCTTATTCTCTTAAATAAGTTCTTTTAAAAAATGCATATTTAAAAATATTTAAAATTAAATGATAAAAATATTACTTATCAAAACTTGGGAGATCCAGCTAAGGCAGTACTTAGAGGAATGATACCATCTCTAAAATTTTTAAAATAAGCAATGTAATATATTAATATGGCTGGATACATATACTCACACAGTTTAAAAACATGTACAGGAACAATACACACTAAATCTATGATAGTGGTTATCTCTTAAAATGAAAAGGACTAGGACTCTGCAGGGCATGAGGTGGTGTACCTGCATCTGTAACTTATTTTTACAAATAATGATAATGATAAAAATAATACCTAATAACAGTAAGTATGGCAAAATATGTTAAATCTTGGTGGTTATTTTCTGTATTTCTACGTTAATTATTTTTCATAATTAAAAATAAGCTTTTAGGGGCGCCTGAGTGGCACAGCGGTTAAGCGTCTGCCTTCGGCTCAGGGCGTGATCCCGGCGTTATGGGATCGAGCCCCACGTCAGGCTCCTCTGCTATGAGCCTGCTTCTTCCTCTCCCACTCCCCCTGCTTGTGTTCCCTCTCTCGCCAGTTGTCTCTATCTCTGTCAAATAAATAAATAAAATCTTAAAAAAAAAAATAAGCTTTTAAAATATGTCATTATCTCCTAGAGTTAAATGCAAAAATGTTTAAAGATAATTTTTAAAAACCTTCTGGTGGACAACAATGTGGAAGCTAAAGTTGACTAAACTTTTAAAGCATTTTTTTTTTTTAAGATTTTATTTATTTGACAGAGAGAGACAGCCAGCGAGAGAGGGAACACAAGCAGGGGGAGTGGGAGAGGAAGAAGCAGGCTCCTAAGCAGAGAAGCCTGATGTGGGGCTCGATCCCAGAATGCTGGGATCACGCCCTGAGCTGAAGGCAGATGCTTAACGACTGTGCCACCCAGGCGCCCCATAAACTTGACATCTTTTTATGCAAAGTTTTTCAATTCTTTCTTTTTTAATAAACTTTGGAAAACAGAAAAAAAAAAACCTTTCTGGATATTTATGCCAGCAGTTTCTTCTCAATGAGTAATTCAGAAACCAATATCTACAGGACAGGAAACCAAATATTTAAAATATTTAAATATGAGATCATATAACTTTATATTAAATGGAATACTCACATAGTAGTTGTCATTTATTTGAACCATTGGTGCATTTACACAGGCCCCTAAACATTCCACCTCTATAAGAGTGAAAAGTTTATCGGGTGTAGTCTCCCCAACCTTTATTCCTAAAAACATAAATAATCACTGTTAAGGTTATATTTTAATAGCAAGGTGGCATAAGAAAACAACAAATTACAGAGGTATATAAAAAGTATTTAAGAAAATTAACTTTCTTCAACAAAAAAACTCTGTATAATTATACCAAGGATTTCTTAAGTGGACTTATTCCTTTAAAAACAATAAGATTTCAGGGGACTCATCTCTAGTGTTTGCTGTTCTACAGCAGTGAATCGGAATATAGTATTTTCATTTTGACTGTGATAGTTAACCTACTAAAATCAGTCACACTGTCAGATTGGCAAAGACTCAGAAAACTGCTGATATCAAAGATCATTAAGACTACAAGGAAAACAGGTACTCTCCTATCTTCAGGGGAGACATTTTGGCAAAATATAGTAAAATCTGACTCAATTCTATTCTTGTAAACAACCTCAGTATACAATAGAACAATCATGCAAAGATATGTATGTGTGAAAGTAACTGCAGAGTAATGTATAATAGAAAAACACGGCAGACATACATATGCTATAGCCAAAATAAAGTGCAAAAAGTTTTTAATAATGAAAATAAGCAAAACAACATAAAATCTAAAACTAATTATACCCATATCAGAATTTGTGAGGGTGAAATTTTGAGCAGACTTCAGCTTTCTGTTTTATATACAAACATGCAAATACTTTATATTCTGTAGCAACAAGATTAAAGTATACCTCCTTTTACTTCATTTGATATGTAGAGTTAAAAATGCAGCAATGGCAGTTTTGTATGGAAAAATGCCCTTATAATTTTATAAATGCCACTGTAATAACATCTTATTTCAAATTTCCCTTTCTGAAGCATCCTAGTCTCCTATCTTACTTGTTCCAAGACTCATTTGAAGAATACAAGGACAGTACAATCACTTTTTTATGTACCACATGCTATCATTACACAATGAGTGAAACTTAATTTCTAAACAATGAAAACTTTAAAACCCCTAGAAGCTTTTCAAATATGCTTAATGATTATGGGGGGAAAAAGGTGAAAATTCAGCTCTGAGGCTGAGAACTAAGGAAAATACAAAATAAGAACAAATAAAGGTGGGCAACCACAGTAAGACAAAAATTTACTGATGAAGTACAGATCAGATCCAATAAGATGGCAAACACTGGAAAACTCAGAAACGGATCAAATCTAAAAAGACAATCCTATTTTTCATAAAAGTTACAAATACAATGTGTCCCATACCAAGCTTTTTCTGAATGGCCTCCAGTATGCTGTCAGAGTTTCGAAGCATGCAAGGTGTAGTAGTGCAGACCTGAATGTGATACTTTCCAACTGGCTTTCGATTATACATTGTATAAAAAGTTGCTACTTCATATACTCTCATTGGAGGTACTTGTAAAACTTCTGCAACCTGAAATATTAGGAAATTTTAAAATAATTATGATCTTTATTAGTTGAGATTTAGGTACCTTGTAAAGAGCATAATTTCAATTTGGTAAAAATGTAAAACGTCTTCAGAAGCAGAACATATACTTGTATTTGATATTTGGGAAGTGTAAGTCCCTCAGCTGTTACAGACTCTACACTTAAATCACACAGACCCCAGAAGCTAACGGTTATAGCATCTCTTCCACTTTATCCCATGTCCCGTCTCTGTGAAACGATCATCTTTTTCTCTAAATCTTTTAAGTCTTTCACTGTTAAGAATTTCTACTTTGATCATTTCAACTCTCATATTTTATAATTTAAAATTTCTAAATGGCAAAAATTTGGTGACCAAGCCCCAATAAATTAAATACTTGAATTTTTTCAACCCTTCACAATTTTTCAAAAAGCCTTGATGTTACTGGTGATATACACTGCATGCAAATGGTATGGCAACACAAAAAAGGGGCGAGAATCAAAGCTCACCTATTAGCCTGTATTGATTTACGTATCTACACACTTTATATACACACAAACCACACACACAACACATACATAACTCTCCAGAACAATCCAAAACACTACTTATATTTTAAATCACAACACTCTACAAAAATCTTATGGACTAGTACTTCCCAACCCTTCACATCAAGATATTTATAGTAAATATTTCTTTTGACACAGTGGGGTTCAGGACCAATGGAATCATTATCTGAGCACGACTCTCTTGATCAGGGCAAGTCTATTAAAGAAAACAATATTGTTTTAGCTGTTTGCTAGGGATAGTCCACATATAGTCTATCATGACTATCATCCTGGCTGCAACTTTCCAGGTGACCTAACATCATTAATCTATCAGGTTGTAAGATTTGTGTCTGGCATTCTTAAAAATTAGGCATGCTTCCATGTTTTGACATGAAAGATGAGTTTGTTAAATGGCATTTCAGATGACAAATATGTTGAACTTCCTCCTATTAGAGATTCTAAAGGATATGTATTCTCAAAAGACATCTAATCATGGCTCACTTGTGAAAGATAAGTAGCTGTGCTAAATTTAATTTGGTGATACTAAAGCAGGCCCGTACCTCTGAATCTGGGAGCTCTCTCAAAACACACATGCTGGAGCCAGAAAATACACATGCTGGAGCTCTACCACTGATGCCTAACTTGAAAAATCTCCCCTGGGGATGCTGCTGTATATCTCCTTACACCTCAGTGACGGTTAAGAAACTAATGTGTGAGATTCTGGATATTGTTTTGGTTGTAAGGTTGGGTTTTCCTGGGGGCCGGGGGGCAAAGAAACAGTAACCCTAAAAGTCTCAAGTATAAAAACGGAATCTTGATTCTATTCTCTGTACATTATTTCCTGCTTCTCACAAATACACATTCAATTCTAAATATAACAGGACAATATTTGTGAAACATTTTCACATTGGTTCTCATTTATTTCATTCTGTTAAGCTTGCCATTCAGCAAGACTTCCAACACATTTGCCATTATTAAAGACATGAATTTTGGGGACGCCTGGCTTGCTCACTCAATAGAGTGTGCAACTCTTGATCTCAGGGTTGTAAGTTCAAGCCACATGTTGGGTGTAGAGATTACTTAAAAAATAAAATCTTTAAAAATATCAATTTCTTTTTTTTTTTTTTTTAAAGATTTTATTTATTTATTTGACAGACAGCCAGCGAGAGAGGGAACACAGGCAGGGGGAGTAGGAGAGGAAGAAGCAGGCTCCCAGCAGAGGAGCCTGATGTGGGGCTCGATCCCAGGACTCCAGGATCACGTCCTGAGCCAAAGGCAGACGCCCAATAACTGAGCCACCCAGGCACCCCTAAAAATATCAATTTCTGCAGAAAAGAGAAAAGCATTTATGAATAGAAACATACCTAAATCGTTATTTAGAAAGCTGGCTATTATAATACAAAAAACAATGTTAAGTATTTTAGAAAACACCCAAAGAGCTATGTGATTTATTGGGGGGAAAAAACTCACCCGACTATACTTAAGTACAACCAAACTTGCTCTGTAACATTTTTCAGTCAAAAAATAAATAAATATTAATAAAATAATAATGGTTCATAACCAATGTTAGAGTACGATACAAAGCAAATTAAGAGATATGAACATAATCTAAAATCTGCCTATGGCATTCCATTAGATCAACTGAAGACATTCCTATTCTTTAAGATAGATGATAATGATCTAGCCTAATAGACCAAGTAAAATTTAGAAAGTGAAAAAGAGAAATGAAGTACAGCAGAATCTCTGCAATAGTCAAGTAGAAAATGCACTGAATGGGAAATGGTTCAGTTTCAACTCTGTCACTTAGGAATCATAACATAATAATTTGAAGAGATCTACTCTAGTTCAAAATCTTCACTGCAGATGAGGAAGTAAGTCCACAGAAAAAACCAGATCTCTTAGCTCAAAGTCAAATGTATTTTCCATTGTTATCACACTGGCTTATTATTTGTATGATTCTCATAAGAATCATATTGACTTTGTATGGCACTTCATAAACTATGCCCTGCAACATAACATAATACCACAAAAATATAGTTAATATAACAAGAATAAATGTGAAATGTGGATTACTGTTGAAACCACAATTAGAAAAAATGAGTCTTAAAAATATGTATGAATAGACTAACCTCCTTTAAATGGGTCGCCCATACCATTTCTGTATGTTGCTGATTATCAAGTGTAGGGTGCCATCAAATACTATGTATTATATAAATTTTATTAAAGCCTGTAGCCAAAGATGCAAAATAATAAAAAGATTCATATTAGCTGTGAGCAGATCCTTTTCTCCATCATTTTAGTGTTTAAACACACTAATTTTCAGAATACCTTGACAGCAAATTATACATATGTGGAATCTTTTGTCTTTATTATGGCCATTTCTCTCAAAAAGGGGAAAAAAAAAGATAAAACTACTTTTACTATAATGCCTTTACTATTTCCTGCAAGGACAAAAAGCTCTACCTTTTCAGTTCTCCACATTATTAAGAGAACCAACAAAAACACAAATTTGAGGAAACAAATGATTAAAGGATTCAAATTCCTAGACTTTGACATTAATAACCGTCAGAGGAATTTCTACATAAGGAAAAAATTCATACACAGTCTCTCCTCTTTTCAAACTAAGGCAAAAATGAATCTGGTACCTTGTTCATAGCAGAGATGGGCAGCCATCCATTCTGTCTTTGGGCTAAATCCAGGACTGGAAGCACAGCTGCTGCTTTATGTCCTTCTGGATAGTTTTTTACAATTGCCTCTATCCTCTGTATCAAAGAAAAAGCACATGTTTTGATACATCTGGAAGATATTAAATATTTTGTAAATTAATTATACTGTTAATTTAGTCATACCTTATAGTTTTCTGGTGTGAAATCAAATGGAGTATCTGGGTTATTCTCAGGAGTATCTCTGTGCTACATAAAGGGAAAAAATGTTTTCCACAATTATCAGAATTCCCTCAAAAGTGTGAAAAGCTTTGTATATTACTATACTACTTTGTATATTACTATACTACTATACTACTGATCACTTAATCTCTTCACTTTAATTCCAACATTATATAATCTATCCTTGCATCAAAAAGAATGGCTAACTATTAAATACACATTTAATGAATATGATTAACAAAGTAATGTTACCAGAATTCAAAATTTCAGAAAAGTTTTAGAAATCACTCTTTAATGATTAAGAGAGCTAGCTTTAGGACCAAACCCAAAAAAAGTATTATCCAACTTGATAAGAGAACAGGATCTTCTAATGTAATTACCAAAAAAAAAGCCAACTGCTGGAAGACTTATAAAATTAAGACAAAATTTTGAGTATGCACATAACATGCATTGTTCCAAAAGAGTGTGTATCAGATTATCAAAAGGGCCCCCTACTTTAGGAAGGTACAAAAGTACCACCTCTTCCCCACATAACAAAAACTAGCCAATGGCAAGATGCTTTATTTCTTCTCCCCAAAAAGAACAGGCCCTCTTCAAAAACTAACCAGAAATGGCATGTCAACAGGAAATCAAATGAGTCACACTGAGATTAACACTTACATCAATTAATGTTTAGTATGCACGGTGAACACAGAACTGAATCCCTCAATATTTAACTCTCAAAGTTCTGCTTTTTCAAGGATATAAAAGGAAAAGAAAATGGAAACTTTGTACAATGATCTCAAATATGCGGCAAATTTAATACTTTTAGACAAACATGAAAAAATATAAAGCAGGAATCTACTCTATAGTATGGCTAACTCATTTATTAAGATTCAGCCTAGAAATAACTCAGTTAACAAAATTGTACCAGTAACTCTAAATCATCCTACAGGTCCACTAAATTGCCTTTAAACAACACAAGATTAATCCCTGAAAACTGTGCCTTATCACAGAAGGGAGATACATTATCTTATCTCTGAATTGTACAACTAAGCTGGGGTTTTCATGGACCTCTACCTGTAGTTAAACCCTGGAAACCAAAAATATAAAGGAACTACGAATGTATTCTCACTGTATTACTAAAATCCATGAGTTTTAAACTATTACCATTTTGGGATTCCCCAAGTTGCAGCCACACAATCTTTAGTCAGCCAATAGGACTAATTTTTAAGAACCCAAAGTGAGACTAGAAATCAGTTTAGGGTTCACAGTAATTTAACCAAAAAATATTCTTTTTTTTTTTTTTTAAGATTTTATTTATTTATTCGACAGAGATAGAGACAGCTAGCGAGAGAGGGAACACAAGCAGGGGGAGTGGGAGAGGAAGAAGCAGGCTCATAGCGGAGGAGCCTGATGTGGGGCTCGATCCCGTAACGCCGGGATCACGCCCTGAGCTGAAGGCAGACGCTTAACCGCTGTGCCACCCAGGCGCCCCCCAAAAAATATTCTAAATTCAGAGCTACCCTGGTGTCAATTTAAACTCAGAAGGTTCAACTGGAATCACACATCTTTTGAAATTTAATGAATTCAATTAGCTATATTTAAATCACCACAATGGATGGCATATACCAAAGACACTGGTGTTTAAGATATCTTGGATTGTTACAATAGTTCTACCCAAATTTCCAAGTCTTTCCATTCTGAAGAAATTAGAGTAATTACTTACCACAAATAAGGCTCCTCCAGCTCCATTTTGCACAGCTGTCTTATGTAAATTCCTTATATGTCTCCCCTAAAATTTTAAGAAAATTTAGTAAACTATAAGCTTTAAGAAATTTTTCATGAGTAAATACCTTAAGATCCGTAACTTAAAACAACAGACTCAACTTATATAAGTAAAAGATCTTAGGAGATATGGCTCACTGTGCTATACCCCTCCCATCTCTATTTCAAGAGAGGTATAAGAAAATGGAAATCCAAGGTAAGGTTATTAACTTGCCTAAGAAAACACATGAGTCCATGGAAGAACCAGGTCCACAACCCGTATCTCCTAAGTTGTGTACCCTTTCTACTACACTCTTGCATTAGGAGAGTTGGTATTCCATTAATTTACAGCCTTTTACTTTTTTCTCAATCAAGCTGGATGCCAGCTTTCATAAACATGTTTTCATTCTGTACAAATGAATCATATACTCTGCACAAATGAGTCAAGTATAGCCACCTTTCAATTCTTATTGAATAGTTTAGAAACTCCAGCCATAGGGGCGCCTGGGTGGCACAGCGGTTAAGCGCCTGCCTTCGGCTCAGGGCGTGGTCCCAGCGTTATGGGATCGAGCCCCACGTAAGGCTCCTCTGCTGTGAGCCTGCTTCTTCCTCTCCCACTCCCCCTGCTTGTGTTCCCTCTCTTGTTGGCTGTCTCTATCTCTGTCTAATAAATAAATAAAAAAATCTTAAAAAAAAAAAAAAGAAACTCCAGCCATAAAGTTTCAGAAAGCTGCTTATGATGCTATGCAGTGACCATAGTCAGTTGTTTTAGAAGGAATCCATTTCATTACTTTCTGCTGCATTTTATTTCTTTGCCCTGTTGCTCCCAACACCCTAACCACCCTCTCTGCCACCACCAAAAGCAATTCAACCACTATTCAGAAATCGTTTCATTTCTGAGTTCTACTAATCACACAATGATAGAACACTGGATTAAACCAAGCATGGAACTAGCAAAAGTTGGAAATACAAAGAAAGCAAATGTAACAGAGAAGTAAACGCAGTGATACAATCATGTATTTAACTTTTCCCTAGATCCAAATATTTCAGTTGAAGAAATAAGTTTATGTAAATGCTTGTTAATAAACAAGATCCAAGTACAGAATGTGGTACATACAGAATGGCTAAAATTAACAAGTCAGGAAACGACAGATGTTGGCGAGGATGCGGAGAAAGAGGAACCCTCTTACACTGCTGGTGGGAATGCGAGCTGATGCAGCCACTCTGGAAAACAGACAGTACGGAGGTTCCTCAAAAAGTTGAAAATAGAGCTACCTTATGACCCAGCAATTGCACTACTAGGTATTTACCCCAAAGATACAAATGCAGTGATCCAAAGAGGCACCTCTACCCCAATGGTTATAGCAAGCAATGTCCATAATAGCCAAACTATGGAAAGAGCCCAGATGTCTGTCCATCAACAGATGAACGGATAAAGACGCTGTGGTATATATACAATGGAATACTACTCAGTCATCAAACAAAAATGAAATCTTGCGATTTGCAATGACGAGGATGGAACTAGAAGGTACATGCTAAGCGAAAGAAGTCAATCAGAGAAAGACAATTATATCACATGATCTCACTCATATGTGGAATTTAAGAAACAAAACAGAGGATCATAAGGGAAGGGAGGGAAAAACAAAACAAGATGAAATCAGAGAGAGAGAAACCATAAGAGACTCTTAATCATAGGAAACAAACTGAGGGCTGCTGGAGGGGAGGGGAGAGGGGATAGGGTAACTGGATGATGGATATTAAGGAGGGCACTTGATATAATGAGCAATGGATATTATTTAAGACTGATGAATAACTGAACTCCATCTCTGGAATTAATAATACAATATATGTTAATTGAATTTAAATTTTAAAAATTTTTTAAAAAAGAATGTGGGACGTAGGTATAAAATACAGGGTAAATATCAGTTTCAGGATAATGCGGGCAGGGAGGGGAGAATTTGATCAGTACAGAGGGGGCTTCAACTCTGGTTGTTTTTTTTTCTTGGGCAGCAAAAAGAATGCAGTGCTTATTATATTCTTTTTGCTTTTCTGCATCTTAAAACACATAAAAATTTAAAAGAAAAAAATAATACACATCAAGGAGATTGTTTAAGTTCTTATACTTTTATTCAAATTCTCCCAAACTGCTTCAGGGTCAATCTATAAATTAAATACAAGATTATACTTATACCCCTGATTTGCCTGTCCAGAACCTAGACTGAGATAAACATAAACCTAAGGCCACAGTTCCCAAATAATACTGCTAAAAAAAACCCACACCACCAGCATAAAGCTTCGAAAAATCAACTGAAACTAAAATTTCTATCTTCTTTCTTAGAAGACAGTCCCTGCCATCACTTTAGCCGAGAGTTTTAAACCAAAGAATAATTTTTACTGAGTAACATTAGTGAATTACTTAACTAAATTCTGAGAAGAAACAAAAGATTTCATAATAAAGAATTAATTTAAGAGAACAGAAAGCATCCAGTCTCCTTTTTTCCTAACTTCTGAAAGCTAACATTTTGTTTACTTTACTGGCTCTTTACCCACCCCTCAGGGCAGGTTGTCCTCAGGGCTCAGCTCTGTCCTGGGTTCTTTTCTCCACAGATTTTTAGAGCTTATTCATTCTCATATGTTTAACTCCATGCTGATGACTCCTGAACCTTATACACATTTGATGACAAAAAATTAACAGCCTGAAGAGATCATAAACACATATAAATCAAATAGAAAAATGAATAAATATGAACAAAAATGTCTCAGTATAACTGCTAATGAAATAGTAATTTTTTTTAAAGGTTTTATTTATTTATTAGACAGAGAGACAGCCAGTGAGAGAGGGAACACAAGCAGGGGGAGTGGGAGAGGAAGAAGCAGGCTCCCAGTGGAGGAGCCTGATGCAGGGCTCGATCCCATAACGCTGGGATCACGCCCTGAGCCAAAGGCAGACGCTTAACGACTGAGCCACCCAGGCGCCCCCCTAACTAGTAATTTAAAACATGCATGTTTAAGCTGTGATCATCAAGACAGCATGGTACTGGCACAAAAACAGACACCTAGATCAATGGAACAGAATAGAGAGCCCAGAAATGGACCCTCAATTCTATGGTCAACTAATCTTTAACAAATCAGGAAAGACTATCCAATGGAAAAAAGAACAGTCTCTTCAATAAATGATGCTGGGAAAATTGGACAGCCACATACAGAAGAATGAAACTGGACCATTCTCTTACACCATACACAAAGATAAACTCAAAATGGGTGAAAGACCTAAATGTGAGACAGGAATCCATCAAAATCCTAGAGGAGAACACAAGTAGTAACCTCTTCAACCTCGGCCGCAGCAACTTCTTGCAAGACATGTCTCTGAAGGCAAGGGAAACAAAAGCAAAAATTAACTATTGGGACTTCATCAAGATAAAAAGCTTCTGCATGGCAAAGGATAGTCAACAAAACTAAAAGGCAACCTACCAAATGGGAGAAGATATTTGCAAATGACATAACAGCTAAAGGGCTGGTATCCAAGATCTATAAAGAACTTATCAAACTCAACACCCAAAAAACAAATAATCCAGTCAAGAAATGGGCAGAAGACACGAACAGACACTTCTCCAAAGAAGACATACAAATGGCCAACAGACACGAAAAAATGCTCCACATCACTTGCCATCAGGAAAATACAAATCAAAACCACAACAAGATAGCACCTTACACCAGTTAGAATGGCTAAAATTAACATGACAGGGAGCAACAAATTTTGGCAAGAATGTTAAGAAAGGGGAACCCTCTTACAGTGTTGGTGGGAATGCAAGCTGGTACAGCCACTCTGGAAAACAGTATGAAGGTTCCTCAAGAAGTTAAAAATAGAGCTACCCTACAACCCAGCAATTACACTACTAGGTATTTACCCCAAGGATACACATGTAGTGAAAAGAAGGGGCACATGCACCCCAATGCTCATAGCAGCATTGTTAACAATAGACAAACTGTCCTTTAACAGATGAATGGATAAAGATGATAGAGTTTATATATATACAATGAAATATTACTCAGCCATCAGAAAGGATGAATACCTACCATTTACACTGACATAGATGGAATTATGCTAAGTGAAATAAGTCAATCAGAGAAAGACAATTACCATATGGTTTCACTCATGTGGAATATAAGGAATAGTAGAGAGGACAATGAGGGAAGGGAGGGAAAACTGAATGGGAAGAAATCAGAGAGGGAGATAGACCATGAGAGACTCCTGACTCTGGGAAACAAACTGAGGGTTGCGGAAAGGAAGGTGGGTGGGGGGATGGGGTAACTGACTGATGGGCATTAAGGAGGGCAAGTGATGTGATGAGTACTGGGTGTTATATGCAACTAATGAATCACTGAACATTACATCAAAAACTAATGATGTATTATATGTTGGCTAATTGAATTTAAATTTAAAAAATAAAACATGTATCTTTAAATGAGATAACATTTCCAGCTATCAAATTAGCACTGATTTTTTTTTTTTAATAACAGTTCTGTTCAGTGTATGGAAGTAGGTATGCTTATACATTAGGTAAAAATTGATACAGCCTTTTAGGAGAGCAAATTGACATAGTGTATGGACAGACTAAATAAAGTTTCCACCTTTATCTTATTAAATCTAGAATTTTATCCTAAAAACAGTGTAAAAAGGAAGATAAAGGTTTATACAGAAATATATTTTCTGTATTGTTATAGCAAAACACAAGCAACCAAAAAGCCCAACACAGAAAGGTTTTAAATAAATATTAGTAATTCCAACAAAAATCATATTATGTAGCTGCCCCAAACTGTATTTTCTAAAAATAATGACACCAAAAGATGTATTTATGCCACAATCGTAACTGGAAAATATCAGGGTTAAATAAAACAAACAAAAAGCATAAAGTACCATCCCAATTATATTCAATATAGACACTAATGAAAAGACTGGAAGGCCATAACAATTTGAAGTGCTTATGTCTGTTGTTATGATGTTAACAAGATTATAAGGGATTCTTATTTTCATACTGTTTTTTGTGTTTTTCTCTATTTTCCATGCTTCCTTTGCAGCATGGATTAACTGACAAACAAAAAATCTTATTTAAAACAAAACATTCATCAGGGCCACCTGGGTGGCTAAGTCAGTTAAGCACACAACTCTTAATTTCAGCTCAGGTCATGACTCAGGGTCCTGGATAGAGTCCCCGGAAGCAGCTCTGCACTCAGCAGGGAGTCTGCTCCAGGATTCTGTTCCTCTGCCCTTCCCAGCACGCACACATACAATCTCTTTCTCAAATTAGTAAGTCTTAAAAAACAATAAAACAAAACATTCATCAAGTACAAAATGAAACTTACCACCTCTACTATTAATCCTATTTATCCTTCCAACTTCCCTATATATTATCAAATTAAACACCACTAATTTCTAAGTTAAAATAGCTTCAGTTTTGGGTCAATATTTGATCCCTTCCTCATTATTCCAGTATCTGTCACACGACTTAACTTAAAATGAAAAATACGGGGCGGGGTGGGGGGAGAAAGAAACAGAGATAATCTTGAAAATTGGTCTCTGGGGCTAGGTGGCTATATACTGGAAAATCTATTTTGAGGCACTCTCTGGCTGACCTGTAGTTTACACACACAGACACTTCTACCCAAAATTATGTGTTTTAAAGTCCAAATCCTTGAAAACAGACTACTGATTGAAAACAGTCAGGAAAAAACAGCTAAGTCATAGAAAAAAATGCTGGAGTTTCAGATTTAAAAGAATTTTTTTTACTAGCATGTAACTTTACATAAGTCACTCAATTTTTTTAAGCCTCGATTTCTGCACCTATAAAACAGGGATGTTTACTTACTGGAGTGCTTTGAGGTTCAAATAAAGTTTCTCTGAAACTACTATATAACCTATTAAAGCATTATCACATTTGCTTAGCTGATATGAGAATAAAACATTTAATAACTGAAAAATGGAAGATTTAAACTTCATTTTAAGAACTAAACAGATTTTTAAATTGCGCTTTGTTAGCTGACTCTAACAAAGAGTCACTGTCACATTGTCACAAAGAACAGATTGGTGATAGCTTCCTGAATTTCCACATAATTATTTTTATTATTTATATCCACATAAGATCATCAATTTTTCTGGTGAAAGTATATTACAGATGGTTGAAAATACTATCTCCTCTCTCATCACTGAAATTAACCTATAAATCTTTTTTTATTTAAAATGGGGGAGGAAGAAGTAATCATGCTGGTAGACAATTTTCCATGGGTGTGGGTTTCTGCACATCTCTGAACCTGAGCAGAGGCACCAGCCACTGACAGCTTTCGTTCCAGACTGTCTTTTCAAGGATTTTTGTAGAGGGTATCTCCCTCTCAGGCAAACACTGGGCAAGTTCTCTTGCAGCTGGGGTTGGGTTCCTCGGTTATGATGCACAGCATTCACCCAGGCTGCTCCATGTCACTCCCATGGGATGTGAGGATGAAGGAGAACCAATCTGAACAGGAAACATATGCTACCCTACATGGCCTGAGTAATGAAGTCCTCTGTCTCTGACCCAGGAGTCTCAGTCGGCATCCATTAGACCGAAGCAGGTTAACTTGTTGGCTGGCAGGTAGGGTAAAATCCCAGAGCCTTCACAGTTTTTGACAAGAAGATAAAAATCTACAAATATACCAGTCTGCATGTCCCACTAATTTTTCAAAATATAGAAAATGTTATAAAACGGAGAATGAATACAGAGGTACTACAAAAGTAACTACCAGTAACAGTGGCTGTCTCTGAAGAAGGGGATCAAGGATGTGGAGTGGGAAGGAAATTTACTCTTTAATATACGCAATACATTTAATAGACTCACCATAACATATATCACTGTACCCCTATTCTTTAATGTATATTTTATACTTACTATAATATGTATATATCCTTGCATACTGTTTGAATTTTTTGCCATGTATATGTATTACATTTCAATTTTTTTTAAGATTTTATTTATTTGACAGAGAGAGCAGAAGCGGGGGAGCGGGAGAGGGAGAAGCAAGCTCCCTGCTCAGAAGCCCAATGTGGAGCTTGATTCCAGGACTCTGGGATCATGACCTGAGCCAAGGCAGACGCTTAACTGACTGAGCCACCCAGGCACCCCAACATTTCAATTTCTAAAAATGAATTGTCTTTAGTCCTTTTCCTCTCTATCACTACTCCACTTCAGACATCATTCCAGGTCTGTGCATTACTCTAATAGCTTTCTAACTAACTCTTCCCTAGTCCAACTCATCCCGCCTACTGTCACCAAACTAATTGTCAAAATACTCTTTCTAACAGTAGAAAGGGACCAATACGAAATAGATCAATTTCATCATTTCTAAAAGTCACATTTTCCACAGTCTAACATCTTGGGAATTGGGATCTATCACTGGTACTTAATATTCCATAAATATACTCTTTGCAGAAAGACAATACAGCTGAGTTGTTAAAAGCCCAGCTCTAGAGCCACTTTCCTCATCTATAAAATTGTCCTTATAACAGTACATACTTCATAGGACTGTTGTAAAGATTAAAAGAGATAATCTACATAAAGTGCTTAATATGCTGCCTGGCATGTAGTAAGTACTATATTAGTGTTACCTATCATTATCTATTATTGTAGAAGTACTATCTGTCAGTCACTAAGCTTTTTACACATTATTTAATTCTCGCAACTTTCATGAAAGATGGGTATTATTTCCAGATTTAAATGAGTCATGAAAACTTCTCAAGATCACGTAACTAATTATTGGTAGAACTCACATTCGATCTTAGGGCTACTGCTTACAAGGTTATGGTCTTATTATTAACCACTTGAATGGAACTATTTGATGATATCAGAGCTCTAGAAGTATAGAGTAGATCTAGGAAATCAGAGAGTTTAATGAAGAAAACCCTGGAATGCATCCATACATAGGAAGACAGATTAGAAATGAAAAGACCTGCCTCCTCCATTGGTTCACCATGTTCCCATTTACAGAGAGAAGTATGTACCTATGCCCTCTATTTAAAACAAGCTATTTACTGGGTTTTTTTAAAAACTTTTTTCAAAAAAAAAAAAACACAGTAAATGCCACGCTTTTGTTCCTACAGAAAACCCAAATATATATACATTAGCATAGCATTTGAGCAACTTTCAGTGTCTGAAGCTGGAACTTCTTCAAAATAGTAGGAAAAAGGCTCAGATAATTTGTTTATAAAAAAATGAACAAGCAAGATAGGGTAAACTGATAAATATTAGCCCTCATTGTTTCTCAACTGGCATAAACTGTTACTCATTCACATCAAGTTAGCACATGGCCATTTTCAAAGCTGCCCTGTTTTTTGACACCTTTAAGAGCTTCACCTTAATTACATTCATTGTAACATCCACATCAGACACTTCCAATAAAGGAATAAGTAAGATATGAAAAGTCTGCATTAACATCTTTACACTACTTAATAAGCCATTTGAATTTAGTTTCTGGAATAAAGAGGCATTCCAGACCAATTATTGGTGTTGGAATTGGAAATAAACAACTTAGCAGGGCTGGACTGATTTGAAGAGTAAGCAGAGTTTTCTCCCCTTAATGTCTAGTCTTTTCACCAGATTAAAGTCTGTTTCTCACTAGACTCTAAAGTATCTATACTTCAATGAATTCCATTTGAATTCAGTGAACTCCAATGAAAATTCAATTAACTTTTTTTAAATAGACAAGAATAATTTGACATACAGCACAGAATTAATAGTGGACTTCAATTCTAGCTTATTCTTTTTTCAGAGTGTTTCAGAAGGAACAGATTTATAACAGGCAAATAATGGCAGTGTTTTCTGTGAATTCACTTGAATGACTCTGTGTTAAGTACTTCAGGATACCTTTTTTTCACTGACTCCTCAAAAATCTATAGTTATTATTATTTCCATTTTACTTTTAAAGAAACTTAGGCTCAGAAACAGTAACCCAACCCTATATCACACAATTAGTGATAGAGATGAGGTCTGAGTCCAGGCCTTTTGGATCTAAGTCGTCTCCTCTATTAACCCTTCTCTTTTTAATCATCATTTGCATTACCAATACTACTAGCTCAAAATGACAAAAATTTAAATTTTATATTCTTCCACCCACTCCCCAAGAACAGAATCTTTCGTGGGCCCTACATTTGTTTTTTTAGTTTCTTCTAAAACGTTTGCTCAAACATTAACAGTATTCATAAAGGATAAGGAAGCTGCAAAACAGAACTGACACAATCAGTAACCTAATTAGTCAGAAAGACAGGACTAAGGTCGAGCAACTGAAAATCGGTGTTTTCCTTTATTAGCAACCAATTCAGGCAAGGAGTATACCTTTCACACTACCCCCAAACATTCATAGATTAAATCCGTAATATATGTGTGCACCTGCAGGGGGGTCACGGCTCACATGGGAAACATCAGGTAAAGGGAAAGTGATACTGGCTTCCTCTGTACTTTCTTGCCACTGTTCACCAATTACCTACTCGCCTATTACTTACAGCCTCCCCCACTGCCAGCTCAAGCAAAAGCCATTTCTTTCAGCTGTCTAGAGCAAAGACATGCAGAGAACACAAAGAGCTCCCCCAAGAGTCTGTGTATGATACACTCGGAGTAGGTATTTCTACATTTTAAATAAAAGTTTTCAGTGCATTTTAGTTTAATAAAGTAGATGATGGCTGGGATAATAGTAACTGTGATACCTACTTCAGGGATAGTGATAATAAATACAAGTGCTTACTCTGAATCAGATACTGTGCTACAAACTTAATAAATATCCTCATTTACTTCTTCCAGCCACCCTACCATATAGGTACTATTATCATCCCGTTTTAGAGATGTGGAAACTAAGGCTAAAAGAACAAAGGAAAAAAATTTCCCTAGATTGCAGTGCTAAATAAATGAAAAGCCAAACATAGGTTTGCCTGACTTGAACCTTAACTTTGCCTTAACCACTAAAATTGAGTTTTGTCATATTTTCAAATATACATGGGAGGGCTCTTACAAATGTCTTCCAAATAAAGTTCCACCAATAATTTAACTAAAAATGCTAATTCTGATTAAAGAAATCTAAATGATTTTTCTAGCACTATAAGAGAATTAACGAGCAAAATTTGGCCAAATTATGTAATAAAAAAGTTATGCAAAAAGCCCAGGTTTTATAGGAGCATTACAGATTATTAAGAAGACCATATCAATGGCAACAATACTGTCTATCCTGACCACAAATCAAACAAAGCGCTCTTTAAAAATGTAAAATCCAATGTGGATACAAACAACACCCGAGTGTTCTAAGGCTAGGAATACTTCATAGAAATGAAACATCCAAACATCATTTCAGTCACTAGACCTAGGTTCAGCCTCATCTTCACCAATTACAGTACTGTAACCTTGGGCAAGTTACCTCTCTGTACCTAGGTTTGCTCACCTATAAAATCAAAGCAGTACCTATCTGAAACTGTTAAAAATTAAATGAGGTAAAGTATTTAGCATAGTATCATTATAAGTACTCATGTACTGGCCACTATCATTATTATTATTATTATTATTGGAACTTTAAACAATAACGCTCCAGTCCCCCATTATCTTTTCTTCTTGTGCCCCTAACATGAAGGCAATAGGCCTCAATAATCCAAAAACAGATGAGACCCTAAATAATTACAAGTTGATTTTAAGAGGGAATATTCATTTTCAAGTTTAAGGGATTTTAAGAGCTTTTAACTTAAAGAATTAACTGGTAAAACTTAAGCACAATTTTTGTTTAACTTGAAAACCAAATAAACATGAACAAATGCTGTATAAATGTAAACTATTTTCTAGTCCTAAGGACTAGTACTCAAATAAACATGTATTATTTAAAATTTAATAAATCTATGACCAGAGGAGCTCAGTATGTGTACTTTTAAAGCATCACTGCTGATCCTTTTGATCAAGTTTGCGAATTACTACTTAAGGGTATATGGTATCTATATCCTAGCATGCAGTTGATGGATTTTATGAATGGTCTTCAAAATGTAATGACCAAGAATAAGAAATGCTAGACGATCTTTTCCAACCCAGATCTTTGGAAGTACTGAAGAATATTAAGGAGTATTTAGTCAGCGATAATGAGGAACTCCATACTTCAAAATATCAAGGATACGTACAACATTATTGCTATAAATGTAGCCGTCCGAACAGAACATGACATTATCTGTGTTTTTCAAACTGTGTGATTTTTTCATGGTACTATCATGATATTCCCTAAGGAACAAAATTGTATCCATCATGACCAAAGTTAACCACCTCCTCTTATCCCCTCTGCTCTCTTCCTAAGTACAGTGAAATCACTTCCCTAGTCTGCTCACACTGACAAACCCTTCTATTATTATAGCACCTATTAAATTAAAATCTTCACCATACATACCAATTTCCCTCAGTAAGCTTGAACAACTTAGAAAAGCAGTTAAAAGAAAAAACAAACAAATGCGGCTTGCAAACAAACCCAGTTCAGGCTCCTACTACTGTGTAATTATGGGCATATTTGTCTGGGAATCTTCAGCTGTCTCACCTACAAAATGGGATAACACCCAGGAAAGTATCCCATATATAAGGCACTTTCCCTCTCTAATAACAAGGCAAAGAAAAAGGTGTTTAAACATGTAAAGCTTTCGTGCTTGTTGAATGAAAAAAAATTTCCTACAACTATTTTTCCTGACTTGACTCAAAAAGTGGCGGGTAAGTCTAGGTTTCTCAATGGAAAACTGTACTGACACGGTCAATGAACCTATAATTTATTACCCGAAATACCGGGCTGATAATAAACGGTGTTCAAAAAGAAGGGAAGTTAAGCTATTTATATCTTTGAAATGGAGACTGAGCTCACATGTCCAGTGTAAAGATCTGAATTTGTAATGTGTGATAGTGACCTGCTGAACCTCACTGAATAAATTAAAAATTTGCTCATTTCTCTTTCGCCTTAAGTATTCAAGGCCATGGCAGGTAGAGTAATGATGCCCCCAAAATACCCACTTCCTAATCCTGGGAAACTGTGAATATATTAATATGCATAGCAAATAGAACTATGGTTGCAGTGGTTACAGATGAAATTAAGATTGCTAATCAGCTGACCTTAAAATAGGGAGATTCCTATTCTGGATTATCAGGGTAGGTTCAAGGCAACCATAGGGCCCTTTAAATGTGGAAGAGGGAGCAAAAGAAAAGATTATGTCACAAATGATGGAAGCAGACTCAGCGATGTGAGAGCTTAACCTGCCCTTGCTGGCTATGAAGATGGAAGAAAGGGGCCATGAGCCAATAAGTAAGGGCAGCTTTTTCTAGGAGCTGGAAAAGCCAAGAAAACAGATTGTCCCCTACAGTATTCCAGTAGCTCTGCCAACACTTTGATTTTAGCCCAGTGAGACCCATGTCAAATTTTTAACCTACAGAATTGTAAAACAATAAATCTATTATGTCACCAAGTTTGTGGTAATTTGTTAGAGCAACAATAGAAAACTAAAATAAATGCTTTAAAAAAACCAAAAACAAAAAACAAAACTCCTTTACAGTCCTTGAGCCAAAATGTAGATACCCTGGGACACTGCAAAATCAGGCTTAAGAACCTCTAACGGAATGGGAAAACAGTTCATTCTACAAAACTTAATATTTAGAAAGAAAAATGCCACCACAGGAGGTTCCACTTGTAGAGTAGCTGAGTAGATATTATCAGGCCAAACCACTAACAACTATAAACTCTGGACAAACTATTTTTTAAAAAACTAAAACCCCAAAACACTTCTGAAGGCACTGTGGAACAACCAAATGCAGGCAGACACAGAAGGGGAGTCTATACTTAGATGAAGCCAATGAAGGTTTTTTGCTTTACACTTCACTTCTTTTAGCCTGAAGGTAGACCCCTGTTAATCCTGCTCTGAGCAGCTAAAACCCCAAGAGAAAACCTGTAGCTTTAATGGCTTGAAGAACCACAGGACAGTTTGGGACAATCACAGGACAGTTTGGGACAACCACAGGCATGGGAAAGTGGGAAATCCAAGAAAAGGAAGAGCCAGAGAAGCCCCAAACTCTGTGGCTGACCCCAAACCATGCATACACACGGGGCCAACTCCAAGCAGCCCAGCTAATAGAACTGAACCTATATTTGAGTTACTGCCCACAAGGGAGTTGGGTTATAGTTCAAGTTCAATTGAGTTAACAGCCTGTCACAACAACAAAAAAACACTAACGGAGGAATTAACAAAATCTGGAGTTTCTATGACATACCGTTCACAATGCCCAGGATCCAATCCAAAATTACTCAACATAAAAAAACAACAACAAAACAACCCATTTTCAAGAAAAAAGACAATCAATGGAGATTACCACGCAACAATTTCAAAACTGCTAAACCCATCCTTGAGGACATAAATAGATATATATCTATCTATACATATATCTTCAATGAACGAAAAAAATCAAATAGAAACTATAAAATAGAACCAAAATTCTAAAGCTGAAAATACAGTGTCTGAAAATGCCACAACTCCCCACTTTTATTGAACTAAGCATTGGCTTGGGAATGAGGCAGTGATGACCTGCAAAGTGACGTCGACGTTACAGAAAGCCATGGAAAATTACTGAAGAAGAGAATAAGCCTATTCTGAGTATCTACTGCTCCATAATTCACTTTAGGCAATTCTTGATAATCACTAAATAAGGTATTACCGTACTTTACAGAAAAGAAAAATGAGACTCCAAGAGATTAAGAAATACGGTTCAGGGGCGCCTGGGTGGCACAGCGGTTAAGCGTCTGCCTTCGGCTCAGGGCGTGATCCCGGCGTTATGGGATCGAGCCCCACATCAGGCTCCTCTGCTATGAGCCTGCTTCTTCCTCTCCCACTCCCCCTGCTTGTGTTCCCTCTCTCACTGGCTGTCTCTATCTCTGTCGAATAAATAAATAAAATCTTAAAAAAAAAAAAAAAAGAAATACGGTTCAATGTCACACTATTATAGGCACTTCTATTTTAATTTTTTTTTAATTTATTTATTTGACAGAGAGGGACAGACAGAGAGAGAGCACAAGCAGGGGGAGCGGCAGAGGGAGAGGGAGAAGCAGGCTCTCCCCTGAGCAGGGAGCCCAATGGAGGGCTCAATCCCAGGACCCTGGGATGATGACCTCAGCCGAAGGCAGACACTTAACTGGCTGAGCCACCCAGGCGCCCCTTGTAGGAACTTCTAGACAGTACTAAGTTATGGGTATTTTTAAAGCAATGATAAACTGAAGTCTGTAGCTAAAGAAATTGGCAGTTAGCTAGTACAATAGAAATTATAACAAAATAAGCAATTTCTTTGAAAATGCAAATTGTTTCCTTAATGGTTTCTCTTTAAGGAAAGGAACTTTATTAGTGGGACCTCATACACTTTTCCTGATATTTCCTAGGTCATTCTGATATTCTATTTGAAAATGGTTAGAAGGGCCTGGTTACATAGGTTATAGAACATCCTCACAATGGAATGCCACACAGCATTAAAAATGACAGTACAGAAATGTTTACAGGTAAGGAAAGCAGATCAAAATGTTTTGTGAGAAAAAACAGGCTACCAAACAATGTGAACAATACCATCCAATTTTACCAAAAAAAAAATTCTGTAAGGCCTGTTAATTGCAGACACAAAAATGTTAACATTTTGGTAATTTCCAGGCTGATGAGACTATGGGTAATTTTTATCTTTTGAGCTTATTCTGTTTGCTGTTTCCAATATTATGTTTTTTCTACAATGTATTACTCGTGTAATAAAATTAAACTTCTAAATCGAACCATCACGCTGTACACCTTAAACGTCAGAGATTTGTCAATTACTCAATAAAACTAGAAAAAAAAAGAAAAAAAACCTTAGACTTATTCATGAACTCTACAAGTATTTATTGGGTACACACTAATCAGGTAATATTTGTACAAAGGAAAAAAAGCTGCAGAAACTAACATAAGACTTGATTGAAATTTTCTCCCACTACCTGAGGATATTCTTTTCCATTGTTTAAACTGCTTTTCGATGTATACCTCTAATAACCCTTTGCCGCAAAAACTGAAGAAGTTAAAACCTATCTGTACTCTCATTTCTGTCCTTTCTACTAGTAGACAAGGCCTGATCCTCACCACCTCTCACCTGGGGTTCTGCAAGAAGTCTCTCATCTATTTAGTCTCTCCGCCTCTGGCTCTGATCAAAGGTATTCCCTCATTCCCATCCAGCCATCTATACAATACAAAGAAACCTGAACTTGTCCCTCTGCTCCTTTAAAATCCTTCACTGGCTCAGCACTGCCTCTAAGATAAAGCCAAATTCTTTGGCATGGCATGCAAGGAGTTCCAACATCTGGGCACCTCTCTTATTTCACCTCTGGATTCACCTTACTTCCAACGGTGGAGTCCAGCAACACTGCTTGAGGCTTCTTATATGCACCAAGCTTTTCCTTGCCAACTATCAATAGCCTTTTCTTACGCTGTCCTTTCCACCTGTTATATTCTCCCTAATATATGTGACATTATCACCAATTTGTTAGTATTGCCTCCACGAAAAATCTTATACCACTTTCAAACCAAACTGACCTTACTCATATCTCTTAACAATGTACTCTTACGCTGTATGATATTTACCTCAAAGTTTCTCTTACATGAGACTATCAACTCCACAAGAACAGGGATTGTCTAAATCCGTTTATCCATAATATGGGTAAATAACAGTACCAACCTCATAAATGAGATTTAGATATAAATATTTAACAATGTGCTTAGCACATAGAAATTAGTCACCAAATGTTACCTATTATTATTATCCACATTGTTATCTGCAGCCCAGCGGTGCAGTAGTACCTCAAAATTTTACTGAAAGACTAAACTCTGCAAATTGGAATATTCCTTCCGTTTTATGACCAAGAAAACTAGGTGAGAGAAATCACAGCCCAATGTCACAAAGCAAGAAAAGGCAGTGAAATCACCATCCAAACTCAGGTCTTAACTCTAAAGCCCTGAACTACTCTATACTACTATGCACTATCTCCCTGTCTTCTGCTAAGAACTGACTTAACCGTTCTATTTTACTGCTAGGAAAAAAAAAAAAAGGCTTCTTTCCAGTAAATGCTGTTATAATCGTCATTCCTGGAGTCACCATTTCTAAGTTAACTTGAATGAGTGTTTCGACCGGAGATTGAATTTCCTTGCCTAAAATAAGGACATGTACTTGGATCTCAGAACCCCATTCAATCTCTTAAAATCTTTCTGGGTGCAGTCTTTGTGGTAGTTTCTTTCACAAAGTTAGTATGATACGATTATTTACTGAACTTTTCCGACATGCAAAATACGATCTTCACTAAATCAAAACACCTCTTCGCCCAAGGAAACGCTCTTTAAGCTTTCAACACGCAAGCCAGTGCCTACAATTTCAGAGTCCTCTCCAGTGCGCTGCAACCTGACAGCCACAAGGTCACCAGGCTTGGTAGGCAAGGTGCCTCCTTTGTGGGCGGGGGTCTTAGAAACCTATCTGGCCGACGCAGGCCAGGCCTATGTTCTGCGCTAGGGCGAAAGAGCAACAAACAGACCACCTGACGGCCCCTCCTTCTTCCTCTCCTTGACCACATTAGGCGTAAACTTCCTAGTCCTGTGGGGGAGGCCACGCACCCGCCGCAGCTACTTCTGCGACCCTCCCTCGGCGCTTCTCGCTGGCGGTGGAGCTGTAGCGGCCTCCCTGGGAGAGGGCGAAGGCCGCAGTGTCCTTGCCGCCGCCTGCAGGCCGTCCAGAGCCCAGCGCTCTCGTGTGCCCACGACAAAAGGAGACACCGAGAAAGAGAAAAGGGCAGCGGCAGTGCCCGGGCTCATTCCGAACCTCCTTACCCACTGGGCGGTGAGACCAGCCGCCTTGGCCCGGAGCGCCGCGGAGAAGAACATGGCGGACCAAACCGTTGGCCTTTCCCTGCGGCACCAGGCGAGAATCCCGAGCGAGCCTGGGACGCACGACGTGCGCGCTCCCGAGCCCAGGCCTAGGGAGTCCAGGGCGGCGCGCAGCTCCCTAGGACGAGGCGGCGGGGACGCACGGAGGCTTGCGGTGACTGCTGGGGCCCAGTGGGCGGAGACTTTCCCAGGGAGGGGCGGGGCGAAGGCCAGCCAGGTCCATAAAAGGCTGGGTCCCACAGGCTGTGACTGGGGTCTCAACCTTGAAAGGAAGAGTCCATGAGCTGTGCCTTGGGCTTCTAGGGAATGTAACGCCGATCTGGATTTATGGGGTGAGCTTCCCTCCTGGAGAGCCTTTTGGGGATTTAACCACCTACTTTTTTTTTTTATCGTGGTTACTTAAAAAAAAAAATCCGTTGTAACCCTTTGTAAATCATATTTTACAAGTTATAGAATTGAAGATGCAGAAGACTGCCACTGAGTGAGGTATACGCTAAATGCCTTGTTTGCCATTCTTTTGCTTTGGAGATGTGTGCTGACGTATTTAGGGGTGAAATAATGTAGCTGGAATTTGCTTCAGAATAATGGAGATATAAATGAAACAAGATTGGCTATGAGTAATGACTGTTGAAGATGCAGTAGTTCTCATGACTATTCTCAGTACTTTTGTACATGATAGAAATTTTCCATAATAAAAGAAAAGCCACTTCCTTCTCGATGTTTGTTTGGTCATCTCTGGAAATTCCAACAAGTATTTACTCAGTAACAGCCATAATATGCACCGTGCTGTTTCCTGCTGTGTAGAGTTTACCAAGCACTTTACTGCCTCTTGATTTTTCCCTTTACTGCCTCCTTTTCTTGTGCGTCATGTCTTGTATCACCCCTTCCTTTTGCCCATTTTCTTAACTAAACTTATGAATGATTTCTGGAAATTTCACACAGTTTAGGGATTTAAAAATTTTATTCTTCATTAATTTTAAAACTCTAAAGTATTCCATTGCAACCACTTACGAATCATATTTTACAAATTATGAAATTCAAGTCACAAGAAGTCTCCCAACCAGTGAACTACAAATAGACACCAAAAGCTTCCATTCCCATTTCTTTGCTTATCTTTTCTATTAGTCTGCTTCTCCTAAATTGGTTTCAGTATTTACATTTAAAAGGGAAAAATATTCTGGGCCTCCATGCTGATTTAAATTATTGTGTTATAGGGGCTTCTGGCTGGCTCAGTCAGAGAAGCATGTGACTCTTGATCTCAGGGTCATGAGTTTGAGCCTCACGTTGGGTGTAGAGATTACTAAAAAAAATAAATTTTTAAAAAATCAGAAATTTGTTTTGTAAAGTAAATAATTATTGTATTATAAATTTACCTAAATATATATACACCCATCACTATTATACACATAACACTATGTTTTATACAACTAAAACCAAAATACATTACAAATTAAATATATAACAAACTTACAAATGGATGATACCAATATGGCATGGATTCTTTGAATCTGGTACACATGCTTTCACCTGCTTCTATTAGGGCCTTCTCTGATCTCTTGGTCTAGATTAGTTCTCATGATACCTTCCTTAAATATGCCTGCCTCCATTTTCATTACCATATTTACCACCAGGTTATTATTCTCCATAGCTGTAGAAACCTGCCCTTCTCAACTTGTTTATTCAACAACTTGTACTATACCTGGCCTATGGAAGACATTCAATACTTGCTAACTGAATGAAAATCTTGCACATGGTGCAAATATGTGGACTCTCTGAAAGAGTTGTATGTCCCTGGTTAGATTATGCTTATATACGTGTGTATCAGTGAGAGTGCTTTTCTGTATAAGTAACTGGAAACCAAACAGAAGGAAATCAAAACAGTATTGAGTTCATTATATCACAAGAAAAGAGTTCCAAAGGTAGAGCAGTTCCAAGAGTAGATAATTCAGTTAGTTACTCAAGAATTTGAGTAACTTGAGAGCCTTCCATCTTTCTACTCCATCATACTCAGCTGTAACTCCTGTTATGGTCACAAGATGGCCGCGGCAATTCCAGGTATTATATGCAGATTACAGCATTCCCCGGGAAGGAAAAAAACTCATACCTTTCAGGGGTCTCAGATGTATGTCCAGCAGACTTCTTTATCTCAGTGGCATACTTGTCATGGTGGCTAAGAGAACAGGCTCTAGAATGAGACTGCTGGTTCAGATCCTACATCCACTGCTTTGTAGCTGTGTGACTTTAGGCAAGTTAGTCTCTCCAGGCTTCTGTCTAGTAATAGTAGCTTCCTCATTGGTTTACTATGGGAATAAAATGAGTTAATGCCTGTAAAGTTCTTCTAAAAGCACTGAGCATAGGGGCACCTGGGTGGCTTAGTCAGGTAAGCATCTGCCTTCCTCACAGGTCATGATCCCAGGGTCCTGGGATTTAGCCTGCGCTGGACTCCCTGCTCAGCAGGGTGCCTGCTTCTCCCTTTCCTTCTGCCCCTGCTTGTACTTGTGAGCTCTCTCTCTCTCTCTCTCAAACGAATAAATAAAATCTTCAAAAAAAAAAGAAAAAAGTACTGAGCATAGAGTAAGTGCTTGGTAAATGTTAGCTTGGGAGTCTTCTGTAGTAGGATAATATCTTGTGGATTCACAGTCCATAGACAAGGTGTGTATCTCATTGGTTTCTAACAGTCTAAGCAAGGACTTAGCAGATGTCCCTAATTTCTGTTACCTAGGAGCAAAACCAAAGAGTGCAAAGAGTAATGTTCAAACAGTAAAGATCAGGGCTAAAGGAGGGGAATGACCAAATGTGGGAACTTGGGTTCTGCCATTTCTATGATTTCTTCTCCATTTAAACCATCACAAACAGGCACTAGTGAGGACATGGTATAATGAAAGCCATGAGCTTTCTAATCAGAGGGACTTGGATTGCAATTCTGACCTCATCTCTTACTAGATTCTGTGAAGCTTTGATCCTCAATTTCTGCAAGTATAATTAGAACATTAAATCATCCTCCTAGATCACATCATACTTATTAAAGCAACCTCAGGCACATCATAGTGTACTCTGCCTCTCGTGTGCCTACTCTAACAATACAGACTGACCTCATCAGGTTTTCTAATGAATAATATGAAATGCAGGTCCAGTCTTGCTTTGAGGGAAGAGGAATGGAGTCAAACTCAGAGGAAGGGGAAAATAAGGGATAAGGTTATTGCTGGATGAGTAAGAGAGAGTTTTAGAGAGAGAAGGGAATAAATGTCCTTCAAGTAGGAAATTTGAGGACTGCGAAGAAGGGTGATAGGGTCACAGTGGTACACTGTGATGTTAGCCTGTTTCATGCTGTTTCACTCTGAGGTGAGGGTAAAGAAAAGGTAATGAATAACTTCTTCATGATCTTTCCAAGATCTTCTCAAGGTAGTCTTGGATATGTGGGACCAAAAGAGAAAATGAAAATTGAAACAGCCAGTAATTTAAGTAAACAGACCTCAAGAACAGACTGTCTAAAAAAATAATAAGCAGAATGTCACCTGAGCCATTATCAGATGCAGGTTGCTTGTTACTTCCCTAACGTGGGAGTGAATCTTTGTAGCCTCTAAGACTCAAGTGAAATTTCCTCTAAGAATTTGGTCAATGAGGGGTGCCTGGGTGGCTCAGTTGGTTAAGCATCGGACTCTTGGTTTTGGCTGGGATCATGATCTTGAGGTCCTGGGATGGAGACCATTGTTAGGCTCCACACTCAGTGGGAGGGCTGCTTGAGATTCTCTCTCTCCCTTTACCCCTGCTTGCGTGTGTGTGTGTGCTCTCTCACTCTCTCTGTCTCTAAAATAAATACGTCTTTAAAAAAAAAAAGAATTTGATCGATGTTTCCATATCAAGTTGTCAGTGTAATGAAACAATAAATATAATTTGTGCTCAATTGATAGGTAAAATTTTAAGATTGCTAACTGCTGGTATTGGTAATGTGTGGAGCAACAGTCTCTCTTCCAGTGATAGTAACACAAATAAGATCAGCCTCTCCAGAGGGTAATTTGGCAATATAGAGTTTCTTTATATGCAAACCCTTTTATCCAGCAAGTTTACCTCTGCGAATTTATCCTAAGGAAATAACTGGAAAAGCCTACAAAATTGTACAAACAGATATGTTCATCATAGTGTTATTCATAATACTGAAATCCTGGAAGCCATAGAAATGATTATCATCAACAGAGAGTTGATTAAACAAATCACAACACAACTGTACAATGGGATGTTGCTCTGCAGGTTTGAAAACATTAACAAAGATCAGCATTTATTTTAAAGGAAAGATGCCCATGATATTTAAGTTGAATTTTCAGAATTTTATAAAACACCACGTACAACATGACCACACTTTTTGTATGTGCAGAGAAAAAAAATATGGAAAGTCACACATCAAAATGTTAATAAGAGTTCTCTCTGCATGATTGCATATAAGATAATTTTCATTTTTTTACACTTTTTGTATTGTCTAAATTTATTTCAATTAACATTTTATTTTCATCACAAGAAAAGAAAGCTGTGTTCATTTTGAGAAACTGTAATAAAGGAAATATAAAAGTGAAAAAGTTGGTAACTCTCTTTTATACTCACTTCCTTTTAGTGGATGAAAACCTCTTCAGAGTACTTCCTTTTTCTGCTATTAATTCAAGTTTTAATTTAGGGCATCAGTGAGTGTGGGCTAGGAAGGGGAAAGTGAGCCAGTTCTTAGGCTCTTTGGACAGTTTTAATTTTAGGCAGAAGAAACAGCTCTGGACTGTCTCCCACAAGGCTGCTCCTTAAAATTCCTGCGCAAATCTGAATTCATGTCTTCCTTGACTAGTTGCCAAAAGATTTATATAAAATTTCTTTAAATAGTCATTTCTCCTTGACTAAGAAGTATTCTATTGCAGCTAAGTAGTTTGGTTGCTCCATGCCCTTGTGTGAAATGGTATAAGCAGCCTAAGCGGTGTAATGAAAGAATAATCAGAGTAGGGTGAAATTGGCCAGAAAAGTCTTTTCATTCATTCGTGGGCTGTACAAATTCATTATCAGCCCCGATTATAGACTAGGCAGTAGGGCACTGAAGATACAAAGATAGAAGACCATTGCCCTTCTTGGGAAGACCTAACACACTGCAAGAAAATGATTATAATACAGAGTATGTGTGCAAGATGAAATGGGAGTTTAGAAGAAGGAGTGCCAAAGTCTTCTTGGGGGAATTCATATCAGGCTAAGACTGGAAGGCTACGTAGGAATTGCCATAAATAGGGTTTCTTGGGGATAAGTTTTCTACCTGAAAGAAATGAAAGAGATGTATTGTTAGAAAGCAGCTGAAAGTTTAAGATGGCAAATAACTTACCTTCTAAACTGA
Organism: Ursus maritimus; assembly: GCF_017311325.1. Classification (NCBI taxonomy): domain Eukaryota; kingdom Metazoa; phylum Chordata; class Mammalia; order Carnivora; family Ursidae; genus Ursus; species Ursus maritimus. Next base: position 56,279,849 of record NW_024424230.1, on the reverse strand, counting down.
TCCTTCCTGCTAATAAAAAAGCTTAGAGGAGATATTTCCCTCCTTCTTCTGTGGCCACTTCCTACCAAGTGATTTCAGTGCATAGCAACAAAGGCACTTGATGTTGGTGCTGCGGCCTTCATTGTCCTTTCTAGAGTGAGATGTCCTTTCTAGAAGGCTGCTACGCTACTGTGTGTTAACAGCTGTGTGTTAATGTCAAGATGGCATGTGATAGAATTAGATAGAATTAGAGGGGGCTGCGGTAACAGAGTGGTGGAAGGACAAGAATTACTGTATGGAGGGACACCTGGGTGGCTTAGTTGGTTAAGCCTCTGACTTCTGCTCAGGTCATGGTCCTGGAATTGAGTCCTGTGCTGGGCTCCTTGCTCAGCCTGCTTTTCCCTCTGCCTGCCACTTCCCCTGCTTGTGCTTTCTCTCTCTCTCCCTCTCTTGCTCTAACAAATAAATAAATAAAATCTTTAAAAATTAAAAAAAAAGTTACTGAGATTGCCAAAAATCTTAACAACTGCCTTCTTTAAAAATAAGTGATTAAATGTAATGTTCTGTGTAATAATGCTGCAGTATATTTCTGTAAAACTCAGCAGAAGGATTCATTTTGTCCATCTGAATAGTAGAGAAGTAATGCTCTAGCTCATGTGTGTCTTGTGTTTATATAGTCAAAGGTCAAAAGCTGACTAAGAACAGATGAACCCTTTCCTTTTGCATCATTTTTCAACTTTTCAAAGGGCTTAAAATAAACTGTCATTTTCCATTATTTACTTAAGGGATTTGTTTTGCAGAATTTGTAGCTCTTGGGAACCCCCCTGTCATTCTTACGAAGTACACAATCTGATTCTTACTCATCTATCAACATCCCAGGAATGTTGGTATTAATATGTATGGTTTAAGTCACCCAAAACAGAGTAAGAAGGCTGAATTGGCAAGCAATGTTTGTAACTTTCCATAAATAAATTATGCATATAGGATCAGGACATCACTCTTCCTTGAAGAGAGGAAATGATAGAGATAGAGATATAGAGATGGGGGCAGTGAAGGAGAGAGAGGGGGAGAGAGAAAGGGATGAGAGAGTGTATATCAGTTCTGAGACTAAGGATTAATTTCTCTGAATAAAAGCACTTTCTTTTCTAACCAGTATTTCATCTGATACATTCTTAAAACCCACTGCAATCCTAGTCTTCTAGGGGTTACAAAAATTTATAGCTGACCTTGTGTAGAAAAGGGTTTGCACTAATTTTGACATGGATTCACTCTTCTGCTGAACTCCAGTTTGAAATCTGTGAGACACTACTCCCCAGAGTACATCCAGCATCCAAATCCTTGCTAGTCAACCTCTAAATAAAACTAGATTGTAAATTCTATCTTTCTGATGCCTATGCTATGAAGACTCAATCTGATTGTATTAGTAAGTGCAGACTTTACTGGACATGGTTACTATTTTTCCACTTTATAAGTTTTCTCAGATTAGTGTTTTGAAAGGTATTATAAAATAAAGATAGCAGAGCCATCATTGGGAATACCTTGCTGACGTTCATCTAATCAAATATTTGTTTAGTGTTTCTGCCGTAATAAACTTCCCCATGGCCCCATGACTGCTTTCTAAATTGGCATATCATTTTGTTAAATGTGTAGCCCGGGGGAAAAAAGTCCTAAGAGAGACAGAGGTTGTTATTCACTACATCATTCCTCAATCCATTCAGTGTTTGCCAAGTTCCTTTCATGTGTCAGGGAAAGGGCAGTAAGTGTTGAAGATATTGAGATAAAGGACACAGTCTCACCCACCCCAAGGAGCTCACAGTCTCACTATTAGTACATGATCGAGTTCTTAAGTGGATTTATCCACTAAAGAGAATGTACAACACCAAATCCTCCTATTATACGATCTCCTCCCTCTGAAATCTAATGTTCTTTTTCGGTGATGCAGTTTGCAACTTGTTGTGTTGTTTTAGGAACAATAAACATTCAAAATAATAAACGTTATTGAGCACCTACCAGGTGGTAAGGCAGGCAGACCCATAAGATGCTCCCCAGTGATCCCTGCTTCCTTGTTTTCTTGATCTTATGTAATCTCCTTCTCTTAAGTATGGCTGGACTGAATGACTTGCTTTTCACCAATAGAATATGGCAAAGGTGATGGGCTGTCACTTCTATAATTAGGTTAGAAAAGACTATGACTTCTGTTCCTATTGCTTTCTTGGCTTGCACGCTTTGGTGAAGCAAGCTGCCATATTGGAAAGTCCCACCTGGCAAGGAGCTGAAGGTGGCCTCCAGCCAAGCACAGTCTAGGAACCAGGGCCCTCAGTTTATCAGTCCGTGAGGAACTTAATCCTGCCAACAATCATGTCAGCTTGGAAGCCCCTGAGAAGGAGGACCCAGGTAAACTCTGGCCATACTCCTGACTGGCAAAACCTGTAAGATAAGAAATCTGTCTTGTTTTAAGCTATTAAATTTGGGGATAATTTGTTATGCAGCAAGAGATAACTAATAAGGAGATTATCCTTGTTCTTGAGCTGACAGCATAGCTATAGTCAGACAAAACACTAACTATAACACAATGTTAAAAGTAGTGTCATCTTCAGTAACTCGGTGGATGTGGTTTCAACCAAGGACAGAATTCTGTGATTCTTTGCATTTCAATTCTGTTTTTATAGGTTTTACAGCTGGAAAGGGTTTTGAGCAACTTGGTCCCTTTAGTTCTTACCCCGTATTCCACCTGAAAAGAAGAATAGTGGTACACATTGGAATTGACCAACGGGACTACACGGTCCTTGAGGGTAGGCAGAGTTTTTATACTTAGTGCTTTTTCACATGCCCTTTCATATGAGGTGAAGGCTCACTAGATATGAATGATGAACCATATTCTCAGTTAGTAAAAGAGCAAAAAACACATGAAAGACCTCGGAATTTCCTGAAAGACCTGAGAATTCTGGTGCATGTACTGGAAATAGGGTGGGGTGGGGGGTGGCCAAAGCAGTCCTATACAAGGCTCTGATGCACAGCTCATAAGCCAAACATAAGAAACCTTGGAAGACTTCCATGGGTAATAGTCACTGTGACACTGCATACCTCCCCCAGAGGCTTTCCAGCATCACTAAAACAAGAGCCCTGAATGTTATTTGTATTGATGACGGCAGATGCTGCCTGTGCTCTGCCTCTAACCCTAGGGACTGGCCATCACAGTGTATGCCAAAGCAACCTACTGCCAGCACCCACAATTTTCCATTTGAGGGTTTCATCCAGAAGTGCAAGTGCAGCCCTCAGCTACTGACATTTGAATGGGAGGAAAAAATCCCTGAACTTCCTTGCCCTCCTTTGGTGGAATGACCCTGAGGTGTGTTCTCTGCTGTTATCCATAGTTCCCCAGTGGTACCAACAACCCCCCCACCCCCCGCCAAGTATTGACAGAGCTAACCCACTCAATAACATTTTCTTGGGTCACCCCAAAATAAACTACTTGCTCACTGGGGTGGGGTGAACACCGGGGCCTGGGTTGGTTGAGAGATAATTTTTTTCATGATACAGACTTCCTAATAATTTTTAGAATATTGACCAAAAAAATAGTCGCTAATAGCAATCAATCAATCCAGAGCTTGGTTTCCTTCAGCAAAGCTGGGAGATGGTTTAAGTCAACTCTTCAAGCCCCACCTCTGCTGCAAGCAAGGTCCAGAAAGGTCTTAGAGGTGGTTATGCTCTTGCTTTGGCCTCCTGACTTCCTCAGCCCTCCCAGCCGTTGAATGGCAAAGGCCCCAAATAGGGTCATTTCCATTGCTGTGCCTGGCTCCAGTTATAATCACCCAAACCAAGCCCAGAAGGTCCCAGTAGCACCAGGGAAGTACAAAGGTTTATTTTTATTTTTTATTTATTTATTTATTTATTTTTTATTTTTATTTTTTTTTATAATGAGTTTTTATTATATTATGTTAGTTACCATACAGTACATCCCCGGTTTTCGATGTAAGGCTCGATGATTCATTAGTTGTGTATAACACCCAGTGCACCATGCAATATGTGCCCTCCCTACTACCCATCACCGGCCTATCCCATTCCAAAGGTTTATTTTTAAATAAATTACTTTTCTTCTGGTTTAATCAAAAGCTTTAGTAAACCACATGCAGATATACAAATCTCTGAAGGATTTGGCAATGGTTTATTTGTTTTTCTATATCTAGTTTTTTAATGTACACACAGATTAACACTGATTCTAAGAGCCCCCCCCTCAAAGTCCAGCACAAAGGATACGGTTGAATACAGCAACTACACTGAGGAAGAGTCTGAAACCGGACTTAACGGTTACTTAACTGAGTCACAGTTGGAAGTTCCGGGCATTACATGTGGAAGCACAAGCATTTTAATGTATGGACTCTACTGTGGAGTTCGCATTTGCCACTTGGCTTTCTAGTTCCTGCTTCTCCAAGAATCAATGGTTAAACACAGTCTTTAGTAGACAACCTCTGCTTTGTGAACACAGTCAGATGGCAAGTGTTCATCCAAAGGTGCTGAGAGCTTGTCAGGTCTTCTGACAGAGATCCCCATCCCGTGGCTGGCAGATGTGAGAGCAGCAGAGACAGAAGAAAAACCTTTGGAAATTTTGCTGAGAAAATGCCCCCTTTTCTCCATAACATATGTGTTCCATCCTCAGGCCAAGAGAGGCCGTGTGCTGTCTATGTTTAAAGGCAGTCTTTTGGTGGCACCTGGGTGGTTCAGTTGGTTAAGTGACTGACTCTGAATTTTGGCTCAGGTCATGATCCCAGGGTCATGAGATCGAGCCCCGCGTTGGGCTCCATGCTCAGCCAGGAGTCTGCTTGGGATTCTCTCTCTCTCTCTGCCCCCCCCATCCCCACTCATGTGTGTTGCGCGCTCTCTCTCTTTCAAATAAATAAAGATAAATCTTTAAAAAAAAAATAAAGGCAATCTTTTGGAGGGGAGGGGAGTTTTCAGACTAACTTGACCAACTCCATGTCCGATCTGAGTTTTCTTCAAAATGCCTTCGATTTCTTCTTTCAACGTAATCTTCTTCAGGCTGAGAGCTGTTTTCGCCCCCCCACCAATGGTATGGATGTGTATTTCAGAAACTATTCAAATAATTATTTAACATATGAAGAAATACATTGTGGTATCTGTGAGATGACTCTTCACAGTGGGCACTCTTCAAGGGGCACCATCGAGATTCATGCTGGGCATTCAATAGTGTTCTATCCATGTCATGATTGTAAATAAAAATTGAGGTTGACCACTGCTCAGCACCCTAAATTCTAAAGTGTGGCTCCTCACAGGGGCCCTGTAGGTTCTCTTCCTGTAGCCTGGACACTGTAACTCTGCTCGTCTGGTCAGGGTCAAGCGGAAATGAGAGTCTAAGTCATTACTTTTATGTCTTGCAATATGCTTTATAAATATTTTAATAAAACTAATATAATATTCAGATAAAACTCCTTAATTACCTTTTTTCACTTTCCTTCCCAAATACTCCCAGAGGATACCCCTGGGAGTATCTCCAGGGCATGACTCTAGTTATGTATATATGCGTCCATCATCAATATATACAGTGTTTTATTTTAAAATAGTTTGTATCATATTATTTATTTCTGCAACTTGGTTTATTCCCTCTTAAAGGTATGTTTTTGTGATCTAGTTACAACATTAATACATAGAGACCTAGTTCATTTCTTTAAATTGCTATTTCAATGTTCTTGGGAATACAAACTTTATTTTTCATTTCCCCTCTGGTGGGTTTCAGATCGTCCCCAGCTTCTCATAGCTGTCTCTTAGGCACATATTTGCAAGTTTCTCTACAGGAGAACCTTTTAGGTCACAAGAAATGTAAATTTTTAGCTTTATTGGATATTGGGGGGTTTTATTTGTTGTTTTTTTTTTAATTTTTATTTTTTTCTTTATTTTTTTATTTTTATTTTTATTTTTTTTTAAAGATTTTATTTATTTATGTGACAGAGAGACAGCCAGCGAGAGAGGGAACACAGCAGGGGAGTGGGAGAGGAAGAAGCAGGCTCCCAGCGGAGGAGCCGATGTGGGACTCAATCCCGGAACGCCGGGATCACGCCCTGAGCTGAAGGCAGACGCTTAATGCCTGTGCTACCCAGGAGCCCCTTTATTTTTTATTTTTTAACTAAACTCTGTACTCAACTTGGGACTTGAACTCATGACCCTGAGAGTTGCACCTCAAGAGTCACACACTCCACTGACCGAGCCCGTCAGGCTCCCCTTTACTGGATATTGTGAATTTGATGTCAGAATAGTTGTATTTGGGGGCACCTGGGTGGTTCAGTTGGTTGAGCATCAGACTCTTGGTTTTGGCTCAGCTCATGGTCTCAGGCTCATGGGATCAAGCCCGAGCTGAGTTCTGCACTCACTATGGAGTGTGCTTGTCCCTCTCCTTTCCCTGCCCCCACTCACACTCTCTCTCCCTTTCTCTCTCTCAAATAAATAAATAAATAAATAAAATCTTAAAAAAAATAGCTGTATTTATTTTCACTCCCACTAGTAGATTTTGCAGGTTCCTATTTTTCATCTTTCCAATGTCTCCTATTGTACGACTAAACATTTTGCAGACAATCAGGTGGATACAAAGATGGATCTAATTTAATTTGTATTTCTCTCAGTATAGTGAGGAGGAGCATATTTTTGTGAATTTTGTTTTCCTTTTCTGTTTCTTGTGCATATTTCTTGCCCGTTTTCAAAAATTGGGGGTTTTGTTTTATTGCTTATTAACATAATTTCTTGTATATCTTAGATACTTTGTAATACATGTTATAAATGTCTTCTAGTCTATGGCTTTTTTTTTCTTTTTTAAAAAATAGTTTGTTTTTTAAAGATTTTATTTATTTATTTATTTGTCAGAGAGAGAGAGCAAGCACAAGCAGGGTGAGAGGCAGGCAGAGGAAGAAGCAGGCTCCCTGCTGAGCAAGGAGCCCAATGCAGGACTTGATCCCAGGACACTGGGATCATGACCTGAGCTGAAGGCAGACACATAACTGACTGAGCCACTCAGGCGTCTGTTCTTCTTCTTTTTTTTTAATTAGAGAGAGAGCTCATGTGCATGTGCATGGCGGGGTAGGGGGGGCAGAGTAAGAGGGAGAGAATTCCAAGTAGGCTTCACAACCAGCACAAAGCCCAATGTGGCTGATCTCATGATCCTGAGATCACGACCTGAGCCAAAATCAAGAGTCAATTGCTTAACTGACTGAGCCACCCAGGCGCCCCATATGGCTTGTTTTTTAACCAGATTTTTAAGCTAAACTGTAATTTTGGCATCATTTAAAATTACAAGCAAATTTATAAATCTTTTTCTGTATGATTCATGCTCTTTCTGTCTTGTTTTAAGAAATTCTGCTTAACTCAAGTTCATGAAGACAATCTATATATTTCATTTTAATAGTATAAAAGTTGTGCTTCACATATTTTGGTCTTTGATCTTTATTCTTTCTGTAACTTATCCATGCATAGGATGTTAGGTAATAAAAATATAATTTTACTTATTTATACCTACAAGCAAATTTTTCCAACCATAATTTTTACAATGGAAATAGCTTTCTGATTATATAAACAACTCATGATCACTGTTAAAATTCAAGTAATTATTTAACATATGAAGAAATACATTAAAAGTCACCTGACATCCTGTTGCCCTAAGATAGTCACCACTGATATTTTCAACATCATTAGCTGACTGTCTGTCTTCTCCCCACTTGTTTATGGTACCACCTCTGTCATATAGGGAGAGGACTTTACTAGCAATCAGGCAAACTTAGAGCATTAACACTAGATCTGGATATAATTTATAGAATTTGAAGTATCAACTTAAGTATCAACTTTCAAGTTCGAGTACATCATGTGATTGCCTGATTTCATCAAGCAGTATAAATAAGTAGAAAGAGTAAGTAGGAGCATCATGTGAGAAGTAAGGATTTCCCAGAAACGGCCAGTTCTTCTGTGGTTTGAGGAAGCACGAGAACAAAGACTACAGATTCACGAAACAATTTCTCTTACTATCATGCCCAGCATGGTGGGTTGATCTTGCTGAAATGTTTTCAAATTAAGACCATCTGTGTTTCTTCTAATAAATAGTTTATCTTAAATTTTGTCACAGAAGTATACAAGGAAAAACAGAGCCAATTCCTAGAAAAGCATTGTCGAACTTGGATAGAATGTGAAAGAAAACCTGCATCAATCAGTCCATTTGGGAGGCTCTGTGGTGTGAAAGGTGAAATGAAGTGGAGTCACTTGTGTCCAGGGGTTTTTCAAACAGAGCCAGGAGGCCGTAAATGTGGTGGGCCTCACACACTTCCTCACCAGTGGAACTGTGAACTTTTGCACTGGCCAAACCGAAAATTTTCCAAGGACTCAGCGCAAGCACTTGCAACTGGCTACAGTAACAGACTTTCGCTTAGTGGTAGCCCTAGCAACCAATTATATTCAGGGAAGATTAGTTTTCTATGACCAACACCAATCAAAATTCTTTGTAAACAACTTATGCAAACATTCTCTTTCCTCTTTTAAAACCCTTGACTTTTGTTCCCTGGGAGGACACTATTTGGGTCACTGCCCAAATCTGTGTTCCCCAAATTGCAATTCTGGGACCCCAAAGAAATGCTTTGTTTGGTTTTAGCTCCACCTCTTTTTTTAGTTGACGATGAAAAGTTACTTATCATATTTCACTACCACCAAGAAATAGGTGATCGTATCTTTCCTCTGCATACACAAATATCATCCTTCACTATCTTAGTATTTCCTATTCTTCATGAAATTCGTATGTAGATTCCTCCATGCACACATTAAAAGTACATTTGATTTTTGAATTAAAAAAATAATCAAAACCACGTATAGGCCATGTTAAACTGCATGCAGGATGACAGTCCTTCTGTTTTTGACCTTGGGTCTACTTTGATGTCTGATGAACACTGGCGAAGTTATTCAGCTTTTATGTAGATATCCTCCAGTATATATGGCACGGTTTTTGAAAACGTATTCAGACATTACTCATCCCTGTTCCAAAATGGTTTAAAATGTTTTCAGTGATAGTTTTCAGCGTAGAGTTCAGTTATAAATTGCCATACCATATGAAGAGATTTGGAAGAGCTACATAAAGATGAAGTCCCTCTCCCCAAATATGACCACGTAGATATATCTGCTCTTCCTTTACCCCTTCTGAGTTCTCCTGTCTCCCCTTTTGCCACAGTCTAAAACCAAATTGGCAGAACAGAAAACAACCCAAGGCATAGCCCGTGTGTCAGCGGGACTGGCTTCCCGGTACTTGTGACTTTGAGTTTGTGCAGGCCTGGGTGAATCAGAATTTCTCTTCAAGCACATGTGATTTATCCAGACACCCACCAGCTCCAAGGTCTTCCTGACCACGTGCTTCCTTAAGACTCAGGGGGACTTGCTGCTCAATCAAAGTTAACCCAGGCTGCTCTACTGCTCTGACACTTCGGATTTCAAAAGCTGTTTTCCTTGAGGACACTCCTAAGAAGAAAAGAGGAAATCGCCTGTGTGTGCGCTTCTGAGACAACTTCAAGGGGTTTTTAGCGAGCAAAAAAAAAATTTCCAGTGTGCGGTTTTTTTGTCTCATCTGAAAGACACTGTGGTTTTCAACTAGCTTGGTGCTGTTACTACAGTCATTTTACCTGACCTCTTTTTTTTTTCAACAGGCATAAGACAAGGCTGAGCTCATACTTTCATGAAAGCTGCTCTGCCATCTAAGCAGAACGAACACTGTTAGAAAAGCATGCAAATTGTAATTAAAAAAAAAAATCCATAAGCCAGCAGTTTCTTTTGACCACAGTGGTTTTTTTCCTCCTGCTCATTCTGCTGAAGCAGCAGCGCTGGGTGCACTGCAAGGCTCCGGCGTTCTGCTCTAATTTGCTGTTCTTCTGATGAGAACTGTGCGTTTGAGGATGTTTTGTTTCATGTGCGCTGAGTGTTGCACACCCAGCTGGATTTTAAGTTTCCGCGGACACGGACCCCTCCTTTCTTTGCTCGTCTCTTCTCTTCTATATGATCGAATAGGGCACTCCGTTGTAGGTGCTCGATTGTCAGATGTGGAGTGAATGTGTGATTGAACAAACGAGTAACCGAACAGATATTTCCGGTCTCTCATTTTCTGAACAAAACAGTGCAAACTGGATGGGATCCATTTCAGTCCTAGAGGAGGATCTGTGGCAAGGAAGAAATAAGATGAGAATCCAAGAGCAGGAGGCAGGAGCTGAAGAGTTCACCAGCTCCATGGTGAAAGTGGTGCAGACCTCTGTGGGTGGAAGTCATAGGCTATAATCAGGTGTTTGTGTGTATGTACATGTGATATGAATTATATATTTAGTTACATGCGTTCAAGTAATGATCTACATATTTCCATGTGTTGTACGTTCTGTACATGCATATGACTTACATGTAAACACACATGTATTATGTATGTGTGTGTATACAGTTGACCCTTGAACAGCACCAGTTTGAACTGCATGAGTCCATTTGTACACACTTATACACTTTATCTTTCTATAAAGACAGTACAGTGCCACAAATGCATTTTCTTTTGCGTATGGTTTTTCTTATAACACTTCCTTTTCTCTTACTTTATTGTATGAATACAGTACGTTGTGCATAAAACATACAAAATCTGTGTTAACCAACTGTTTATGTTATAGGTAAGGCTTCCAGTCAGCAGTAGGTTACTCGTAGTTAAGTTCTGGGGGAGTCAAAAGTTATGTAGATTTTTTAACCCCTGGTCGTTCAAGGGTCAGCTGAGTGTACATTAAAGAACTTGCACCAGAGCTCCTCTTAGAGAACTACCTTGTTTAGAAAAATATCATGATTTTCCACTTAAGGGTGGAAAGTAAGGCCCTGGGGCTATGGATGGAAGAATACATGGAAATAAAGTCACAGCTAAACCAATCCGAATCTAACCATCAAGAGGAATTTGGTAGTTGAGAGAGTAGAACAGAGAGATGAAAGAAAGAGAGATGGGGTTCCACAAGGCTTTGCTTTGGAAAGTCGTCATGGGGAAAATTAAAGAAAAGAGGCTGAATTCCATGTCTGGGTTGGCCCAGAACAGGAGTGGAAGTGGCCCCCAAGAGAGATATGAATTCTGGAGGAGCAGGACTTTGGAACTAGAAGTAAACACAAGCCTGTAAAATCTCAGTAACTAATGGGTAAATCTGGGTAGATCATTAGACTTCACATAGCGCTTGGGAACAAGGCTCAAGCAAATTTCAATTCAATCTTAAAAACTATTGTCACCTCAACTCATGTCTCTGGATTCCTTCGAACCAGCAATTGAGAAATCCTCTACTCATTCTAACAAATCAGTCTCGTGTATGACCTTCCTGAAGCCCAGAGTTATAAATAAAATAAACAATTGAAGTCACCCCACGGTCTCTTTCAGGGGTTGTTAACAATGGATATGTTACATATCCATTACATAACAAAGTTAGCAACTCCAGGCCTGATTCTGGTGCCAAATCTAAGCAGGAGCAGCCCTGTGCCCAGAGTGTCCCTGATCTGGCCTGTTCTCACTCTAGCAATGAGGTGAGCTCAGGGCTCCGATGGGGCAAACCGTGAATATATGGCGGCTTAGTCATAATGCTTACAACCTGGCATTGGAGTCTTTACACCTGTTCTCGCAGGGCTCCATTAGTTCTTATATTAAAATACCAAGGTAATTTTCACACTCGTACAATATAGGTGGCTATTGTTCCTGTTTTACAAATAGGAGGGCTATGACACGAGCTTGCTCAGCACCAGCAGAGCAGGCTTCTGAGTGAGGAATTATGATTTCCTGGGTTGGGCTTGGTTCACTGGACACCATTGTCCTTCTCTACAAAGGGTTTATTGTGAAATGTTTACAAAAGCACTTTTAGGAAGAGGTCAGTGTCTATTCCTATCTTGGTGAAAATGTGGCTGAATGTATATGAGTGGTGGCAGAGTCCCCTGGCAGAAGGGGGAAGGGAATTTAATGGTTGCTGTGTTCTTACTATGAGTCCAGCACCAGGACTCCTTACCCACGTTATCTGCACTTTCTGAAAGAGGAAGCAGCAGGGACAAATGTTCTGAGATGATGTAATGTTCTCTAACTTAATAGCATGGCTACACAGGTTATGCACTTGTCAAAAAGCCTCCACTAGGACACTTAAGATTTAAAGTTTCAGGGGCTCCTGGGGGGCTCAGTGGGTTAAACGTCTGCCTTTGACTCAGGTCACGATCTCAGGGTCCTGGAATCGAGCCCAGCGTCAGGCTCTCTGCTCAGCAAGTTGTCTCCTTGTCCCTCTGCCCCTCCCCCCACTCATTCTCTCTCTCTTTCTCTCTCTCAAATAAATAAAATCTTTAAAAAGAATATTTGAAGTTTTATTTTTTTAAAACTTCAAAGGAAATTGAACCATAAACAGATATTGAACTACTAGTGATATAGAGGCTGAAGTGTTTGGTTGTGAAATGTTCTGATGCCTAAAACTTACTTTGAAATACATCCAAAAAATAAGATGGGTTGGTGGGTGGATGGAGGGATGATTTGATGGACAGATGTGTGATAAAGCAGGTATAGCAAAATGGTAATTGTAGAATCCAGCTGAGAGTAGAATCTAGCTGATAGATAGCGTTCACTATATAATTCTTTCAATTTTTCTGTATGCTTGAAATTTTTCATAATTAAATGTTAGGGGGGAAAAAAGGTGGTACAGACAGTTCATACCAATCGGGCTGCTACAGAAAGCCCAGAAATCTGAGTGCTCAGAAATAAAATATTCTGGTCAGGCTAGTTTTAGAGCTATGTGGGTAAAAGGCCCTCCTTGAAAGTAAAGGAGGATAGCAGCTACTTTTAGTTGAAATTACATTTCTAAAAGGCACTTCTCTCGTCTGTGAACTACTGTTGATTGCATTTCTAAGACGTAGGTCACGGTCCTCGCCTTGATGGCCTCTCCACAACATTTGGCAACATTGGCCACTTCCTCCTCACAAAGCTCTCCTGGTTTGTCTTCCGCTTCCCTGCTGGCCCCTTCTCAAGCTTCTTTAACTACTTTTTAACATACACGTTTCTTTGGTCTGAGTTCTGGGTCTTTCTTTCTTTTACTTGAGCTCTTTCTCCCAAGAGGGTCTCATTGGGTTTGGGTACCTTCTCGGGGATGACAGCTCCCAAAGCCATAACTCTGGCCTAGTCTTCTCTTTTTCAACAAGGGACTATTAAAGCCACGTGCCTCCTTGACATCTCTACTTGAAGTCCCCCACAAGCTTGTCCCTAACAAGTGCACATCCCTTCCACACTATTTGATCCCCTGCTGGGGTGTTTCTCTTTTCCTTCACCTCCCTCCCCCACCCCTGCAGAGGTCTGTCATCTGCCCCTGAACCACCATAGGAACCTCACAGCTGGTCCAAGACCATCACTACATTTTCATTGAATCAAAGCCACCAAAAGATGTCATCTTTTAAAAACATAATTCTGGGGGCGCCTGGGTGACCCAGTCAGTCAAGCGTCCAACTCTTGATCTCAGCTCAGGTCATGATCTCAGGGTTGTGGGATCAAGCCCCACGTCAAGCTCTGAGCTCAGGTTGGAGTCTGCTTAAGACTCTCTCTCCCTCTCCCTCTGCCCTTCCCCCCACTCTCTCTCTCTCAAATAAAGAAATCCTTAAAAAAACAAAATAAAAACATAAACACATAAATCTGATTATGTCTCCTCTCTACTTAAAGCTCATTAGTGGCTTGCCACTGTTGTTAGGATAAAATACACAATTCCTCCAATGGCAGCAAGGTTCCAATCCTGGAGCCTCTGCCTGCCTCTCTGGCCTATCTCCCATTACCTTCCCTTGGCTCACTGGACCTGGGCCGCATGAGCTTTGGGTCCTCCAAAACGCAGAGCATTTTCCTATGTCAGGCCTTAATACAGGGCAGTCCCTCTTCTTGGAATGCTTCCTACAATCTTTCCTGATAAATCCCTACTCATTGTTTAGGTCTCAGCTGAAAAAAACGCTCCTCAAGAGACACTTCCAGACACATCCCTCATCCCATGTAAATTATGCCTTATTCTGTTATTTTCTGTCCTGAAGCTTTCACTTTTTGTCTCACAGTAGAATTAGTGATTTGATCATATGTGTGTCCGTGTGCTCATTTGCTAATGTCTCTCTCCTTTGCTAGACTTCAAACTCCGTGTGGGCAGGGATTCCATGTTCCCGGCCTGACCGTGAGCCCTGGGCACTCGGGAGGTGATCAACACACACTTACTAGTTCCGTGAACACACCGTTGTGCCTCAGGGAGTTGCAGTTTGAAAGGCAGGGTATAATGTCACAAATCAACGTGGCATCAGGATTCAGCACCATTAGGACCTGTGCAGTCTACCCCTCAGGTGTCACCAAGAACCCATTTGACACTGGGTGTGAGGAAGACTGGTTCTCGCAGCTTCTTCTGAATCACTTCAGTCCTGCCTCCTGGCTTGCTTCCCACATGCAGGTAAAGGAAAAGCCAGAAAGAGCAATGCTTTAAATGCTTGCTGAAATGACTTCCTCTTCCTCATGTGGGGAGCATTGGCAGGCATAGCCTTCAAGCCCACAAAAATGATAGACAAGTAGTTTGCAACTCAGAATCACATGGCCGGTCCTTCCTGGCTCTGTTATGTATTAGACGTAGGACCTTACATGCAGAATTTTGTCTTAGAGCCTTGATAATAGGCTCCATCTTTGTCCTACAAGGAGCACAAAATGGGCTAACGTAAATGAAAGTGCTTCTCCTGCTCTAAACCAATGGACCGCCGCATGCAGCTTGAAGGACAGTAAAATATTAGATGTGCTGATTTTGCTGTTTTTAACAAATGACCGCTCTACCACCAGTTTCTTACTAATTGTCTTACATTCAAAATAATGAACAGCTTGATATTCTTTCCACTTTAACAAGGATACTTAATAGTAGACAGGAACATGGTAGACATGACCTAAATTCAGAAATATCGTTTCCTAAATCAGCAATCCATGGTCGGGATTAACCTAGACAGCACTTAAATTGTATGAGCCTTCAACTGATCGACTGGTGATAGCTATCTGGGTGATGCCATACTAAAATCTCTGCTTTTCCTCATAGTTACATATTTTAA
Source organism: Ursus maritimus (assembly GCF_017311325.1). Taxonomy (NCBI): domain Eukaryota; kingdom Metazoa; phylum Chordata; class Mammalia; order Carnivora; family Ursidae; genus Ursus; species Ursus maritimus. The sequence continues at coordinate 56,264,774 of NW_024424230.1, read as the reverse complement.
TAACAAAAAACCTTTACTTTCCCATTTGTGAAAGTAATACCTATTCATAAAAATTCAAATGATGTACAAATATAATAAGTAGCAAAAGAAAATCATTCATAAATATCTTCTCTTACACCAAAAGATGTAAAAATAAGTAAGACCACAAGCTAAATGTAAACAAGTCTTATAAACAGGCATCATGTGATGAGAATTTTAAAAATTTCTCTTACACGGGATTATTTCAAAAGACTGCTTCTACCTTGCAAAAGCACACATTTTTGTTTATGATACATTTTCAACTTACCGGCTATTAGTTCTTTCAGGGAAAATGGCTTGCCGACGTGCATTTGAGAAGACCATCCTCATCAGTTGGACAATAAGAACGAAAATGTCCATTATCTATTTCCAGTGACTTTACCATTTGTAGAACAACTAAGAGATATAGAAATTGTTTACAAGGCAAATGATGCGAGGACCTATGGTGTTTCTTAACTGTTACGTGGAAGAGGCAAGAAATGCAAGCTTCATGGCATATGCCATCGCGGATTATTAATAAATACAGACATTCTGCTGGCTTCGAGTTTATACAGCAGCAGTTCATCTGTACTGCCAGAAGGAAACAGCCAAGGATATTACAAATTTTAAATGCTAGCTTGTCATCAAGAATGAGGCTAACCTCCTGGGATGTTCCAGGAAAAGGCAGAAACATGCCAGCAGCGTTGAGTAAACTTTCAGGCTAAATTCGTGTGAATTACTGGGTAACCGTGGGTTTCTAAATTCTTTTGCAGCCTAGATCAATCTGCACGTCAGCGTAAACAACGCTGAGAAAGGAACTACGCCTGTTCTGTATCGCCATCTAGCGGATAGTGACATCCATGCTCTTGAGTGTATTTGCTTCGGAAGGAGACTTGCCCTAGTTAGCAAGACAGCTGATGAATATTATTGGAGACACAGAAGATGAACTAACCTTTGATTTTTGGTTTCCTTTAGCCTTTAAAATGTCTGTTTAGTGAAACAAATCTGGTATTTCACCATCTTTGGTCAACCCGTAGGAAAAATAATCAGCATTTGTAAGCACTATCTCTTCCTCTTTTTAAGAATTAAAAATGCTTGAGTGTTAATATCTCCACTAAACTGTTACCAATAATTAATTTTTAAAAATCTTTCTTTTACCCTCCTCCCCCGCCTCTTCCTACCAACTTCACAAGTCTTCTGTGTAATATAAAGCGAAAAATAATTCAAGTTCTCTTGATGGTATTACAAATGGGTAGCAACACATGAGTGGATCCTGACATCAATATACTGGGCCATGACCAGCATCAAAAAAAGAAAAGATCTATTTGTCATTTTTTGAGGAGACTCTGTACTGTTTTCCACTGTAGGACTCCATCTATCTGCATATCTGAAATAGTTAAACTCAGAGAAGCAGGAGTCGTATGGTATTTGCAGGGGCTGTGACGGGAAGGAGAAATGGGGAGGTGTTCAGGAAGTGTAACGTTTCGGTTACACAAGACGAATACATTCTGGACATCAGCTGAGCAACATCGTGTCTAGAGTTAACAACACTGTACTGTGCACTTAATTTGTTTAGACGGTAGATCGCATACGAAATGTTTTTACCACGATTAAAAAAAAAGAATCATTAAGAAAGACTATGAACAAAAGAAAAAAATAAGAGGGAAAAGAAAGACTAGACTAGAATCTAAAATGTCAGAATGCTTCTCACATGTATAAGTGAGTATTATTCTGTGAAACTCTGTCACACACGTGTGTTTGCGTGTACTAGGGCGTGATGTAAAGGGCTTTTCATTCTGTGGGTCAAGTTCAAAGGAGTTGGAAAGCCTCTGCTCTATGGTTCTCAAAAAAAAAAAAAAAAGAAACTAAAGCTAAAATCGATGTCGTGTTGCAAGTGAATTAGGTTTCCTTGTATGCAAACGTGCTTCTCTATTCCTGAACAGAGGAGGCTGAGGTTCCTGGAGGCAGCACATGGCATAACTTAGGGGCACATCAATTGCTGACTTGGTTTATGTTTTCTCTTCCACAGAAAGGTAAGGTAGGACTGATCTGGAAGCTTCATCGTGCTGAGCACAGCCTTTGAAGCAGGATAAAGCTGGTTTCGAATTCTGATACAGAAAATTCTAGCTGCATGTTAGCCTTTGTGAGTGTCAGCATCCTAGCCTGAAAATGAATCTAATGATTCTGACCACATGAAGCTGTTGTGAGAAACTAATGGTAATGTGGACAATGAGTCACCAAGTCACTGACAACATTTTAAATAGCTCTTGTCTTCCTTCATTGCCCTAAATTTCTATATCTTAGAATTGCAAATATTCCCAAGTCGATTTAAAACCTACACTCGAACTGGAGCCCCACTAAGGATTTTTTCTTCTACTTCAGAGCAGGCCGGTGAAAGCTTAACGTTATACTCTTATCCTGCTTCTGACTATGTTTAATTTATTGTAAATCTCAGTGGAAGTGTATTCCTTGCTTCTGTAGTGCCTTCTATAATTTACAGAGAACGTGGCTCTCGCATGGTTTTTCCTTCTCAAAGTGGGATGCCCTCCTGGGGGCCTTACTACCCAACCGTAACAACAGTGTTTTGTGTGAGCAGAGCAGGTCCTGGGAGAAGAGAGAGGACCCAGCTACATTCCCTTTACTGAGATATCATCAACATATAACATTATTTTAATTTCAGGAGTACAACATACTAATTCAATATTTGTATATTTAGCAACACAATCACCACAACAATTCTAGTTAACAACCATCGCCACACATAACATTTTTTTTTCTTGTGATGAGAACTTTTAAGATGTATTCTCTTAGCAACTGTCACATGTACAATACGGTGTTGTTAACCAGAGCCATCATGCCGTACATTACATCCCCAGGACCTATTTATTTTATACCTGGGAGTTTGGACCTTTTGACCCCCCTCACCCATTTTGCCTACCCCCACCTCCTGCCTCTGTCAACCACCAATCCGTTCTCTGTGTCTATGGGGTCAGCTCTATTTTGTGCCCCTTCCCTTCAGCTTGGTCTCCCTCAGTCCCATTCTGCTTCTTCCTCCTTCCTTCTGAAACCTGCAGCAGCCTTATCCCAGAGGAAACCGAATGGACAAACTATGCTCAAAATAGCACCGATCATGCCCCCTCAAGAGGGGGTCCTGGTGAATAAAGGAGAAAGTGAATATACAAGCTGTAAGAACAATGGCGGTCATACCAACATCACGTGTTGCTTTTACATTGTGAATCCATTCACGGTAATGTTGCCGAAGCCATAACGTGATAAAGGTCCTTGGTTCTTTGTGACCTTGGGCAAGTTGTCCAACCTGTCAAGCCTCAGTTTCCTCATCTTTAAATTGTAAAAATAGTGCTTCCCCCCACGCCCCATTCACAGGACTCTTTTAGAACAGGTAGTGCAGAGATATCTTGAAATAGGTCTTAGCCATAGTAAATGATTGCTCTGGACTGAATGTTTATGTTCCCCAAAATTCATACATTGAAGCCTAATCTATACTGTGATGGCCTTTGGAGGCAGAGCTTTGGGGAGGTGGTTAAGTCATAATGGTGGAGCACTCATGAATAGGGTTAGTGCCCTTATAAGCAGAGACGTGAGATTACTTTCTCTCCCCAGCAAGTGAGGACACCAGGAGAAGGTGGCCATCAGCAAACCAGGAAGAGAGGCCTCACCAGACACAGATCTGCAGCACCTTGATCTGAGACTTCAAGCCTCCAGAATTGTGAGGACCAGTGATTGTTGTTCAAGCCCCTGGTCTATGCCACTTTCATTACGGAGCTAGAACTAAGACAATGATCAGTAAATATCAGTGGTTGTCATTGTCATATCTCCCCAGATTTCATGCCCTTGAAGGATACAGAAAGGTAGTCCTTCAAGTTAAAGAGTTAAAGTTAAAATTTTATAATACCTATGAGTTGTGGGAAAATGGAGAAAAAGCAAGAAATTTGGAACAGAGGAGCCTTCTAGAGATTCTGAGATCATACTATGGGGCATCCACCGGGGCGCGATACTGCTCTGTATTGGGACTGGTGATTTTCCAATTTACTTAAAATTTCGCTCCAGAGAGACTGATGTAATAACTGACTCCATGAATGGTCCATTATTGTGTTTTAAGTTAACAGTCTTTTCAAAACACAGAGGCTGCTTATTACTTCATGTCTTTATCATATGATCTGCTCGCCTGTGGGTAATCGAGTTTGACCCTCATTTGTGTCCTGCCTTCAGAGTCATAGAAAGCAGGGAGCTTAGGTGCAAAAAGGGCCTGGGTGATGAGGATGGGGGGAGGAGGCAGGGAGGGGAAGAAAAGGGCAGGCAGTGGCCGAGCATGAAGTGCTAGAGGAACCACTCTCCTCTTACCATTTTTAGACGGAATCTTGGCCAACTTGTACTGTGTGCGCTCTTTATAGTGAAGGAGATGATTTTAGGTGGTACACAGGTAAGCATTTTAAAGTGTCCTACATGCCGATGGGCAGGTCCCGAAAGATCATCAGAACGAATGTTGAGCAAGCAAAGGTGTTTACTAGACTTACAGCAAAAGAAGAGAGCACCGCTCTGGCCGTTTTAGTTGTGAGTCAGGAGATAGAGCTCAAGGAAGAATATTTATAGGGTTTTGAGGTCTGAGCTCAAGTGGTCAAAGATGGGTCTGTGGAGGCAGAGAATGGACCAGGGCAGGCCTTGGGATGGGAGGACACAGCAAGGGGAGTATCTACAGAAGTAAACTGCTATCTAATGTTTTCTCAGGTGGGCACACCGTTTTCCTGAATACAGTCATTTGCAGAAATTTCCTGAAGCAAACAGTAAAGTTATTTATTGGTGTATGATCTTATTTTCCTGGGCAAGGATTTCCTGGAACAAATGGTTGTTTTATGTTGACACAGATGGACTCAGTTCTCATAATTATGTGTTTAGTTAATGTGTATTTGATAATATATAATTGGCACACAAATCATTAGTCTTGAAAGTGATATTATTTAGGACAACACAGAAGTAAATTAAGTTTAAAGATAAAAGCTGAGTTGATCAAAGAAAGACAATTAATAGTGTAGGTGATAATCAGCCATGACAAAAATTGTAAGTACAGTATATGAAAGACTGAGGGGTGAAAAACACTGTTCAATACTGGGAGAATGTCCTGCTGGAGTCTAGACTGGAGAACAGTCCTCTTATGGGAAAGGTGTGTAACCTACAGTTGAATCGTCAGAGAGAGCCAGGGGAGGAGCCAGGGGATTGGCAGAGTCTGTTGGTTGCCCGGCCTGGGAGGGCACTCCCCCCCCCCCCCAGTCCCAGGGTTTAGTGTCTTCTCTGTTGTGCAAATGAACTGAGAACTAGAAAAGTCCCTCTGTCTGGAAACTCTGACTTACTGGTGGGCCTACTTGGGGCTTGAGCTTTCAAACAGGAAGTAGCAGCTGCTGTTGGAAGATCCGACGTCAGGCAGATGGATTCCCCAACAGTGGCACCTGCCCTTGTGGTCACCCAGATGCCAACTGCATAGTGTAGCAAAGAGGCGCTGAGACTCAGTGAAGGACAAACCAACCAGAATGCCTCGGTGATGGATGTTTTGGACCAACTGAAAAGGATAGAAGCAAGAGGTAAGGGCAGCTTCCGGTTTTCTAGAAACCAGAGTCTTAACTTCTGTGGTAGGGCTGGTGTAGGGGAAGGAGGACAAATCCCAGGCAATTCAGGCCAAAGTTAGCATAAATTTAAGGAGAGGAATCTGGGACCAGAGAGAGAAGGGCCTTTCTTGGGTAGAAAGCCCAGAGACCAGGGAAGAATCCTGTACGATCTGCAGTCCTCAGTTGGCTGCTGAGACAAAATAAAGCATGGTCCTGGGTCAGGGGGATGATGGGGGTGGGAGGGGAACAGGCAGAAGGAGGCAGTTCCTTTATGTTGCTGAGAATCTCACCCCTGTGTTCATCAGTGATGTGACTTGAATCATCTTGGGACCTAACTCTAAGGAGTTCCCCAGAACATTCTACTCAAACCAAAGTGGATGGGGCTCACCCTACAGCAAAACCAAGGGGACTGGGAAAAGAGCCATTCTGAAAGTAACCCTATTACCTTTTCTCAAAGACAAGGGCCAGTTACCACCAGTATTCTGCAAATCAAAAATTCCTAATAAATTTTTGTGATGGCTGCAATTTTGCTCACTGCTTTGTTACCTCCTGTCAGCTTCCCTGACCAGTGTTACACGGTGGTTGGAGTTTGGTTTCAGTAACACCAGACTCCCCCAGGCAACTCACCTGCAGCAGGTGACCTAAAAAATTAACAACCATTCAAAAGATGAAACAAAGCAAAAAGCAGATCATGGCCTTACCAGCACCAAAAAAAAAAAAAAAAAAAAAAAAAAAAAAACCAAAAACAAACAAACAAAAACCATCCAAACAATAAAGTGGAAGACTCACCAAGATGTGGACATTTGAATGTTTACTATTATTCCTCAAGAAACAAACAACTAGAAAAGGACAATGTCAACAGATTTTTCCAGCAAGCCGAGATCCTGGGAATGCCTGCACGGAAGATGAGAGCAGCCATTAGGCTTCTATTTTTTGCCTGGATTTTACTGTTTGGGTAATATGAGTTGAAAGAAGGAATATCAATTAACACATAGGGAAAATCCCAACCAAAGAAATCTAAAACATATAGTAAAAGTCTTTGTTTGTTGGGGCGCCTGGGTGGCACAGCGGTTAAGTGTCTGCCTTCGGCTCAGGGCGTGATCCCGGCGTTCCGGGATCGAGTCCCACATCGGGCTCCTCTGCTGGGAGCCTGCTTCTTCCTCTCCCACTCCCCCTGCTTGTGTTCCCTCTCTAGCTGGCTGTCTCTATCCCTGTCAAATAAATACAAAATCTTAAAAAAGTCTTTGTTTGTTTGTTTGTTTTTCCCCTTTTCTGTTCATTTTGGATGCTGGTCCTAAACTTCCAAGTGTGATTTAAAAGGAAATTTTATGCCCTTCTTACTTATTTCTAGGATGAAGAAGGATACCATTTTTGTTTTCTTATGTGACTTTCTTTGAAAATGTGCAGTATCAAGTTCCTCAAAAAATTAAAAAAAAATTTTTAAAGATTTTATTTATTTATTTGAGAGAGAGCCTGAGCAGGCGGGAGGGACAGAGGGAGAGGGAGAAGCAGACTCCCCGCTGAGCAGGGAGCCCAACATGGTACTCGATCCCAGGACCCTGAGATCATGACCTGAGCCGAAGGCAGACGCTTCGCCGACTGAGCCACCCCAGTGCCACAAGAGGACACTTTTAAAGATGCTTGAGCAAAAAGAAAATTTTTACCCTCGAAAGGAAAAAAAATTGTTCCACCCCTTGATACCCAAGTCACCGCACACAAGAAGTTTACCCACTCTGAGCCTGCTGTTTTCGCATTTGTGCCTATGTCCTGGTGGTGTTACAAGACCAAGGGACAGGGTATATGCAGAATGCTTGGGACAGTGTCAGGACTTATTACATATTTGCTGTTAGCTGTTGTTCTTTATGAACTTGAAGCGGGGTTTTGTTTGGAGATTCCTGCTTGTCGTGGGCCCGTTGGAAGAGGAAGGTGGGCTGAAGAGGAGGTGGGGCCAGGGTGAGAGCACAGAGGCACAGCTCCGCCGTCTTTGGGAAAATTAACTGTAAGTTGCTCATGTCATCTATATTCCTGGTTAAAAAAAAAAGAAAGAAAGAAAGAAAAAAAGAAACCACAATAATAACAAAAAACCCAACAAAAACAACAAACCTCTAGGAACTGAAGGCAAATGGAGGAAGGAGGAGGAGGAAGATACTGAGGGAAACTAGTGAGAGATGCTGATTTTGCAACTCTGGGCCTATAGGGGAAGCTTCCATCGATGGCTTATTTGAACCAATGCTGTTCAAAGGAAGAAAACTCCACAGATAAAAACAGAAAAATAGGAAGAATGCAGGGACATGGGAAAGCCACACAGCCATGGGATGGAGGGGGATGCGCAAATGAAGGGATAGTCCATGAAAAGGGATAGGTTTTAAAAAGTATGTAGATATACACAGTTACAATTTTGTGAAACATTATACCCACCTTGACAATACTTAGAAGAGAATTGGCATAATTTGAATATATTGTTTGGTAAAGTTCTAAAGAGACTTAAATTCAGTATAAAAAGTATACAAAACACTACAAAATAATTTTAAATTACTTTAAAATTGTTTTAATTGATTTAGCGTTGTTTTAGTTGATTCCTGGGCTCTCATTTTTGATAAGTAAATGCTCCCTCATTTTGCTGTTACCTTTCAAGGCAGCGACTGACACATTTACATATAATCACAATTAAAACAAAAACACAAGAACTCCTTGGGTTGTGGGACGCCTGGGTGGCTCAGTCGGTTAAGTGTCTGACTCTTGATTTTGGCTCAGGTCATGATCTCCGGGTCATGAGATCAAACCCCGAGTCAGGCTCCATGCTCAGCAGGGAGCCTGCTTGAGATTCTCTCCCTCTCCCTCTACCACTTTCCAGCACTCTCTCTCTGTCTTTAAATAAATAACTAAATCTTAAAGAAAAAAAAAAAAAGGACTCCATGGGTGGGATACGATGCTGGGTATGCCACCCTACTGGGACATGTGCCACAGGGTAAAAGAATTTTCATCTGGCTCTCCCCGGTCTAGTCCTCCTTTATGACCCTGTAATGCCCTACACTTCTCCAGATGTGACCTGAAACCCACTGTATTTTAAGCACCTGCTGATTTGTTTTTCTCCCCCTTGGACTTGAAAAGGCAGATGATAAATACTTGGTCTCTTAGAGCAAAGACCTGCAGGAGGAGCGGGGGCAAGCCCTTTGAATCTTTGCAGAGGGAATAACAGAGCAAGTGCCCTGGCCGGAAAGGGCTGGGCATGTTTCAGGAGCAGGTGTGGGGTGGGGGGATGCAGAGTGCTAGGAGTGAGGTGGTTAGAGCTGGGGAGGATCTCGGTTAGAGAGGTTAAATGGGGCTTGCAGATTGGGTAGGACCTGGCAGGTCTGTAAGAACTTGGCCTTTTATTCTGAATGAGTTGGGAGTCCATGGGGGGTTTTGAGCGAAAGAGCGATATGATCTGGCTTTTCAAGTTGAAAGGATCCTTCTGGTTGCTAGACTGAGAATCAGCATGAGAAAGCAAAGACTAAAGTAGCAAGGACAGTGAGCAGGCTATTGTAGCAATCCAGGCAAGAGACCCTGGCAGCTTCACCGGGGAGGGAGTGCCTATGTCAGGTTCTGGATTCACTGAGCAGGCTGTGAATTCGGAGAGTGAGAGGAGGCGAGCACGACCCCAAGGCCAGTGGTCTGTGTGGCTAGAGGATGGAGTTGTGTTCTAGGGGGCAGAAGGGGAGCAGGTGCACTGTGTGGATGCCCAGGAGTTTAGTTATGGACATATTAAATTTGAGTTCCTTATTAGACACAACTTTTTTTTTTTTTTATGTTGAATTCTCCATCCAAATTGGAGAGTGGTGGTGGTTTTTTTTTTTTTTTTTCACAATTACAGTCTATCAGGAACTGAAAGTTTTCATAACAGTCTGGCAGGAACTGAAACCATGGTGGAGGGGAGGGGAGGGTTTGAGTGTTTTTGTTTAAATATAAGGAGACAGGGGCGCCTGGCTGGCTCAGTTGGAAGAGCATAGTGACTCTTGATCTTGAGGTCGTGCGTGTGAGCCCCATATGTGGCATAGAGTTTACTTAAAATTTAAAAAAAAATAAGGAGACAGATTTACAACCACAATCCCATTTTTCTTTAGCGATGAATACAACATTTGATGCAGTCTTCAACAGCTGGCCCAGGGCTATTAGTGCTCAGTGTTGTGAATTTTTGGGTTAAGGTAATTCCGAAGGAAAGTTTGGAATTCTAAAATGTATATGGGGCTCTGTCTGCCCTGGGCCCTGAACATCCCCAAGTCATCCTGCTGAGTACGTCTGACTGGTAGATTGCCGCTTCTCCTAATACAGAGCAGTTTCTCTAGTGAGTCACTGTAAGTAGGTCACGGCAGAGGGGGAATGGTTTGTCTGTTCTGGCTCAAGGGCTGGGGCCTTGATCCTGTGTTCCTCTCCTTCAAGGCAACCCACTGCATGTTCAGGCGTCATGTGGGACCATGGTGTAATCCCTGTGTTACATCCAGGCAAGGGAACTAAAGCAAAGATGCTAGTGTTGCTTGCTCTGTTGTTAGTAATGAAGTCCTTTGTTTCTGACCCAGGAGTCTTGTGTCTTCTGCCAGCATCCAGGAAACAGGAACTTGCTAGTGTAGAAGTTGGGTAAAATTTCGGAGCCTTCGCATTCCTTGATGGGCCTCATCTCCCTCAAAGGAGTTGTCTGAAGTCCAGCTGGGATGGAGAGGTAGCTTGAGTGAAACACGGAGACGACCAGGGCAAGTGGCCCAGACCCAGCAGGGAAGGACTCTATTTCCTCCTGTGGACTGTGCTTCTGGATTAAGTACTTGATGGGGCAGAAATGAAGAACACTGATTACATGGGGTAGAAGGGCTTAAGCTAATTTTCAATTTGTTTACACTCCTTTACTCACCATATAGTAAATGGGAGTCCTTTCTATAATTTCTTAGGATGTGTAAAGGACGTAGACAGGTAGAAAGGTCATTTTTAGGGTAAAAGCCAGATCCTGGCTGCTGAAAATAAAGGAAATCATGGTCCACTTTTGCTTAGGGATGGACAGGTAGTCAGGCCACAAAAAATGCAGCACCTTTATTTTTACAACAAGAATCCATTTACATTTATTTTTAAGAAACTCAAGACTGGCTAAGCCCCTGGGATGTTGAACCTTCCCCATTCACATTCATTGCCCTGGAGACCTCCTCCCTCCTTTTGGAACTGAACCAGCCAGCAGATACCCATAGCAAGTGCGGTGCTGGGGTGGGGGGAGCAGGTACAAAGACCTAGAAGAATCATTGACCGTCTAAAGAAATAGCAGAGGGGGGCATCATTTCAGCAAGTGTCAGCTTTTCAGAAATGTACGGTGCTAATTTAGTAATGTACCGACTTTATACAGTATGGCAAATCTAATCTTTATACTATGTGCTGTGTAATCCCTCTTCCTTCTATCGAAGCTCATCTTTTGGAAGTTGACATCAATGATGAAAAAGGGAGGGAAATTATGATGGCCTGGAAGCAGACCATCTGGAACCATCAACACAAAGAGCACACAGATGTATCGATATTGTAGGAATAGGTTTGAGTGAGGTACAGTGAAATTTCATATTTTTACCAGTGGTTTTCTCAGTGGTTCATCCAGTGTTCCCCTCTAGCTACCCCAGCCCTTCTGGCTGGCCAAAACCTGTTCTTAGAGGGTTGAACGAGAGGATTAGAAAGGCGCATTGTGACAAAGGATACATAAATAAGTTCATGCGGATCTCCTTAGGCAGCTCATGTTTCTGACCTAAGAAAGTAAGAAATACTTGAATCCATTGCTTGCCTTTGCCCTTCTGAACTATGCTGCCATGCCAAATAGACGAGAAAGTGGGAAGATGATGGAATTCAGAGATGTCAGAACCCGCTTTGATAAGTAGGAAGCTCTGACTCCTATACACATATGGTAATTTCGTTTTACATAGTATGCTGGCTGAATGCAAAAAATACCCCTTATCTTCTCCCGTGCGAAATAGTCTACCTCATCTCAACTTGCAAAATTTCTTGTTTACTTCTTTCACTCGGTATTCCAGGTCTTTGTATAAAAGGACAGACATAATGTCCCAAACTGAAATCCAGATCACTGATGTCCAAATTAGATTCTAGTCATTTCCATCCCTTTTGCCATCATGTCATACAATAAAAAAATACATTAATTGGAAACAGTCTCAGAATGAGTTCTCCTGCAATAGAGTTGGTGAATTAATGGAAGTTTCCGCATCATTTCAAAAATGAAGAACACAAATACAAATGCTTATTGTGTCTGCAGCAGGGATTTTGTGGGTAATCACTATCTGCCCGAATCCAAAGATAGAGGGATAATTACTTGCTTCCCTGGGGAATGGTCTGTTGAGAAAAACACTTTCAGTTTTGTTGTGGAGAAATAGCATTAAGGTAAGAAAGGAAAAAAATAGCACTTTTCAAGTGTTCTGGGAAGGATGGACTGATGGTTTGAGGAAAGAAGCATTTCTACTGGGGAGTTTTGAGTAGAGGGGTGTTCTTTCAGATTCTGAGCCTTTTCTGTGGGTTCTAGACCTCTTCCAGGTTCCGGGCTTGGGTAAGCCAACCGGGCTCTTTTTCGGAAAACGTGAAATCATGGACAGCGGAGCATTAGCTTTCCGCCAGGAGGGCTCTACACCTGTTGTCCGATACCAGTCACATGTGACTGCTGAGTGCTCTCAGTGGGGCCAGCTTGAGTTGGACTGTGTTGTAAATGTGAAAGACACACCAGATCCCGAAGACTGAACGATCTCGTTAACTTTTACAGTGCTGACATGTCAAAGTGATAATATTTTGGATATATTGGATTGAATAAAATAGAATATTAAAATTGACTTCACCTGTCTCTTTTTTCTTTTAAAAATGTGACCACTATAAAATTTGAAGTTAGATGTGTTTCTTTTGGAAAGCACTGCTTTAGAAATTAGAACAATAGAGTAACTGCATGTCAGAAAGGGAGAAGGAACATAGAAAGAAAAAGACAAGTGTGTTGGCTTTTCTTCCTCCTCTAGGTCTTGAGGAATTTAGTGAAGGAAAATGGTTTTTTTTTTCCTCTCAGAATTTTAGAGCTAAGGCCATTAGAAATGATCTAATCTGGTATTTCTCAAACTAGAGAACCTAGGGTTCTTTGAATGTAATCTATAGCTGCAGAGGTGTCTGCAGACCCCCCCTTGAGAGGCACTGATAGAATCCAAGAAACCTACTTTATAGATTTAGGAAACCAAGGCTCAAGGCATCTGGCTAGTTAGTGAAGACATAATACCGGAAGCCAGGTCACCCCTAGCCAGTCTACTCTTTGGTATCCTATGGAAATGTTTTGTTTTTTAACAAGAAGAAGTAAATTCTACCCTTTTATCTCCAAAAATATGTCAGGAGACATGGAAAAGTGATACATGTCTCTACAGCAAAGGAGAGTATATCAGGATAGACTTGAGGATATCTAAAAAAGTTCAAATTCAGATCACTTCCTTTCACTCAACTGCTATGATATTTCCATATTTCCCTTTTTGTCCCCAGTATTCCTAAAATTCTCATTTGGGTTTTATATTCTATTTTCTGGCACCCTGATGAGGCTTTTAAAAAACTTATTTTGGCATCTTTCTCTCCGGATCCACACATGGTCTGCGGCGATTATATTTCCTTTACAGAATCCTCTCTTCTTCAAATCCAGAAGTTTCCTCTTCAAAATATATACCCCTTACCTGCTCCAAGGAGGTGTTGGACTGCTGTCAGTAAAACACATGTCATGAATCAACAGTGTTTTATGGCTTCTCTGCTGCTAAGGCAGCTGGGATGTTGGCCCCAGACAGTACCCTCCGATGAACTTCTCAGAACTTCCTTTCATAGTACCACAGTGTTGCCCTACAACATAGGCCATCCCTGGAATGTACCTGTGACCTGTCCTGACGTTCTCTACCGTTTCTCTTGCTTGGTGTAGATGACGCTGGAGTGGTATCTGTCTGGTGGCCTCTGCCATGGCATTCCCTCATCGAAGAAAGTGTAGCCTTTCATTCAAGTTCTTGGCACCTGGGGCAGTTGTGAAATTGGCCTCAATGATTACAAGAAAAAGTTCTCCACTTCTCCTCTTCATCCACTCTGAATGCTTTAGAATGATCAAATATAATTAGAACTGTCGGTAGTCTCTAAGAATCTAGACAACCCATCAGCACGTTCTCTCTGCATCTACTATTAAAAGAAAATTTAGGTTTTGGAACCTTTGTGATTACTTTCCAGAGGAAAGTTGTTATGAGGAAATCATCCAAAGAATTGACTCATGCCGGGTAAGTAAGTGTTTCTGTTCACTTGGTGATGACTAACAGCATTCTTCTGGCTGTTAAGTGTAACGATTTCAATTATTATATTGTGTAACCAAAAGATGGCAGTGCTCACTCTTCCTGTTTTCTGTGTAAGGACAAAATGGAAAGGTCATCGTGTTCTTACTTCCATTTTTCCTTTACGCACCACAAAGTGAAAATAGTGAGTAAAAGTTACATAAGCAAATAAGTGAAATGTATTCTGAGCCTCTTTAGTATAACACTAATAACTTGCTAAGGACAATTCCATGGCAACAAGAATACAAGCATTTCCTTTTATTTACTTGATTTACTTTTCCGACATTGGATAGTTGCTTCTATTTATGAATATTTAAAGCAATATCTCCGGCAAACCTCCAAAATACCTTCCAAAAGACAGAGAAGAGGTAGATTTCCCTGGTAGTTGGTAGTTCATGTCTATATATGCCAAGGGAATATTAACTAAGATAAGGTTCAGTAATAGTAATAGTGCATTTCTTGGTGGTTGTATTTCCCCAAATTATTGCCTTATTAACCCCATCCCATCTTTTCTTAGGCATCAATTTATCTTTCAAATTCCAGTGATTTTTTTCTTTCATAACTTTACTTTCTTGTAAGTTATGTCCCTTAACAATTAGACCAGAGATTTGGTCATTTAGAGTATTACACCTAGACTAGGTGTGTTTAAATAGGAAACCATACAGTCTGGAATAGCCAATAAATAATTTAACTCTTACTGGCGCTGAATTCCTCCAAAAATAACGATTTCAACTCATCTTATTCATTGATGAATTAGGTGGCTACATGCAGAGCCAATCTGTGGACATCTGTGCTGACAGATTGTGTGTTGTAGCCAGACCTGAACTCACAGACCTTGCTAGGCACTGTGATTGGGAACAAGTTACTCAACTTTGGGCAAGTTTCATCGTACGGGAAAATGGTGATGAAATGCCCAATTTGCTGGCTCATTGTGAGAATAAGGTAAAACAATCAATATATGTGGAAGTAGCTACACTGTGCCTGGCAAACTGTACTCAGTCAACCTAAGCCTTCTTCCTTCCTATTAAGAAAACATACACTTATATCCATCACTATTGTTAGTTGGCCGGCAAAAAGAAAATAAAGAATAGAACTATACTTGTACAAATGTTCTATTCTTTTGGGAAGAAATACTTAATTGATTTCCACATTCCATAGGAATTATTGTTTAAATCATTCATTTAGTAATTCCTTTGGTTGTAACTAACATTTACTGAGTGCAGGGCCTTCCTAAGTGTCTATGTGGATTGATGCCTTTAATCTTCATGGTCCCTGTGACAAGATACTATCATCCCCATTTCATGCAGAAATGGACAAACAGAGCTGTTAAGTAACTTGTCCAAGGCCACACAGCTAACAAGATGGAAACCCTAGCATTCAATCCCAGGAAGTGTGTCTCTAGAATCTAGGTTCATAATCATTGTGCTATTCCACACCTCTATTTACCCTGCTTAAAAAGAAGAGGGTCAGTACCTTGAAAGGGAGTCTTCTTCTTTTTCTCCTCCTCCTCCACTTCTTCTTCTGTTCTTTAAATAAAAAAAAATTCATTGTGGCAAGAACACTTAAGGTGAGATCTTCGCTCTTAACAAATTTTTAATTGTATGATACAGTACTGTTACTCTAAATACAATGTTGTATAGCAGATCTCTAGACCTTACTCATTTCGCTCAACCAAAACTCTGTGCCCGTTGATTAACAACTCCCCACTTTTCATTTCCTCCAGCCCTTGGAAACCACCATTTTACTCTTTGAATGATTCTATGAATTTGACAATTTTAGGTTTCTCATGTAAGTGGAATCATGCAGCATTTGTCTTTCTGTGACTGGCTTATTTCACTTAGCATAATGTCCTCAAGGTTCATTGTGTTGTCACACACTACAGAATTTCTTTATTTTTTAAGGCTGAATAATGTTCCATCATATGACTATACTACATTTTCTTTGTTAATTCATCTGTGGATGGATATTTAAATTGTTTATACATCTTGACTATTGTGAAGAGTGCCTCAATAAACACGAGAGTCCTAATGTCTTTTCAAGCTCCTGATTTCAATTCTTTTAAATAATTGTCCGGAAATAGGATGGCTAGATCAGATGGTATTTCTACATTAACTTTTTGAGGAACCTCCCTATTGTTTTCCGTAGCAGCTGCACCATTTTGCATTGCCACCAACAGTGTACAAGGCTCTCAGTTTCTTCACATCCTCACCAAAACTTATTGTCTTTCTTTGTCTTTTGGTAGTACTGCCCTGACAGGTGTAAGGTGGGGGAAGGGATATTATCGTACCCTATAATCCCAGCCCAAAGGCAATGTGGCTGGCTGCTGAGTCAAAGGGTCCCCAGCACTAAAATAAATACTGTCAGCAAGGAGTACATAGAACTTTGGGTGGGCCCCAAATGAGAGTTGTTCCGTTGAGCTGAGTAGGCAGCCTTGAAAATAAAAAGAAATGTGCCTTGCTTACTGGCCAGGGCGGCTCTCTCCTCTTGTACCCTCTGATCCCTTCATCTTCCTCTCCCTGGCTTTCAGCTGCTTTAAGGAAAAAAATGATTACAGGCAGGCCTAAGTTCTCCCTGTCCCCAAGGAAAACAGACGTCACATACAGCCATCCAAGTATTCTGGGGAACTTGGGTGGTGGAGTGGAGAGTGCCTCAAACTTCTATGGCTGTGTTGAATATAGGCACCCAAGTGACCATCATATCTTTCGGGAGAAGGGCACTCGGATTTGACTGATGGGATCTGGGGAGGGATCTCACCAGGAAAAGGAGCTTAACATGAGCTTGTGGGTGAGGACTTTGGGGCAAGTCAGCACACTGTTGTTACACGTACATTTGAATGTATAGGAGGACCTGATGTGTTATAGACTGGCACTTCCCTAGCCCATAAGTGCCATAGGGGAGCCTCCAGACCTGGATGAGCCATTGGGGAAGAAGTGCTGATGAGGCAAAATTCACGCCGTTTGGCACCAGTGAGTGAGTCAGGATTTAGTACAAGTGCCTCTACCCTTTGATGTTCACTAAAGAGACGATATCCTGTTGTGACAAGTTAGCGGTCTCAGTCTCAGTGACCCAGACTTCCGTGTTATCACACCTCTCTCTGCAGGAGTGTCTGATAAACCCCAACGACGTTCTGCTTCCCCCAAAAAGTTTTTTTTTTGGGTTATGTGAGTAGATGTGTGGTGATCAGTCCTTCCAGCGATCAAGGTAAAGTTGCTATCCATCGGGCCTCCAGGCACCAAAAAGGAGGCCAGTGTGTTGGAGACAGTACATGTTGGTACTCTGGTGGTCTATTCGGTCCTCTGGCTGTGGGAGGCAGAGTTCTAAGATGGCCCACAACCTTCTCCTGGTTTTACTCCCACCGTTATGTTATGTTACGTGGCAAAGATTTTGCAGATGTAATAAAGGTTAATAGTCACTTGCTTTTAACCTAGCAAGATGATCTGGGTGCACCTCACCTTGTGTGAGCCCTTTAAAACCCCGAGTTTTCATCAGTTGGTAGCTAGAAGAGGAAGTCAGAAAGAAAAGAAGCAGGAGAAGGATTCGGCGCCATTTGCTGGCCTTGAAAACAAAAAGGGGCCATGTACGAGGGTTGGAGATTGGCTCCAGGACAGAGAGTGACCCCCTGGTCAACAGCCAGCAAGCAAATGAGGACTTCCGTCCTACAACTGAACAAACTCCAGATAAGTGCCTAGAATGACTGTCATCTTGAATTCAGCCATGTGAGACCCTAAGCAAAGGACTTAGCCAAGCTCACCCAACCTGCTGATCTATGGAACAGTGAGCTAATAAATGGGTGTTGTTTTAAGCCACTGGGTTGGTGATAATTTTTTCCATGGCAACGGAAAATGAACCCAAAAATTAGCATCCTTCAAGGGAGCCCAGACCAACTTGCTGCATTAGAAGCTGTCCAGCAACATTTTTTTTTTAGATTTCATTATATAAAATTAATTTTTAAAATAAAAACACTGGCACTTAGTTTTAAGTTAACTAATTTAGGAAACCATTTTCTTTTGTAGAATACACACTGGCATTAAAACAGAGTACAGAAGTGTAATGGGAATCTATAGAAATTAGTTCTGATTGCTGTATTCACACACATTTTGTGCCTACACATGTGAAATAAAATTAAATTTCTCGAACATTTTATATGCAGCAGTTTTTTAAAAGTGCACTGTTTTTCACTGTTAATGGTCTTCATAAAGGATTTGGCTTAAAGCTTAAGAAAAACCCAGGTACTAGGATAACTTTGTTGTATTTTTTAACAGTATTTGTATACAAAACAATTTGAGTCAGCATGCCAACAACTTCCCTTTTTTTTCACATATGTGTATTTAGGGAAAATTCTACCTATTTTTGCAAAAATAAAATCCCAACACAAATACTGCAAGAAGCAATGTTAAAAAGACCAATGTGAGTGGCGCATAAAAATCACATCTTTATTTATTATTAATTGAAATTCCCCATCATGTAGTAGGCACAGGGAGATCCAGGCCTTGGGGTTCACTCTCTAGAAGAATACCTTTAAGCAATTTTTTGCAACTTTAGCATTAAGCTCTGAAGTGTTTGACAAAAGTCTGGAATTATTTCTGCAGCAACTTTCAGGGAGCGCAGGTGTCCTTGCTGAAGAGACTGAACACTCGGACACCGCTGGAGACGGAAGATTTTCCGTGTTCCTGCGTACTCTCATAAGCCGGAATTACCGGCAGCCGCCAGGTAGAGTTTGTTTTCTAGGTGCTAGGAAACCGGGGGCCCCGGAGGCCCTACAATCCCAGTGACCTCCTGTGAGGTGCAAGTCTCCGCGTTAGCCAATTCAAATTGCTGGCAAAAAGAGGCAGAGGGAGGTGGACCTTCAAGGGCCATAACAGCTCCACTGCTCCCTGCAGGGTCAGCTGAGACCTCTCTTGGGAATGTATTGCAGTTGAACTTCTCCCTCTGCCCCAGTCTGCCTCCCCTTTCCTCTTACAGGTGGTGTTCCCCAACAAAGCCCTGCATCAAAATCTCTGGCCCAGAGTGTTTTGCAATGGAAGGTAGGAGGGAGGAGAGGTGGGGCAGGGGATATTAGACCTTGGTCATCAAGTGTATGTAACTGTAGGGGCTAAGCCCCTAGCCACTATTCTTCACTACTTCCACTCTCCAAGAACTGGCTTTAGTTTCAATAATTGCGAACAATGCCTTTAAATTTAGAATGGGAATGGGTCATGCCTGGGTGGTTCAGTTGGTGAAGCATCTGCCTTAGGCTCAGGTCGTGATCCCGGGGTCCTGGGATCAAGTCCTCTGTTGGGCTCCCTGCTCCACTGGGAGTCTGCTTCTCCTTCTGCCCCTCCTCCCACTTGTTCTCTTAACCTCTCTCTCTCTCTCAAATAAGTAAAATTAAAAAAAAAAATGGGAATGTGTCTCAACCCAGGATAGTATTTTAAGGTACAAAAGGGCTTTGTCCAAGTCCAATGCCAGTTTTTGGTTTATCACATGATCAAACACTACCTTCTACAAGGCAGGGCGGGGAGGCGGAGAACTGAGCTAAGTTGGATTTTGTTGAGTAAGAGAGTTGATTGTGGGATGGAAAGGAACAGGGAGAGGGTCCTTACTGAGGTTCCAAGAAATTGAAATCAATGTTCTGGAAACATTTTGGAAAAACTTAAGTGGGGGAGGTGAAAGAGAACAGAGTAGCAATGTGGTTGCTATCCTTCACGTTGGCAGCTGGTCTGGGGAGACACTTCCTTTGCAAAACCATCTAGTGATCTGGTTGCTATGGTAGCAATAGTAATACTCCACTGCAGACTCCACATAAAAAATACTTCTCTGACTTTCATTCTTTCTTTTTTTAAAAATATTTTGAAATATGCTTTTGAAGTAAAATATTCAGGGCTGGTGGCCTTCCTTTGGTATGTAGTAAGGCAAAGCTCTTTCCTTCTTGTATCCTTTCTATATATATAAAGCCCATACTTTAATACTTGTAATTTGTGTAGAATTCTATGTATGTATGTATATATGTATTTTAAAGTTTATTTATTTAAGTCATCTCTACACCCAATGTGGGGCTTGAACTCACAACTGAGATCAAGAGCTGCGTATTCTTCCAACTGAGCCAGCCAGGCACCCTTTCATAGAATTTTAAAAAGAGAGTTTCATGTAGTTGTGGCCACACAGTGAGGTGAATATGACTATGTCACAAATATTGAACAGATCCTTAGCTGTCTAGATAAATGGTAAAATTGGATTTCTTTTTTACTTCAATCCAAAGAAAGTAATTTTTTTTAAAGGTTTTATTTATTTTTGAGAGAGAGTGAATGAAAGAGAGAGAGCACGAGCTGGGAGGAAGGGGCAGTGGGAGAGGGAGAAGCAGATTCTCCGCTGAGCAGGGAGCCTGATGTGGGGCTCGATCCTAGGACTCTGGGATCATGACCTGAGCTGAAGGTAGTTGTTTAACCAACTGAGCCACCCAGGTGGCCCGAAAGTAATTTGTTTATTAAAGTGTTACATGTCTTATTTCTCCTTTTATCATCAGCCAATTTTAAGTAAGTGAATTTTTGTTAAGTACTTTGCTTAAATAAATCACTTCAAGTCAGAAAGTGGAAGAAATTGAAATGATTATAAATTAGGACAATTTGAAATCTGGTTCTTGTTTCGATAGGCAGGTTCATGAGTAAGGATGTTTTGAAAAGTTTTCTTGTAGGGAGTAATAATAGTTATAATTACCATTTATTGAGCGCTTACTCAGTTCCAGGTACTTTGCTAAGCACTTTCATGCATAATTTTATTTAATTCTCAAGTTAACTTTATGAGATAGGTGTTAGGTCCTCATTTTACCGACGCAAATTTGGCATATATAATATCTTTGTGGGGGTGATGCGAAATGTTTATGTAATACAATATCTATCTACTTTGTATCCACTCTGGGTTTGGGTTCAGCTTCTCTGATGAGGAGGTAACCCACAGAGGTGTGACATTTTAAGCAACAGGTCTTTGAAGAGGAAGAATGTGTTTAGGAATCAGATTCATGTTTTTTTTTTTTTTAAACATAGCTGTGCCAGATGCTTATTTCTCTGAAATGGAGCTTGAAGCAAATGTAGTTCAGCATTTTTCAGGACCCACAATGCATGAGGCATTGGTGGTACAACCAAATCTTGAGACGGGTGCTTTAAGTGACTTGCTCTGGATCTTCAAAGGCCTGTTTCCCCCCCCCCTTCCCCTCCTCCTCCTCCTCCTCCTCCTCCTCCTCCTCCTTCTTCTTCTTCTTCACAGCTTTATTGAACTATAAATTCACATACCATACAAATCATCCATTTAAAATGTATAATCAAATGATTTTTAGCATATTCAGAGATGTGGTAGCCATCACCACAGCCAATTTTGAACACTTTAGCACCTCAAAAAGAAATCTCATACCTTTTAGCTATCACCCTTCTACCGACCCATCTACCCCCAGCTGGAAGCTACCATAAATCTACTTTGTGTCTCCATAGATTTGCCTGACCTGGACATTTCACGTAAATGGAATTACATAGTAAGTGGTCTTTTCTGACTGGCTTCCTTGACTTAGCATGATGTCTTCAAGTTTCGTCCATGTCGTAGCGTGTGTTAGAATCATTTTCCTTTTTATGGCCAAATAATATGCATATTCAACCTTTGTTCCATTCATACTTCCCGTGGTTGGACATTTGGGGTGTTCGCACCTTTTGGAGATAATGAATAATGCTCTTCTAAACACTCATGTACAAGTTCTTGTTCTCATTTTCCTCATTTTTCATTTTTTATTTTTAAAAAAGAAGAAAAACAAAACAAGGTGGCTTATAAGTGTTTTTTCCTTGTGGATTTAATAGTTCTTGATTTAAAAAAAAGTTCACCAGTCCTATTTTCAGAAACAAGTAGGTCTGAATTGTTTTCTTCTTTAATCTTGTAGCTGGGAGAACTCAGAGGGGCTGGGGAGAGATTGTTAGGATCTGCTCATTAGTCCTGATCTTTAGAATAATTCTTTTTTTTTTAAGATTTTATTTATTTATTTGAGAAAGAGAGAGAGAGAGCTAGAGAACACAAGCGGGGTGAAGGGCAGAGGGAGAAGCAGACTCCCAGCTGAACAGGGAGCCTGATGTGGGACTCAATCCCAGGACCCTGGGATCATGACCAGAGCCGAAGGCACATGCTTAACGGACTGAGCCACCCAGGCGCCCCAAATCTTTAGAATAATTCTTAAATTGAATAGAATATTTGAACACAAAGCCTCTAGGCAGTGAAACAATTAAATATCCAAACTGTGGGAGTCTAAAAGCTAATCTAGTTGGTAATACAGGGAAGGAAAAATATCTTTCCTCTTCCCTGCTTAAGTTCTCAGCTGGGTCTCTGTAACAAAAGACAGATTAACAAGAGAAAAGCTTACAGGTTTATTTAATATAAGTTTATGAGACCTAGAAATCTTCATAAGGAAATGAAGACCTCAAAGAAATGGTTAGACTTGAGCATTTTTATGCTGGTTTGATGAAGAGAAGGACATCATGGGAAAATATGATAGGGTAAAGAATCTGAGCTAAGGGTAGTAAACTGGGGGAAACTTAGCAAGGCATTCCTTCAGATTTCCCTGAGTCTCTCTGTCTTGGGAGGTAAGAATGCTCCTCTCCTCTGGGAATAGGGAAGACACTTTCTTTTCTTTTCTTTTTTTAATAAAGATTTTATTTATTTATTTGTCAGAGAGAGCGAGTGCAAGCAAGCACAAACAAGCACAAACAGGGGGAGCAGCAGGCAGAGGGAGAAGCAGGCTCTCCGCTGAGCAAGGAGCCCAATGCTGGACCCAGATCCCAATGACCTGAGCCAAAGGCAGACACTTAACCGACTGAGCCACCGAGGTGCCCCAGGGAAGGCACTTTCCACATGAGGGTCTATGACGTGCTTCAGGGGAAGGTCAGAAAGTCTTTCCTATACCTGCAATTTCTCAAATCCTTTCGGCTTGGGATATTAAATATGCCAAGATACCATTTTGGGGGGTGGTGTGTTCTCAACCCTGAAAATGATTAAGAGGAAAAAAATACCTGTTGGAAAATTATTTATGACCATGCACTATCCAATTTTATTACTATCACCAGTAGCTGTCCTATCAGATTTAGCTCCTGAATAGAATTAATTATACATGTTTTATTCTGAGTGTTTTCCTGTTCAAAATTTGGTACTGAGATTTTTCCTATGTAATTTGGAACAAAAAGCCAAGAACACTTGGATGTATATAAATTTTGCTTCTGAGTGCTTTGAAGTGTATCCCAACCTGTTTTCTGTCTGTAATATTTTGTTATTAACCTTTCTAATTTGGTATAAACAACAACACAACAATGCAAAAATTATATTGATGCTGAGATTTACTAGGTAAAACCTGCAAAAATGGCACCTGAGTACTGTTGCCATGGGGACAGGATGTAGGAGAGGAATGAATGTAGCTTGCAATACTAGAAAGACAGTAAGTGAATGCTCTTCAGAAAACTTGTGATCAAAATATCTTTTTTTACTTTTTTATTTTTTAAAGATTTTATTTATTTATTTATTTGACAGAGAGGCATAAGCAGGGGGAGCAGCAGGCAGAGGGAGAGGGAGAAGTAGGCTCCCCGCCTAGCAGACAGCCCGACATGGGGCTTGATCCCAGGGCTTTGGGATCATGACCTGAGCTGAAGGTAGATGCTTAATGGACTGAGCCACCCAGGAGCCCCAAAATATCTTTTTTTTTTTAAAGATTTCTTTATTTTTTTAGAGAGAGAGTGCAAGCAGGGGGAGGGGAGAAGGAGGGGGAGAATTTGGTTCTTATTATTGATTTATATTCTATTGCGTGGATGTACACAGTATGTTTATTTAGCTGTCGGTGAGCATTTGAGTTGTATTCTGTTTAGGGCTATTATGGGTAAAGCTGCTCTGAATGTTACAGCTCTTTGGACATAGGGCTTCATTTCTCTTGGAGAAAATGCTTAGAAGTGGAATAGCTGGGTCACATGGTAATGGTACGTTTGCCTTTATAAAAAAAACAACCAAGCTGTTTCACAAAGGTTATACTATTTTATATATTCACCAGTGATGTATGAGAGTTTTAGTTGCCTCATAACCTCCTCAACACTTGGTATTTTCAAGCTTCTAATTAAGACATACCTAGGGGTGCTCCCGTGGTTTCAATCTGCATTCCCTGAAGACCAATGACATTGAACACCACTTCCTGTGCTCACTTGACATCTGTGTATCTTCTTTGGTGAAGCGTTCATTTAAATCCCTTACCCACTTTATTTATTTATTTTTTAAAGATTTTATTTATTTATTCGAGATAGAGACAGCCAGCCAGATAGGGAACACACTCAGGGGAAGTGGGAGAGGAAGAAGCAGGGTTCCAGCGGAGGAGCCTGACGTGGGGCTCGATCCCAGAACGCCAGGATCACGCCCTGAGCCGAAGGCAGACGCTTAACGACTGCGCTACCCAGGTGCCCCTAAATCCTTTACCCACTTTAAACTGGATTATTTGTCTTATTATTGAGTTGTAAAAATTATTTACATATTCTGAGTACAAGTCCTTTGTCAGATCCTGTAACTATTTCCTCCCAGTCTGTGGTTTGTCTTTGCATTTTTTTATTTGTGTTTTTTGAAGAGCAGAAAATTTTAATTTTGATGAAGTCTAATTTATCACCTTTTTTTTTTTCATGTCCTATGATTTTGGTGTCTTAAGAAATCTCTGCCTGCCCAAGATATTTTTTTTTCTAGAAGTTTTATAGGTTTGAATTTAAGATTTAGGTCTATCATCCATTTTGAGTTCACTTTAATGTATGGTATGAGGTAAGGGTCAAGGCTAATTTTTATCTAAATGGATATCCAGCAACATTTGTTGAAAAATTTATCCTTTCCCCTTTGGATTACTCTGATATCTTTTTAAAAAATGATAGACCGTGTATATGTGCATCAATTTCTGGACTGTATATTCTCTTTCATTGATCTCTATGTCTGTCAATTGATCCCTATTTCTATCCAATGATAATAATACCACACTGTCTTAATTACTATAATTTCAAGTCTTGAAAGCAGGTAAGTCCTTTACCTTTGTATTATATTTAAAAAATATTCTGGTTATTATAGGTATTATGGATTTCCCTATAAATTCTAGAGTCAGCTTGTCAATATCTTAAAAATAACTACTGGGATTTTGATTGGAATTATGTTGAATACATAGACCAATTTGGGAGAGAATTGGCATCCTAATAATACTGAATAATCTGTTTCACGGACATGGCAATGTGTTTTAGACTATATTCTATGTACTGGAAGTTTCTACATTGGTATTTGGTCTGGAAAGTGAACTTCAATTTAAAAGTAAAACGTGGGATTTTTTTTAATTAAAAAAAATTTTAAATGATACTTACTTTTGGGATAAAGAAGAAATGTTCTCATTTGTGAAATGATAGATTTGAACCACACAATCTCTAATGCCTCTTTGAATATTTTAAAGTTATTAAACAGATTTTATTGCTTTTACAGATAAAGATCAGGACTGTTGGAGACTTCTTATCAAAAGAGTTAAGTTAAAGACAATTAAGTCCTTCTATTGCAGTTTTAAGAATCTGTGAGAAATGTTACTTTGGCCCTTAGGCCTCTAAAGGACAAAATGATGGGCCATTCTATAAGATAAAGAAGCTAAAATGGAGTACAGTTTTATATATTAACTCAAAATGAAGCATGTGAGCAAGACCTAAAACCAAAATTTTGGGGGGGGTACAAAATTAAATTTTTATATAGGTTTTCAGGGACACTAGTTTTTAAAGCAGTAATATATTTATCAAGTTATTTGCTAATCCTCCAAAACATCACAAAAATGATAAATTGAATGCATTTTCTTTTGTCACTTCCTAACATCAAAAAGGGATAATTATACTGTCTGTAATTACAATTTGATGACAACTGTATCTGCTCATTTACTTTGGGCAGTCAGTCATAATAAAATTCTGCGAAGTTATTAAAGAGAAATAATGAAAAATTCCTGGAACTCTGACTAATAAGGTAAATAAAACACTACAAAAGGATATACTAAACATTTTAAAGTACTTATTTTTTACTATTTTTACCATGCATATCTCCACTGCCCACATGCCTTCTTTAGGGTTCTCAGCTGATTTATTTAGTTTTAAAAATCACTGCAGTAAATAAATGCTTTGGTCCAAAAAATTTGAAATTCAAGATTATAAACTAAGTCCACTGATTTCCTACTTAAGATGAAGCACTCTTAAAAAAATCATTAAAACATTTATAATTAAATGTGAGATACTGCTTAGTAAAAATACTCAGAATTCTCTTATTCCAATGTCTTTAATCAGGGAGCAAGAAATTTTCTGTAAAGGGTTAGATAGTAAGTATTTTAGGCTTTGCAGAACAACAGGAAAAACTGTAATATGTAATACTTACATAACAAGACAGGGAACATATTTCCATAATGCGGAAAAATCTGCAGCAAAGCTAATCTCTAAAGCCATTCACTGCTTGATAATAGTGGTTGAAAGTGGTTCTTCTGATTCAGAAAAATTTCAGTCTATATCCTAAACTCGAAAATTGCAATAAAATCTTTCCACCTCTAAGTCATCAAACGGCTGTATAGGAGTACAAATCAGGATACTAATCTATTTCTGAAAAAATTTTATGCAACTGATGATAGGTTCATGTTCATTATACAACGACACTACAGCCTCTGCTTAAAAAATACAGGATACATCGACATCATCAAAATCAACATCACAGTAGTCCCAACTCGCAGGAAAGCACCAGTCAGAAAAATCAGAAAACTTTAAATGGGATATCTCATCACAGATGAATTTCTTCACACAAATAAAAACGGAAATGAGATTTTAAGTTTCTGAATGACTCATTTGTTAAGCAAGCAAGGAAAGCCGTTGACTGATGGTGAGTTAATGAAACCATGTTTGATTGTAGCAGCCAAAATGAGTACAGAGAAAATAAACCTGTTTAGGATTATAATCGTTTTGGTGTGAACACTTGCTTAAGGAATAGAGGATATTGGGAAAAACATCAATTTTTTAAAAAAGGGAAATGATTCCAAGTGGGTTTCCTTGACAACAGATGGGATTGAAAATGTTCAGTTCTGGTTGTTTGAGGCATTAATGGCGAATGTGAAGTGACTACAGAGGGTGCCTGGCCGGCTCAGTCAGCAGAGCACACAACTGTTTTTTTTTTTTTTAAGATTTGTGTATTTATTTGAAAGAAAGAGAGAGTGCCAGCAGGGGGAGGGACAGAGGGAGAGAGAGAGAGAATCCTCCACCATCTCCTGGATAAGCAAGAAACCCCAGGTGGGACTCCATCCCAGGACCCTGAGATCATCACCTGAGCCAAAATCAGGAGTCTGATGCTTAACTGACTGAACCACCCAAGCACCCTGAGCAACTTTTGATCTTGGGGTTGTGAGTCCCAGCCCCACACTGGGCATAGAGCCTACTTAAAAAAAGTTAAATTAATAAAAAAAACAGTAAAGTGACTGAAGAATTAGGTCTTGAATAGTTTGCATGAAACATCTATAGGTAATAACGTTTTTAAAGTTGAGGGGCGCCTGGGTGGCTCCGTCGGTTAAGCATCTGCCTTTGGCTCCAGTCATGATCCCAGGGTGCTGGGATCAAGCCCCGCATCAGGCTTCCTGCTCAGTGGGGTGTCTGCTTCTCTCTCTCTCGCTCTGCCCTCTGCCCACTGCTCCCCTTGCTTGTGCTCTCTATCAAATAAATAAAATCTTTTAAAAAAATTAAATTGAGAAATTTCCAGCTCGGTACAACCTAAAGATGTGCTGAAACCAATGGCAGCAAACATTCGTGTACAGCAAAGATGCTTGGTTGTACAACAGGTTTGCTTCTTCCCTACAATCTGGATGCCTTTTATTTCTCTTTCTTGACTCATCACACTGACTATCATTTCTAATATAATGTTGAGTAGAAGTAGTAAAAGCAGGTATCCTTATCTTGTTCCTAATCTTAGGAGGGAAAACTTTTCCAGTTTTTCACCATTATTTCCTCACATTTTCAAGACAGAACAGCTTAAACTTCAAAACACAGTCATAGCTGCCTCTGCATTCCAAAGACAATTTTCCTAATAAAATTTTAAAAAATTATTTTAAAGATTTTATTTGTTTATTTGACAGAGAGAGAGAGAACACAAGCAGGGGGAACTGGAGAGGCAGAAGCAGGCTCCCCACTGAGCAGGGAGCCCGATGTGGGCTCTATCCCAGGACCCTGGGATCATGACCTGAGCCGAAGTAAGTACATACTGTAGTATGGAAGATAAGTGACACACCCAGATGCCCCAAAGTAAAAAAAAAAAAAAAAAAATTAAAGATTTATTGACTTATTTGAGAGAGAGAGAAAGAGAGAGAGAATGGAGGAAGGGCAGAGGGAAAGAACCTCAAGCAGACTCTTTGCTGAGTGCAGAGCCCCATGGAGGGCTCCATCTCACAACCCTGAGATCATGACCTGAGCCGAAACTAAAGTCAGGGGCTTAACCGACTGAGCCATCCTGGCACTGCCCCACCCCCCTGCCAATAAAATAAATGTTTAGAAATTTGTTCACTAAAGTAAAACTTGTATCCCAGCATAGGGACCTTTTCTTGAGACTGAGTACAAAATGTAAAAGGAAAACCAGAGACACAAAGGCAGAATTCTGGAATCAATGTCTCTGTTAGGTTGCAGAGATCAGAAGAATGGACCTGTGTGAAGTGCTTTGTCCTCTGCCTAATGATGGTGGGCTTGTGTCTCCCAGAACTTTTCCCAGCAAATGCACATGTATTAGATGGTTAAGGAGGGTTATGAGATAGATTAAAAAGTCCATATTTTTTACTATCTAAAAAGGTATTTATTGTCTCTACAGGAACTACTTAAGCTGGTTTGTTGGACATTTGTGAACAACTCATAGTGATTTCTGAGATGAACTAATTAGTATTCTACAAACTCAGGATTCTTCCAATAAAATTAGGCCTTCTCGAAAGGAAACTAGCTGTGGTTTGCAAAAGTCATAATAAAAATACTTTGAATCATGGTATAACTTGCTTAAACCATGACATTTACAAAGAGGACTAAAGTAGGTCCATTGTGTTTAAAACCATTGTCAATTTTACCAGAACTTGAAATATAAAAGCATTTACATCTCTTTTACAATAAAACCATTTATTAGTTAGTATGGCAAATATTTTTCATAACTGAAAAAATATTATTGTAAACTTATTTATCTCATTAAGCAAAAAAGTCCTGCAATCATTTAACGTAAACTCTTTGGAAAACTCCAAAATGGAAATTTAATAAAGAACATGCAAACTCTTAGGATCAGCTTCATGTTCCTTGAAGAAAAAAAAAAGAGAATGGAAAGAAAATTGTGTATCTAATGGAAGGGCTGTGAGAACTTGAGTCTGAACTTTGCCAATAGGGCCAATGAGCTGAGCAATTATTTTCACTTGAAAGTTCATGAACTTAAAAGTCTTGTTCTGCAGTGATAGTGTAGCTGGAAATTCAAGCTGTCCACCCAAGTTACCCAGGGCCTTATTCCTTTATTGAAAAGTAGAAAGCATAAGGCCAATGGGAAGTTTCCACTACTGACTTTTCTTCATAATGAGTTCATGAAGATGAATGTTCTTTCCCAGAATTCCAATGACTAAAATTGATGTGAGTAAACAGGTGAGCTAGAATGATGTCATCATACCTTTGGAGATAAAGTTTTTCAAGAGTCACAAGGACCTCCGTGTTTTCCCACTTTGTGTCTTATCAACTGTCTTTTTTACTTTTTTTTTTTTTTTTTAGAGAGGGAGAGAGGGGTGGGAAGGGCAGGAGGAGAGAGAGACTCTTAAGCAGACTCCATGCCCAGCACAGAGCCTGACACAAGACTTGATCTCACAACCCTGAGATCATGACTTGAATCAAAATCAAGAATTGGTTGCTTAACTGACTGAGCCACCCCGGCGGCCCTCACTGTCTTTTCTACTTTTAATACTTGCTCTACTTCATAACCCCAGGTCTCTGAGGTGCCTAGTTTGAGGGGTAAGTTAGAAGAGGTAAAATTCTTTGTATCTGTCTATCCTGGCCAGACACCTTTCCTATAGCAAGGTTTTCACAATTCAATTTTCATCCCTTTATGAAACGATGAAGTAGAGAACAAGGATGGAATTAAAGTTACCACACTTAGTAATGTGACAGAAGCTGCCATCTTTCTGGTAGGTAAGACTGTACCAGGTCATTTCTGCCACTAGCGTTGCCAAAGGTCACCTTCATAGCACATCAACTTGGATGTATAACAAATGTGCGTTATCTGCACAAATTGCAGGAGCAAGAACCTGGAATTTGGGGGGTAAGAGTAGTGTTAATCTAACATTGTCTCCCTAACAGAAGAGTATCAGGTGGTAGCAGTCCCATGGATTCACGGTTAGGGGTGAACATTTGAAATGTATGAAACAGATGGTAGTCATCATGTTTTCTTCCTGTCTACATTTTACATTCCCAGTGATGGGTGAATAATCCCAAACGTGACTAACTTCTGTCTCATACTGGTCTTGAACTTCTTTCTCAAACTACATCTACATTTAAGTGTTTCAATTTCTTGGAATATTGGTAAACCTAAAACTCCAGCAAATACTGGCCAACAGCAGTATCTAGAGTGGTGTGCATTTTCTCCTCACAAATCTTGTTATATTATAGGTCATCACTGAAAAATCAATTTTGTCATCATAAATTGGAGGCCAATATTTTGGCTCCTGGTTTCTTCATTCGTTTTCTGTATTATGATTACATAAATATTCTTGATACTCTCTATCACGCCTTCTTTTTGATGAAGACTCGTCTCCCTAAGAGTTTATGCTCTAACTAGACAGATAAGTCAAAGATATCCGTATTTGTGTCAAGTTGTCAGGTCTCCAATTTCACTATTGAAACTCACTTTCAGGCTCAAACAAAGTGGTTTCCAATTCAGCGAAAATTGTCTACTACTGAAATAGGGGTTAGGAGCATGAGAATAATGTCAAGGCCACCTGTGGACTCACACTGGGTAATCGAATCTCTGTCCAGACCCTTCTAGTGATGTGCTGTCAGGGGGAGTACAGCATGACACTTCCATCTTCTTCTGTTTCCATCCACTCCTCAGGTCCAGCCTCATCTTCAGCCTCAGTCTGTACATTAGAATCAACTACCAAAGGGCCAAGTGGTTCCCATCACTCCTGATTGCTACTCCTGGCCTGACTTGCCTCTTTCAGTTCTAATATCCTATGATCCATTATGAAGGCCAATGGGAAGTTTCCACTACTGTCTTTCACAGTGCCCTAAGGGGTCCATACCTACTCTTGCTTTGTGTCCTGTTTCACAGGTTGACACTCTCTTTTGCTACCCTGAAGATAGGGCCAAAGATAATAGTAGGTCCACTTCTCCAAAATCTCCACTTTTCCAAAGAATTTCAATGTACTTAGAGCACTTAGGACTTAACACAGCTGAATGATTGGTAGACATGTGTTTTAAAATCTAGTATCCATAAGAGGGTATTATAGAGATTTTCATTTATGCAAGACAAATGAGTCCTTCAATTATATCTAATATAGCAACAAAACAAAACAAAACAAACTTTAGAAGTTCCCAGAATTTCCCAAGTTTGTGCTTGTATGCTGACTTCATAAAAACAGCAATCTGGTACTGGGTTGGTGGTCATCATTTCTTTATTTAGAGTTTTAACCCAGACAGCCAAAGCTGGAAATGTAGTAAGCATTCCCCATGGTAGGCTCCATCCTAAGCAATGATATGGAAATATACTTAAAACATGGTCCTTACGAAGAGATTAGAAATGTTCAAGGAGAAGAAATTTGGGCAGTCAAATACTACATGTCTGGACCATGATTAGTAAATTTGAGAGCTGGGGTATTATTGGTGCTATTTGTATCAATTTAGGGTAGTGGTGGGACTATGAGGTAGAATCTTGAGAAAGAAGAGCAAAGCTGGAAGCATTGCACTTCCTGATTTCAAACTATGTTACAAAACTATAGTAATCAAAACAGTATGGAGCTGGCATAAAAACAGACACCTAGATGGGGGTGCCTGGCTGGCTCAGTCAGTGGAGCATGCAACTGGATCTCAGACCCCTCTGTGGGTGTGGAGATTAATTAAAAATTTAAGAAAAGGGGTGCCTGGGTGGCTCAGTCAGTTACTCATCCAATTCTTGATCTCAACTCAGGTCTTGATCTCAAGATTGTGAGTTCAAGTCCCGTGTTGGGCTCCACCTTGGGTGTGGAGCCTACTACAAACAAACAAACAAACAAACAAACAAACAAACACACCAACAAACAAAGAAACAAACAAAATACCAGACACACAGATCAATGAAACAGAATAGAGAGCCCAGGAATAAACCCATGCCCATATGATCAATTGATTTATAACAAGGGAAGCAAGAATACACAGGGGGAAAAAGATGGTCTCTTCAATAAGTGGTGTTGGGATTACTGTATAGGCACAGCAAAATAATAAAGTGCCCTCATAAGCCAGTACACACTCTCCATGAAGGATGCCTTTGAAATGTGGGTACTAAACATGTCCAAGAACCTGCTTGTTACATGATCAGAGATGTCTCTACAGGCTCCAGGGAGATTTGCTACCCAATTCTGCCAGGAAACTGCTTTCACACACTTTCTGCAATGGAAGCTACTCTACAATGAATTGAGGTTCCTTACAGTAATTGGAAGTGTTCAGACATAAGAGAAAATTTATTTATTTATTTATTTTTTAAGATTTTGTTTATTTATTTGACAGAGAGAGAGACAGCCAGCGAGAGAGGGAATACAAGCAGGAGGAGTGGGAGAGGAAGAAGCAGGCTCGCAGCGGAGGAGCCTGATGTGGGGCTCGATCCCAGAACGCCAGGATCACGCCCTGAGCCGAAGGCAGACGCTCAAAGACTGAGCCACCCAGGCGCCCCTCACCGAGGACTTTTTAAATTCAAACACTCTATGACTTAAGGAAACTCTAGTTTTTCTGAGCTGAAGCATAAAGCCCACATCATCATCTCTCATCACAATGTATGCTAATGCTTCTGTGAACAGTCCATGGAGCAAGATGATAGAATGTCTGTACATGACTTTACTGGCTAATCTACCATATGAAATCTAGTTACCATGAGCAGTCAGATGGAGAAAAATGATTATGACGAAGAGAAAACCCCAGGGAAAGGATTTTTCTGCTTGAATAAATAAAGTTAAATCCCTTTCATTGGGAAAAGCATTTCAAATTCAAAAAGGAAGGAGCCTCAACGAGGAAATGGAGACTAGCCCCTAGGATAATGTTTTTTCAAAAAGTTTTAAAACCACAATCAGAAATACAATTTACATCATGATTCACTATGCACACATACCCCTAACTATAATAAAAGTTTTACAAAACAACACTTACCCTTATTAAGGGCAATGTACCCTGACATTTTCTATTTTATTCCAGTTTTTAATAATTCTTTTATTGAAGCATAGCAAATACGCAGAACTGTACATGATGGTAAATGAAGGGCTTGATGAATTTTCACAGTGGACACATCTAAGTAACCTATGTTTTATTCTATTCTATTTCAACTTATTGTAATTATTTCTTATTAGAGTAAATAAAATATGCATAATAGACGATTTATCATTTTAACAATTTTTAAGCATACAGTTCTGTGGCATTAAGGACATTCACGTTGTTCTGTACCCATCACCACCATTCATCTCTAGACATTTTTCATTATCCCAGAAACTCTGCCCATTAAACAATATTCTCCCATTCCCCAATTCCTTCCAGCCTCTGACAAGTACTTTTCGTATCTACTGATACAAGTACCCTTTGTATCTGTGAATTTGACTACTCGAGGTACTTCACATAAATGGAATCATACAGCCTTTTTTCTTTTGTGATTGGCTTATTTCACTTGGCAGAATGTCCTCAAGACTCATCCCTACTGTGGCATGTGTCAGAATAGTCTTCCTTTTCAAGGCGGAATAATATCCCCTTGTCCGTCTATACCGCATTTTGCTTAGCTCTTCATCGGCTGATGGACATTGGGGTTGCTTACAGATTTTGGTTATTGTGAATAATGCTATTATAAACATGGGTATAAATATATGATTTAAAAAATGCTAGTTGCAACACATCAAATTGATTTTCTTGACATTGAAAAATACTGGTGTGCTAATTCATAAATTGAAATCAAATGTACTATTTCCTTGGAGCCAGATTAAGCTAACCAGGGCACTTTCAGAATCTTCATTTTCCTTTCTTGAACTGAGAAAGGCCTTAGTATGTGCCAGAAAGGATGACGTAGGTGTGGAGTTTTTCCCTTAACAATAGAAATTGTCCAACAGTGAAATGTAATGCCTCGTGGAGAGGAATCCCTTACCGTAGCCACTGCTCCGACACACACTAAACACTTATCTCTGGAAGTGAGACAGTTTGGTGGGCTAGCCAGCTTTTTTGGCGTGCTCAGGGTTGGTGTGTATCCAAATAGTTACAACACCTACAGCTAAACACAAGACTAGCTGAATGGGGGGGGGAGGGCACCTGGGTGGTGCAGTCAGTTGAGCGTCTGACTCTTGGTTTCGGCTCAGGTCTGATCTCGGGGTCTTGAGACCAAGCCCCACCTCAGGCTCTGAGCTCCATGGGGAGTCTGCTTGATTTTCTCTCTCCCTCTTCCCCTGCCTCTCATCCTGCTCTCTCTCTCTCAAATAAATAAATAAATCTTAAAAAAAAAAAAAGAGACTAGCTGAATAGGACTTGCTCAGAAAACTGAGAGTCCACAGACTGCTCTAGAAGTTGGTTATTGGTTTCTGTGGCTAACATATTGTACATCATTTCAAAATCAGTCTTGTTCAGAAAAACTACTTTCCTGAGGCATCAGTTGTCTACTGTTGCATAATAAATCATCTAAAAAATGAGTAGCTTTATATAACAGCGGGTCTTCAGGCTGGTAATTGGGCTGGTTTAGCTTGGCATTCCTGCTCTCTCCTGAGGTCACGTGTGTGTCTGCAATCATTCATTGGTGCCATTGGGGCTCATCTCACATGTGCTGGCAGTTGGCTGTGCCTCTTTCCACTGGTCTCTCAGCTTCATGGAGGCTAGCCCAGATTTCTTCACGTAGAGGACTCGTGGTTCCGAGAAGAAGAGAGAGAGAGAAGTTGCTGCGAGCTTAGGCTCGGAAATCCTACCATATCACTTTCTCCACATTCTGTTAGCCAGAGCAAGTCACAAGCCGGCTTAGATTCCAGGGGTGGGGAAATAAACTCTACCTCTTGATGACAGGAGCAGTAAAGTTACGTTGCCAACGGGTGTGTGCACAGAAATGGGAGAGATTACTATAACCCTCTTTGTCAACAATCTGCCACACCCTACTCTTGTGAAAAAGTAGTTTGACCCCATATTCCCATTTCTGATAATGTGTCCTACAGATCTACCTGCATACATATGAAATGATATACGTACTCGATTATTAACAGTAGCACTCTTTGTGATTAGAAACAACCCAACTATCCGTTAATAGGAGACGAATCCACCAACATGACAGGACACTGTGCATCTGTAAGAGAAAGTAGGACACTCTTATGTTAGACATAAAGAACTCTAGGATACATTGCTAACAAAATCGAAGTGCTTAAGAATGTTTACTGTGTCCCAAAAGTCCCGGTGCAGTTTTAAACCTTAATAATGTCAGAAGTATAAATGCTATAAACTTAGAAAGATATGACTCGAAAACTTAATTGGATACATTTCTTTTTTTTTTAAGATTTTATTAATTTTTTTATTTGAGAGAGAGAGGGAGAGAGCACAAGCAGGGGGAGGGGCAGAGGAAGAAGCAGATTCTCTGCTGAGTAGGGAGCCCGATGTGGGCTCTATCCCAGGACCCCAGGATCATGACCTGAGCCGAAGGCAGTATATACAGTATGGAAGATAGCCACCCAGGTGCCCCAAAATAAAATATTTTTAAAGGTTATTTATTTATTTGAAAGAGAGAGAGAGAATGGGGGCAAGGACAAAGGGAAAGAACCTCAATCAGACTCTTTGCTGAGTGCAGAGCCCCATGGAGGGCTCCATCTCACAACCCTGAGGTCATGACCTGAGCAGAAACCAAAGTCGGGGGCTTAACCAACTGAGCCACCTAGGCGCCCCTTAATTGTATACATTTCTTACTCACTTATTTAGTCCTGTGAATTTGGAATAAGAAATTTTAACATTAATGCTTTTGTTTCAGTGTTTGTTATCTTCAATCAGAGATACTGAAAGAAAATTTAAAAAATACATATTATATAAAGTTCACATAACTAAACAAGAGTAAAAGAGATTCAAATAATAAAACTTGCAAATAATGTTGTTTGCAAGTTTATAGTATTTGTACTTCTGAAATTACTAAAGCCAAAACCGCACCAACACTTTGGAATACCCAATCAAGGTGTGCTATTTTTTTTTAAGAAAAGGGTGATGATAAGTTGTGTCCATTTCCTGTTGTTTCTGTAGCAGATTACCACAAACTTAGTGCTGGGAAACAACACATTTATTTTCTGCTAGTTCCGGCGGTCAGAGGTCTACAACGGATCAGCAGTGGACGCCTGGGTGGCTCAGTCAGTGAAGCGTCTGCCTTCAGCTCAGGTCATGATCCCAGGGTCCTGGGATCGAGTCCCACATCGGGCTCCCTGCTCAGAGGGGAGTCTGCTTCTCCTTCTGCCTGCCTGCTCCCCCTGCTTGTGCTCTCTCTCTCTCTGACAAATAAATAAAATCTTTAAACAAAAAATAAAATAAAATGGATTGGCAGGGCTGTGCTCCTTCTGGAGGCTCCAGGGGAGACTCGGTGTCCTCGCCCTTCCCAGCTTCTCGGGGCTGCCTGAATTCCTTGGCCCGTGGCTCCATCCTCCACCTTCATAACCAGCAGCATAGTACTTTCCAGTCTCTCTGTTGTCTTTTCTCATTTCTGGCCCTCCCACCTTCCTCCTGTAAGGATGACATTGGGCCCACCCGCATAATTCCACATCTTAAGATCCTTCACTTAATCACATCTGCAAAACTCCTTTTGCCACCAAAAAAAAAAAAAAAAAAAAAAAAAAATTGCAGAGTCATAGGTTCCAGAGGATCCAGGACATCTTCCGGGGCCGCGAATCTATCATACCAATATTTTTGTTTGCATTTGCATAAAGAAACCGGAATGGATAGATAAGAAAGTAATAAAAATGGTTACTTATGGGGACAGTGAGGAGTATGGACAGGGTGGGAATTTTTTTTTAAAGATTTTATTTATTTATTTGAGAGAGAGAGAGGGAGAGCAGGGCGAGGGGTAGAGGGAGAGGGAGAGACAGAGTCTGGAGCAGACTCCCCACTGAACACAGCACCAGATGCCGGGCTTGCTCCCCCGCCCCTGAGATCATGATCTGAGCTGAAATCAAGAGTCCATGCAAGAGTGCAAGCGCCCCAGGGTGGAATAATTCTTAATGTGTATTATTTTATACGAATTTGGTATCTGAATACATGAATGTATTATCTACTCAAAATAAAATGATTAATTACAGTTTAAAAAGTAGGGCTTGCTGATTTTCAGGTATGCCCTGCTAGGTACCTAGACTTTTGCAAATTCTGGACTTTACGGAGATAGCCACATAATTCTTCTAAAGTGGATGAACTGACTCTACAAAATCAGAATGCTGTGAGTTCACTTACATTCCTATACCGCAAGCCGTGAAATCTGTCTTTGGTTAATTTTTTCTAGTGAAACGGCAAGAAGCAATGTGATGAAAGGGATAGCTCTGGTCCAGCCTGGGGCCTCATTCTCGTGGCCACGGTTGTTTCTTGTCTCACGGATTTTATAACCAGTGGCAGCCAGTTCTCGGTATTTGCTGGTGCGCTCCCCTCCGCCAGACGGTCTGCATTTAAAGCCTTCCCTCTCACTGTGAAACCAAGTGCGCTGACGCAGCTTTCAGGGACTGTGGGCCCCACGGAGACGGGAAGGAGCGGGGACGGATGGCTCCTCCTGTCCCTGGGGCTGCAGCTTGGTGTTGGCGCGTGAGCCAGCCCTGACTCACCAACCAAGAAGAGAAAACTTCCGCCCAGGACCACCTGCCAAGGCAACGTGCTCCAGAGGGACGCTGGAGCGTGTCCTGCTCAGGGGCTCACATTTCAGTTCCGAGCGAACCCGAGAGAGAAGGCAGGTGGGGAAAATCCCCGGAGCGCCAGTTTCATTGTGCGGCGCGGTGCTGGCGGCACGTGATCCGGAAGGTTCTTCTCCCTTCCTGGCTGGTCCTTTCCCGGAGACGGAGTCGTGCTGGGCGCCGCAGGGCCGGCCCCTCCCCCTCCTCTGGGCAGAAGCGCCTCGCCGCTTTTATCTCTGGTCGCCTCGGAGGGAAACTGCACTTTAAGGAGGAAGATTGCTTATTGTTCAAAAGGGGCAGTCTAACAGGAGACTGCCCTGTTTTCCACAGATAACAAGCAGGGCATGTCCTCTGCTGGGTAACAAATCAGCCCAGGGGCAGCCTTACAGGGTTTGGGCAGGGGACCTGCTGCCTCCGGCTGAGTCACGGCCAGCTCAGCGTGACGGGGGCTGGCTGCTTCCCGGCTGTGCCCGTCATCATCCGGGCGGGGACGCTGCCTCATGTCCACGGGTTGCTCCAGTCACTTCCTTCCTCTCTGGGCTTTAGGTGACCCCAGGAGACGGGGGTGGAGGGGACCAGACGTCCCTGCGTGCAGGTGAGGAGCCCTGGCCTGGGAGCAGGACCCCTTGGGCTCCGAGGCCGGACTGCCTGGAGCACAGGGTCTGCCTCGATTCTGCCCTTTCGTGTGCTGCTGCGTGTTCACTCTCACCACCGGTCTGCCTCGATTCTGCCCTTTCGTGTGCTGCTGCGTGTTCACTCTCACCACCACACGCTGCTCCCTTAGACCTGGCCAGCCCTCTTCCCGACAGAGCCGCTGGTCTCAAGGTCAAATGGGGTAAGAAGGTGTGGATGGATGATAACAATAAAAGTAATCATAGTATTAAGTGATGTACACCTGGATTATAACTCTTATCAATCATAACCTTCTGTTACTTTCCTAAGGAGAAGCTTTCCTTCATAAGGTTAATATATTGGGCCTTTCTTGGGAGCAGGTGGGGAAGGGGATAATTCAAATGAGAAATTTGTATAATACAGGTTTGGAGAGAGAAGGGAAAGGAAAGTTCAGAGAAGATTTCTAACTGAGTGGGAGAGAGGCTGACAGGGTTTTCAGGGGCTGGAGGTGTTGCAGGGAAATTTGAGCAGCTGGAATGGGAAGTGGGACTTTGGGGGGAAAATGATATTGAAATGGGAGTTTGGGGAAAGTTTCCATGTGGAATACGGTGCAAATTCCCTTCTCTTTGACTATCTTTAAAAATACTTCTGTGAAGATCCAAATGGCTTTTCAATGTGTTGGAATCTGATGCATGTTTCTGGTATATTTTTAAGTGCAGACTGGTCCAGGGAGGCTACACGACCGGGAGCGCCAGCCTCCACCCAGGTTCCTGAGACAACAGAGCCACCACACTGTATGGGTGGCAGGTGGGGAATCCCAGGGCTTGGGGGTGCAGGGAAGGGACAGGGGTGGGGGCAGGGAAGGGGGGAAAACAAATAAAGGTGGTGTAATTCAGAGTTGGCCCAGCCTCACAAGGAAGAGAGCAGCGGCACACAGGACATTCTGTGGAGGCTGTGTGGACTCTTTGCTCTGGGGACCACCATTAGAGTGGAAATAAGAGTGAGCAATTTATCCGTCAGCAACTCCTATCTCCTCTCATTGCCAAAGCGCACTCCATGGGGCATTCAGTCCCTCTGTTTGTGTGTGTGGTACCCAGCCCCTCAGGGCAGCCACCAGGACGGTTAGAGCCTCTGGAATTCTGTTTGGCTCACACTGGGGTACTGGGGCTGGGGCCCTGGCCCACGGTGGATGTTCCAGTGGCCTCGGCTGGCCGCGAGAGGCAAGGCAGGAGGCAGGGCCGGGTGGCGGTGATGCAACTGCTGCTGCTCCTGGAGCAAGGAGCTGGGGTGCAGGGTTCGGACAAGCAAATCTGGGGACGCACGCCAGCTGGGAGTGGCGCAGTGCCTTTATGCTGATGGGAAAAGGTACATCTTCCAAGCAACTGTATTGCTATTTGTTGGGAAAATTGGGATGTTTCATTTAATTTTGTTGGTAAAAGATCTGTACTTCCATCTGCCAGAAGATTGTCATGATAAATAAATCCAT
The DNA here is from genome assembly GCF_017311325.1 of Ursus maritimus. Taxonomy (NCBI): domain Eukaryota; kingdom Metazoa; phylum Chordata; class Mammalia; order Carnivora; family Ursidae; genus Ursus; species Ursus maritimus. Next base: position 56,224,634 of record NW_024424230.1, on the reverse strand, counting down.
GAAAGGTGCTTGCGCAGTATACAACGCGTGTGATTGTCCATGGTCTCGACCTGGCCTCATGGGCCCAGGTCAAGAGCAGTCTGGCACAGGAAAGCCTTTATAAACCGCTTTCACACATTACATGGGAATGTTGATTTGTTGACACTCAATACAAGTTTGCCGATTGATTCTGGAAGGAGAAAGGGGGGAATAAATGCTAAATGAATGAGTGAGTGAGTGAATGAATGGAATAGTCCAGTCACAGAGACGCTTTCTCTTTCCCACTATGCACCCCCATCATTTCCCTCACTTCACTCCAACAAGCTCCACTTTATATATTGAAATTAAGTGTAATGTCTCAATTTTAAAAAAGATTCCCCTGCTTAGAAATGTAACTTCAGCACCATTTTCTTTCTAGCACATAGCAGGAACTCGGTAAACATCAGTTACTTACTAGACGGCTCAGGGCCGTGTGAGCAAACCAGCACCACGCTGGGTCAGCTTTGAGTACTTTGTGGAAGACACACACGTAGGAGGCCAGATTTCCCCCCAGTGGGTGCACCGTGGGTCTACAGTTCATAGACTCTGAGGACCTGTGCTCCTGGTGCCTTCTCCTTTTTAATCATGCTGTGGATTTCCTTCTTCCTTTTATAAACATCCTCTGGCTCGAAGCTAAGGACAAAAATACTAGGATGAATCTCATTGGTGTACTTTTGAAGGTACATTATTAAAATAATAAAAAAGGACAAAACCTGAGGATGAGGCTGTTTTGAAGTCAACCAGGTGAGCGTTAGCTCTCAGGCTGGGAGTGTCTATTCAATTCTTGGACAATCATGTACATAACTTTTCTGGGTCCGGAGGAAAAAAGATGCCAAGTTGTCAATATAAACAGTTGTCAATATAAACAATGGGTCTGTGATTGTAGATAGATGAGGTGACTCAGTAATTTTCCATGCTGGAGACCTGTTCCACTAAGTCTACATGAAACACAGGAAGAAAGACATTACTGAGTTGGAAAAACTGGGACATGAAACCATCTCTATTTGTAGGTTTTCAAAATTTATTTCTATCCTTATCTTGTTCGGAAAAGGCTTTAAGGTGGCTTACAGAGATACAAAGACTACAGCAAGAAGACGTAACCCTGAAAGAGGAAAGCAAAAATAAAAAAATAAAAATGAGGATAAAGTAGGAAACGGAGCCTGAGGTTAATACAAAAATGTACTCTGACGGGCCATAAATTTGACTCTTAGCTCTTCTTTTTCTGCCAGAAGAGAGAAACCTGATAAGTTGATAAGCCTGGGTTCAGCGTGAGAGGGACAGATGCTCAGGGGAAAAAGAAGGAGTTCTGATGCGGGGGAATGGGGCAGTAGGGGAGAGCTGGTGGAGGGAGCCGCAGCAGGACAGGAAGAGGCAGGAGATGGCAAAATGTAGGCTCCCGTGCCCATGGAAATTTCCAGAAAGAAGCCACCAGTAGGCATGATTAGGCCAATCCTAAGTGGCCTGTTATGGTTGTGGAATGACTTACTGCATCTGAGAACTCAGAGGAAAAGACACCAGAACAGTCTTGTCTGACCCTGATACCACCTGCTGTTTTAATTTTGCTGTGCAATTTATAGAATTCTTCACACACGTCCTCTATTACTTAACTTTTTACATGAATCGGCCAACTTGACAAACTATTCTCAAGCCTGTTCTGTTTGGGCTGAGCAGCCTTATTGTAGGCTCTGCTATATTTCAATAAGCTTTATGAATGTTTGAAGGGTGGGGAACGCAGTATACTATATTGGAAAAGCTGTTGTTTTGGAGTCAGAAGAACCTGGATATAAAATCCAGCTCTTCAACCGAATATATAGGTATGAGTGACCTTAACTAGAAAATGGAGATGAAGTGTTGTGGGTGACCCTTGTCCAGGATAGGTTTCATAAGTGCTGGTTATGATTACTGCAAATAGCTTGTAATATCCCCAGTACTTAAGGACCCAGGGTTGGGTAGCATTAGGCTATTTCCTCCTGTAGAAACAGGCGAGAGAATATGAGTGGCTGGCTGGCAGGGCGTTATTCACTCATAGTGATGTAGTCTACTTGAATGCCTCTTAAACTTTCTGACCGTGACCCAGAATATAAAATACATTTACCTTGCTACCTTATGTACACATACTGACCTGTTACTGAGGAAAAAAAAATCCTGAACCAGCGCTGGGATATTTTCTTTTCCTTTCTCTTCTAGTTAATGAAAAATGCCTGGTCATGAGTCACTAAATTGATTTCCTGACCTATTAGTGGGCCTCACCATATAGCTTGAAAAACACTGGTCTAAATAAATGGCCTCGTTCTATAAATATGGGTAGTGCCTCAGACCAAGAAACAATGGATTATTTCATTTTTAAAAGCAAATTCCCAAGCTCCCATTCTCTAGAGATTGTTGAAAATTTAGTCTTGGTCATGATTGTGGTTCTTTCACCCGACCCTCTCAGGGTCCTGCAAAGTTGTCCAGTCTCATGCAGGCCAGTGTTGGGGAGGGCCTTCTATTCTTGGGTCTGAGTTCTTACAGCCCTTAAAGCCTGGGGGAGGCCAGGACTTCCGTGACGAGCCAGCCCAGAATAGGCGTGATGAGGCTGGGACCCGAGGACTCCAGGCACAACCCCTTCTGGGGTACCAACTGGCCCATGCCCCTGAGGTTCTGCGCCCATATAGGGTTCTGAAACGCAGGAGGTCCCTCTCCTTCTGGGCTCACTCTTCACTCCCTTCCAAAACTACGAGAATGTTTGAAGCTATGCTCACTTCTGTTCTCTTCAGTATCCAGGCAATGTCAGAGCTTCTCCTGCTTATCTCTGTCCTACAGCGCTGGTCCTGCAGTCCAGGTCTCCTGGAATCAAATTCTCCTGTGCCTTCAATAGGATAGGACTTCAATAGATAGGACTTCCAGGGCGGAGTGTGGTGCTAAAAAACCCCCTCTGATCTCGGTATTTAAGATTATAGATTCTACTCTGGAATTCGCCGCTGTAATGGGGTCCTGCAGGTATTGTACAGAACCCAGCACAGAGTTGATACTCACAAGGATCTGTGAAATGAATGAATGAATGACTTGGGACAAGTCATTTGACCTCTCTGGGCTTCAGTTTCTTCACACTTCTGCCTTCAGCTCAAGGTGAAGGTTGGCACAGACGGTTCATGGAGCCCATTGTTCAGCTGGGATGTGCCAGGGAAAGCAGAGTCAGAACACTTGGCTGCTCTCCACACCCAGAGTGGGAAAAAAGGGATGATTGAATGTAGTCACATGTGGCCTTACTGAAGAGAACATGCATTTTTTTCCTCCATCCATTTGGTGGAATTTACTCTTTAGTTCAGATCTCATGTGCTTTTTTTAAAAAAATGCAGCTTCCCAAGGCATTCACTGAAGGAGTAAGTAGATTTAATGATTTCTTTCCAACTCTATATTTCTCTTTTTAAAGGAATTGAGAATTAAAGAAGTTTTATTAAGCCTGTTCCTCTGCTCCCCAGCTCTGTCTCCTCCACTGTCTACCAGTGCCAGACAGCCCACCCTGGAGGGGCGCACACCAGTGCGATGGCAGCGCCACATGTCCCAGAATCCACACAACCTTGGGAACGTGTGGACCAATTTACAGAAAATGTACTTGTGTGAGAACTGGAAGCTTACTAGTTGGCCACCAGTTTGCCCTAGACCTAAGCTACAGATGCCTCTGAATGTAGACAGGTTTGGATGATGAAGATGGTCTCAATGCCAAGCGTTCATTTCCCATGCCTTCTGTACTCCATGCAAGGAAGTTTACTTACTCTATTTTAAGAAATTTAATTTTATTTATTTAAAGATTTTATTTGAGAAAGAGCTCATGAGAGAGAAAGCACCAGCAGAGGGAGTGGCAGAGGGAGAAGCAGACCACCCACTGAGCAGGGAGCCTGACCCGGGGCTTGATCCCAGGACCCTGGGATCATGACCTGAGCTGAACACAGATGCTTAACCGACTGAGCCACCCAGGCTCCCTGCAGGGAAGTTTAGAAAGTGAGTATTTTCTGCCCTAATTTTTCTCTTTTCTTTATATGAACTCTATGATTTTAATCATTTATGACCCTATCTAAATTAACACACCTGGACAATTCTATTAACATTGTGTTCCTTTATGTTTTTATAATGATACCTTGTATATATCTCTATTGATGTAATGATCATTTGTGTGAAAATTCTGTTTACATAACTATCTTCCTAAGTAGATTGAGATCTTTTTTTTTATTTTAATGTTTTTTTATTATATTATGTTAGTCACCACACAGTACATCCCCGGTTTCCGATGTAAAGCTCGATGATTCATCAGTTGCGTATAACACCCAGTGCGCCATGCAGACTGAGATCTTCCTTAGCATAGGAGTTGTGCCTTTTTCATGTTTGCATCAACATTGTATTTGACAAGGGGCCACCACACAGTATATGACCCATCAATGTTTGTAAGATGAATTGAAGGTAAACTGCCCAGGGGCGGTTAGTCTGTCACAGAGCGCACCTGCTGACAACCCCAGCCCTGTGACCACAGCAGACATCCCTAGTTGATCTCTATCACAATGATCTTTCCCATTAAGATGGGATATAACCACTAGAATTTGTCTCAACAGAGCACTCTAAGCAGTGGCTATGAATAGATCAAGGTTGGCACACAGGAGGAGATCTGTCACCTAATGTTACCCTTCCTGTAAGCTGCATTAGCTGACGCAAGACAAGGCCTGGGTCAGGGCCAGCGTTCATCAGCGTTATGACCCACTGATTGCTTATGGCTAGCATCTGTTCTTACTAATTAGTGCCCATGCCATGGCTCAGGTTAAGTATTGTGAGTATAACCCTGGGATCAGACAATCATTGTCACACACATTCTCATCCCCCAACCTGTTTCACTCTTCCCTTCGATGATTCAGATTTCTCTGATTCCCCCAGGTCTGGTAGAGGAGACACCATCTAGCCTCCCCGGTGCCAAGAAGTACTGTTCCTGCTTCTTCTGTAGCTTGCTACCCAAGGCAGTTTTCCACAAGTGGGGGTCATTCTCATTCCCTCAACACCTGAGATGAGAGATACTGCCTGCCCGATGTGTTTAAGTAATGAAGCTCCCAAGTGCCACTTAATCCACAGTGGTTTTGAAAGTGGAGATTTTGCCACCTTAGCTCCCCATGACCCTCCTGCTCTGTACTTGACCCGGCTGTTGCTGGTTCCCACAGCACTCACCAGGGAGCCTTGGGCAGACATTGATTTGGGCCAGGGGACTCAGAAGCGTCACTGCTGCTGATACTGCCCTTTGGTCTTGCCCCTAATCGCCCCCTAGCCTCCCTCGCTGAGGTTAATCTCTACTTCCGGGGGCTAATGCAGCTGTCTCCTTTGCTGTGACACAGAGAATTTGCTTCGCAATATCGTTGCTGTGTAATCGGATTGCAACCACACCACCTTTGCATTTACTTTGTGATCCAGAAAAATATTCCTGCAACTACAGATCCTCTTTTTGGGGAGATAAGACGTGGTATTGGACACTTCTTGTGTGTCAATACAAGGTCTGTTGCTTTAGCGGACCTTCATTCCAGGCACTGTGACCAGTTCTCCTGGCTCTAATTAGTTTCATGGGGGTGCAGCCTGCAAGCATCTTGCTTCAGGCACAGGCTGTAGTCTCTTGCTTCCTGTCCTGGGACTTCCCTGTTGACCCCATGGTGTAGAACTCAGAAATGTTCAGTGTGCACATACGAGCAACCTGAAAGCATGAGGGTTTAATGCCCAAAGGACAAACCTTTAACCAACATGAGATGGGAGCAAAAAATGCTTCCCTTTTCTTACAAAAGGTCCTGAGATAGTATAAAATCTTCCAGACTCTAATCATGTTTATATATGACTGTTCAATCTGTCTTATATATAAAGACAGTCTCTCCTCCCTCCCTCTCTCTCTGTTTGGTCTTTGCTGTGTTTGTTGTCCAACACCTAGTGCAGAAACAAATGACTATACATGTGCTCAAAAACAAATAAAACAAACAAAAAACCCTCACTCAATACACAAAAAAGAATTCAAAATGTATCATAGATCTGAATGTAAAAACTAAAGCTATAAAACTTCTAGAAAGAAATATAGGAGAAATTATGTAGAGTCTTCTTAGAAAAGACAGAGATTTATTACATACAATACAAAAAGTATGATATATTAAAGAAAAAATTGGTACACAAAAATTCATCAAAATAAAAAAACTTTTGTTCTTCAAAGACACCTTAAAAATGAAAAAAAAAAAAAAACCCACAAAGCATAGACTGGGAGTTCATTTTTGCAAACTATATATCTGACAAAGGACTCGTATGCAGAATACATAAACTCTTATATCGGTAGTAATATAAGAAACCCAATTTTTCAAAAGGACAAAATATTTGAATAGTCAGCAGAAATGATATATGAATGATTAATAAGTACATAAAAAGATAACATCATCATGGAAATGCAACTAAAATCAAAATAAGATACTACTATACACCCACTATATTGGCTCTACTCAATAAAACAGACACTAAGAAGCATTAAGGAGGATATGGAGAAACTGAAACACTATTACCTTTCTGGTTGAATGTACAGTAATAGCAGCCACTCTGTAAATCATTTTTGAAGTTGATTAAATAAAGATACACTTATCATGTGATCTTGCAATTCCACTCCTGGGGAAGTGAAAAACTCCAAGAATCATGAAAACCTAATGTCCACACAAAGACTTGTATTCCTTCACTTGTGACTATTCATAGTAGCTTTATTCATAATGGCCTCAAAGTGGAAACAACCCAAAAGTCCATTAGCTGGGGAATGGATAAACAGAATGTGGAATATATCCCTACAATGGAATAGTACTTGGGATTAAACAAACAAACAAAACTACTAATACATGGAACAAGAATAAAGCTCGAAAACATTCCACGCAAGGGACGCCTGTGTGGCTCAGTCGATTAATTGGTCTGACTATTGGTTTTGGCTCAGGTCATGATCTCATGGGTTGTGAGATCAATGCCTGCACCGGGCTCTGGGCTCAGCAGGGAGTCTGCTTGAAGATTCTGTCCCTCTGCTTCTCCCCCTACTCATGTGCGCGTGTGCACACGCTCTCTCTCAAATAAGTAAATACATCTTCAAACAAAAGAAAGCAAAACATTCTAAGCAAAAGAACCCAGACATAAGAGACTACCTATTTGTTTCCATTTATATGAAATTTCTAAAAAAAAAAGAAAAAAGAAAAAAGAAACTCTTGCATAGAGAGAAAGCAGATCAGTGGTTCTCTGAAACAGGTAGAGGGATGTGGAGGGGGCAGGGGGATTGCTTTTATAGTTTGTGCTGCTGTGTCTTATTTGAGAAATAAGACAAACCTTTGCCAAACCAAGGCCACTAAGATTTCTCCTATGTTTTCTCCTGGAAGTTTTGTATTTTTAGTTCTTTCATTTGGGTCCCTGATCCATTTAATTTATGCCTATGGTGTAAGATATAGATTGAAGTTCATTTTTTTACTGAGTCCATATCCAGCTGTTTCAGCACCATTTGTTGAAAAGACTAGTTTTTGTTCTACTGAATTGCCTTTGTACTTTTGTCCAAAATCAATCTACCGTGGATATACGTGGATTTTTTTTTCTGGACTCTGTTCTGTTCCATTGATCCATTTGTCTTGATTATACTGTCTTGATTATTACTGATTTATAATAAGCTTTGAGAACAAGTACAATAAATCAGGTACTATAAGTCTTCCAACCTTTTTTTAAAAGTTGTTTGGCTGTTTTGGATCCTTTTCATGTTCATATAAATTTTGCAATAAACTTATCAATCTCTACCCCAAAAATTCTTATAAAAATTTTGTTATGATTTTGCTAAACTATAGATCAATTTGAGGGTAAGTGCTCCTGTAATTTCATAATCAAATTATTTAAAACCAACAATTAAAAAAAATCTCATAAGCAGCCAGAGGAAAAGGATACATTACAGAGTAACAAAGATAAGAATGACAGCAGACTCACTTCTCATTAGTAAGGATGCAAGCCACAAAGACTTGAGCCACATCCAGCTGGATTTTGTAAATGGAGTCAGAATCTAATAGACAATGTGATCTATTTACATTTACTGATGTGTACTGTGTACCGATATATCGGATTTTTTTCTATTACCTTATTCTGCGTTTTCCATTTACTGCGCTCTCTCCCCCTCCCCGACCTCCACCTCGTTTGCCAGTCTTATTGCTACCATCATTTTTTACAGTCAATGCTGATGAAGATAATCAATGTATTTACCATATGCTTCTTGCATACCACTCAAATCCATTCTTCCTATAGTACATTTTAACCAGTTGTGTCAGCAAGTCTGTAAGTAGTAAACTTGCTTGTCTGAAAGCATCTTTATTTTGTTCTCAGTCTTGAGTGATGGTGTCACCGGGATAGAATTCTGGAGAGACAGTGTTTTCCCTTCTTAGAACTTTGAAATATCGCCACGTTGTCATTTGACTTCTGTTGTTAAGTCTTCTTCAGTATGATTGCCACTTTTTGACACATAATCTGGTGGCTCTTAAGACTTTTTTTTTTTTTGATATTTGCTATTTCATTACAATATGTTTAGCTGGGATTATGCTTTTATTTTTTCTGCTTAGGTCCTGATGTTGCAGGCTTGCAGGGGTCTTGTCTCACCGAGTGGAAGAATGAATCTCACGGACACAAAAGGGTGAAGTGAAGTGAAAGTTTATTGAGTGAAGGAGAGAACAGAAAGGAAAGAAAAAGCTCTCCAGAGTGAGAGGGGCCCTGAATGGGTTGGCACTGAGGGCTTTTAGTGGCGGGCTTTCAATGAGAACGGACTGGGGCGCTCGTGGCCTGGAGATTCTTGTGTCGTCTTGGTTTGTACCCTTATCTCTTGTTCTGCTCTGTCTCAGTGTCTCCACCTGCCAGGAGTTGTTTGCAAGCCCAGTCAGGGGAGTCAGGGGTCACCTATCTCTCCTGCCTATACTTAACCCCTTCCCTCTCACAGGACAGGACCTGTGGCCAGAAGCAGCTATACTGGGATTGTAAGGAGTGACTGATCATATACTTTTTATTATTGGGGTGAGGGATAGCACAAGTCTCCAAGGAATCTGGAAGCAAGACTTTCAGGACCTTGAGGGACCAGCTGCTGCCGAGATAAGGTTCCTTTTAAACATTAAGGCACTGAGGCAGCCACGAGCTCCTTGAGGAGGGCCACGCCCTGCATGCTTCAGGTATCCATCAGTGGGCTGCAAGCTGTAAAGAGATTTTAATTTAAGCTACATTTCTTTTGCCTTTATTTTCCACATCACTGATATGTTCCTTTAAACCAAAGACAGATTCTTTTTTTAATTCAGGGAATTTTCAGCTTTTAACTTTTCAAATACCACCACCTCCTCTATTTTTTTCTGCTGATTTTTTTGGGTAATTTTTACCAGACATATTCTGTCCTTTATGTATCTTAGCCTCTGTTTTCTTTTCTTTTTAAGATTTTATTTATTTATTTGTCAGAGAGAGAGAGAGAGCCGAGAGCACACAGGCAGGGGGAGCAGCAGGCGGAGGGAGAAGCAGGCTCCCGGCTGAGCAAGGGGCCTGATGTGGGACTCGATCCCAGGACCTTGGGATCATGACCTGAGTTGAAAGTGCATGCTTAACTGACTGAGCCACCCAGGCGTCCCGCCTCTCTTTCCTATTTTCATTGTATGCCACAAGTAGTTTTTTTTTTTTTACGATTTATATTTCAATTCACTAATTTTCTGGTTGCCTGGGTCTAATATGCTATTTTCCCACCTACTACACTTTAAAAAAAAAAAAAAAGCAATCTCTACACCCAATCTGGGGCTCTAACTCATGACTGGAAGATCGAGAGTGGGATGCACTACTGACTGAGCCGCCAGGCACCCCCATACTGCACTATTAATTTTAATAATTACACCCCCCCTTTTTTAAGTAGGCTCCCTGCCCAGTATGGAGCCCAACATGGGGCCCAAACTCATGACCCTGACATCAAGACCTGAGTTGAGATCAAGAGTCTAATGCTCGACTGGCTGAACCACCGAGGGGCCCCTCGGTGATTATACCTTCCATTTCTACGGTGTATACGTAGTTTCCTTTCAAAAACATGTTCTTCCCATATTACCCTGTACTTGACTTAGATTTTGTTGACTATTGTCAGCTATTTAGATTTGTCAACTATTGTCAACTATTTAGATTTCAACTCTAAATATTTTAAACAAACTTATTTAATAATCTCTTTCAGCTTAACCTATTACCTTTAGTTTCGGGGAATGCAAATTCTCCTGTTTGATGCTCCTGTGACTCCCTCCCTTTGTGGGGTCTATACATTTTTCTTGTGAATCTATCTTCAGTGAGTGTATCTGGACTGCCGTGTAACTAGGAGTGTTTTAGTCAGCCTGGGTGGCTTCCACGTAGAAATTTATTTTCTCTGGGGCTCCTGGAGGCTCAGTCCTTAAGCATCTGCCTCTGGCTAAGATCACGATCTCAGGATCCTGGGGTTGAGCCCTGCCCCGGGCTCCCTGCTCAGCAGGGAACCTGCTTCTCCCTCTCCTGCTGCCCCTGCTTGTGTTCCCTCTCTCTCTCTCAAATAGATGGATAAAATCTTTAAAAAAAAGAAAAGAAATTTATTTTCTCACAGTCTGGAGGCTAGAAGTCCAAGATCAAGGTGCTGCCAGGAGGTTTGGTTTCTCCCGAGGCCTTACCCTTGGCTCGAAGCTGGCCCTTTCCACTCCATCCTCACATGGTCTTTCCTCTGTGTGTGCATCCTGGTGTCTTTTCCTCCTCTCAGAGAGACACCAGTCCTATTGGATCGGGGCTCCACCCTTATGACCTCGTTGAACCTTAATTACCTCTTTAAAGGCCCCGTCTTTAATTATAATCACACTAGGGGCTCGAGCTCCAACGTATGAATTGTGGGGGATATAATTCAGTTCATCACAAGAGGTAAAGAAATGTCTCTAAGAACAGATTTACTGGGCCTCCTCTGTGCTTCTAGTGGTTTCACCCATTTCTGAATTTTTATATTAATTTCTTAGCATGAGGGTTGTCTCACCATATCCAAATTGTAAATTCAGATCTCACACTTCTATTTTGATATATTGTGGGTGGCTCTTTTGGTCCAAGGATCAGAGTAGGTGGTTATCTTCTTGTTTCTTCTCTAGGCACATAGGAAGAGATTTTCTACTCATAAGTTCATGAAAGATATGAAAATTTGAGATTCCTGACATTATTCAAGACCATCCTTTCCCCATGGTTTGGGAACTAACTTTCCTGTCTCAGTAAGTGTGTTAAAACCTCAACTCCCAGCTGATAAGACCTTTATGTGGGTATGATACCCCCAGGCCATGCTGCTTCTGCTCCTCATTACCACTATGGCTTTGGTTTCCTTTATATTTTGGACCAGGTTCTGAAATCTTATGAACTGGGCTACCCATTTAAGTGGGTTCTTAGGGGGTTATATATGTTTAGAGAAAGATGGTGGGAGAGGGCAGTGAATCTCTTCCATGTCCACCCAAAATCATAATTCTGGAGGGCCCATCTTCACTAGTTCTCTTTTAATGGCCAGTAACAGTCCTTTAATTTCAAAGCTTACCTTCTCTATTTTATACCGTACTACCTTGTTTTCCTAATTGAGAGACATCTTTAAATCTGAGCTTGTAAAAGATTATTGGTGGATGGATGGTCACAGTCTCCATTGCTATAATTTTACATTCTATCTAATCCTCCTCTTTGAGAAGATCTATCAGATTCTTCACCCCTCTTGCCTTCTATGGGAAATGGACACCCCTCCCCCCATCAACGACCTTAAAATTACAAACCCAATAAAAATAATTGCCACCAGAGGAAAAGATTTTATTCCCTCTGTGACCATAAAAACGCGACTGGTCATGTTGCTGTAAACGAGGAAGGAAAATACACCAAACCCTGTATATTTTCTCTGCAGTGATTTCATAGGTCAAAAGCATCCTGAAATGTTTTGGCAAAGCATAGCTACAATGGAGACTGCACCATCTCATGCTAACAAAACTCCTCAAACTCGTATTTCCTTTTCTTTTCTGGGTAGACGCTCGGTGAAGTCCCCAGGGGGCTCTGTACTGACAGCAGCAATGAGCTGATCGTGATGGAAAAGCCACTCCCAATGGGATTTGCATAATAGACACTTCACAACAGGGGAAGATATAACAGTAATTACAAAAATGGGAAAAGGGCCAAGAGCTAATGGATTTCTTAGCTCCATTTTCAGCAACCCAGGTAGAATTATGTTTTAAGAAATCTGATTGATTCCATGCAATTTAAAGGTCTGCTGATTTCAACATTTGAGGTCCCCTGCATTTGTTCTAATCAGTTCCTTCTGAGGAAAAAAAGAGAAAAAGATGACATTTTCCTTCATGCAATTTACTTAAACTTGAAAAGGTTCATTTAAAAACTAAGAGAGATTCTACTGCTTACAGACTTAGCAAAACAAACATCCATTACATTCACGTGGAAAGCTAATGGAAAATTATGGCCTTAAAGTCCTTCTGATTGTAGCCAGAAGCGACAAAAATGCTGTAGGCGAACTTAGCTATGAACACAGACTGGGCCTTTGTGAGTTTCTGTGCGCTTCGGTTGTATTCTCCGGTCAGCTCTTTCACAGAAGAGTTGGAGAGTCGCTGTGACCCCTGGATGGAATCTGTGAATCCACCTGTGCATCCCCACCATCCTATCAGAACAACAATCAGGTTAATGACTGCTTTTGATGGCTCGGATGGATGGCCCCAGCCCTAGCTCAATCTCAGCCTCCTGTGTCATCTTTCCTTACCCTCTCCAAGTTTATTCGCTTGTCTTTAAAGAGTCTAACAAAACTGTGAGCCAGCTACATTAGCCAAAGAGTTAATGTTGGGGAGAATCCAACTCCAAACAAGCTAGAATGAAGAAGAATTCACTGAGGTCTGAAAGCATTCGACCTCAACAGGTACATGAGAGCGGTCACCGAGGATTAGCAGCTCTGAGGTTGAGGGGACTGGGCACTAATCTGGGATTCTAGAAGCTTGGGCTGCAACCAGATAATACCCATCTCACCCTATACTAGTTAAAATGCTTTTAAGCACTGCAGATACAGAGGCATCTGCAGAATGAGGGCATCCAGCCATCTGTTACTGTTCCTGATCCCCTGAACACAACCTTCTTGTGAGCTCCCCTAAGCTATGCAATCAGGCAGTCTGCATCAAAGGGGTGGGGCTGGGAGGAAGAAGGAAGCAAAGAAAAATGGTTTCCAGAGTGGTCTGGATACATCTGTGCATATACAATGAGTACTTTGGGCAATTTTATATAAAGCAAGTTAACACTATGCTTCATTTTCCTGAAAAGGGAGGCTAAATATGTTATTGGTCTGGATATGTTTTATCTGCCTTTGACCCTAAGTCACTTATTCATTTATTCATCTATCCATTTATCTATCCAGCCAATATTTATCAAACACTTATTGTATGTCATGCTCCATTCTAGGTGCTGAGGAGGCAGATATAGATATAAAAGATACTAAAAAAAAGTTATAAAGAAAAATAAAGCAAGATAAAGGGGGCAGCAATTCAGGGACTATATCCCCAAATGAAGGGGTGATTTTTATTTGGAGGAACATAACGTAGATAATAGATTTGCATAGTAGTTGTTAGAAAAGCACTGTGTTTTTTGATCCTCAAGTGTTTTTGTTTTTGTTTTAGATTGACTTACACTATTTACTACAGTCTGGTCCTACACAATTCCACAAACATAATTTATATATCCTTCCCAAAGTAGGCTTATAAATTGAGTCATATTTGAGATCATCAAAATTCAAAGATGAAATGATATTTTGATTTCATGACTAGGACCAAGATTTGAAAAGCAATATAATCCCTGTCCCAACTATATCACTCTAGTGTTTCTCGTGTAAGTTAATTAAGATCTTTAAAAAAGAAATCCAGTATGATTAACATACAGTGTTATATTAGTTTCAGGTATGGTGCTCAACTTTTGAATCTTTCATTCCAGTAATCATTCTATGAAAGAACAGTTTCTTCCATGATTAAAAAAAAAAAAAAACCCACACTATTTTCTAGGATAATGTATTTATATGTAAAGGTGTATGTTACGTTAGCTATTAATTAAACAATTAAGTTCCAAGATGGCACAAGTTTTTGGGGTTTTTTTTTTGTTTTTTTCTTCAGAAATAGACACCAAGATGGGGTTTGATGTGTATGGTGTTTATTGGAGATCATCTGCAGAAAGGAGGAGAAGGAAGTGCGATTCCTTCACGGGAAAGATCCAATTACAAAACAGGCCAACAATAGGAACCCTTTGGAGAGCTCTGGAGCAGAAGTGGCCTGTCAGAGTGGTCCCTGTTGGGCTGAAATGGCTGGGGCTTTGTCTCCTATCACAACCAGTCAATGGATATGGGACCCCCAGGAAGAGTCTGTTCTTGGGCAAGTCAGCTCTCTGCCACTGAGGCAAGAAGCAGCTGAAGATTGGCTTTCCTTGAAAGGGTTGTAGGCACTGCATCTCCATGTCCACCACAAGGATATCTATCTGCTTGCAGCCAAGTGGGAGAAATAGTCATAACTTAATAACAGGCAGAAAGTTACCAAATCCGGGTAATTATGAATTAAGTTGCTATAAACATCCATGTGCAGGTTGTCGTGTAGACGTAAGGTTTTCAACTCCTTGAGTAAACACCGAGGAGTGCTGTTGCTGAATCATAGGGTAAGAGTCTGTTCAGTTTTGTAAGAAATCCCAAGCTGTTTTCCAAAGTCGCTGTGCCATTTTGCATTCCCACCAGCACTGAACAAGAGTTCCAGGGGCTCCACATCCTCACCAGCATTTGGCCTTGTCAGTGGCCCAGATCTGAGCCATTCTAATAGGCGTGTGGTAGGTTAATTAATTTCAGATTAATTTTTTATGAAGCTCTCTGCTCACATATTTGAAAGAAGTCCTATTTATGAGTCTTTCAGTCACGAAGAACAGAAGAAATGAAACAGTTTCAATAGAACCCGTTTCTGAGTAACACTGCTAGGTCTATCTCTGACAAAATGAGTCAAAGATTCATTTTCTATGTGGTTCAAAAATGGCTTTTTTATTATGTTTGATAAGTGATAGTTAAAAACAAAATACTATCAAATGATGAGAAAATACCATCTCTTAGTTTTGGCAGCAATACACAAAGATTTGTACTCTGTGATTATTTTAAATTCAAGTACAAAAATAATTCTGAAGCTGCTTATCAAATGGCTAATTAATAAAAAGAAGGTGCTTTTGGTACAGATTAGGCAAAAGTAGTTTAAAATCCTTCATATTCAGTTTCTTAAAAGATACCTTAAATTTGACAGAATTCTTTGGGGGTGCAAGTAGTATCTGAAATTTAAGAGTGTAGCAAAGCATAGTTCTAGTGTGGTTGTTGAATTCTAGGGATGGTGGGTCTGGCAGAAGCAGGAGTGGGATGGGGGGGCTATAGAATCTACTAGAGGTGGTAACACAGGCCTGGTTTTGAAGGAGGAAAAGAATCCTTCATTTTTTTCTATGCCAGCACACATGGTAGAGGAGAAAATCCAGGATTTGGGATTCTTGCTTCCCTTTACTGATTTCTACACTTAATGTGAAAAAAAGTTGCTTGTAGAACTTTAAAAGCATCTCTGGTATTCCTTGGGGGGAAAAATTACTCTTTTCTAGATTTTTTTTCCCTAAATAGGGCAGATCTGCAAAGATGGAAAGACAAGGAAATGCTAAAAATAACTTTCCCCAGTTAGTGGTAGCCCAACACATATGGGAAGACGGAAATAGTTTTCGATGGCCCAAAGCAAAACCATGATGCAAAATGAAGTCCCCAAGTGCAGGAGGTAATTAGAAACAGCCACGAAAATGTACTCAGGATGCTGTGGGAACAGTTGCCGAATGTGGAGGGAGGTGATTATGGTCTTGCAACTTCTTAGAACCTGTGGACCTTGAGGAACTGACTCTGAAAATATTCCTGTTATTTTTCACAAAGCCATGGGTGCTGGGCTTCTTCTTGGAAAGTCAGAAATTCCTGATCTTCTGACAGAAATTCTCCGGAGAGGAGTGTGGTCTGAATTGCACATTCATGAAGCCCAGAGGCAGATGGCTCTTTGCTGCTTCTCAGCTGGCAGGGATTTTGTTTGGACCCAGGCACGTGGAGAAGAGCCGCCTGTGGGCCGTGGGCAGAGGTGAGCGGGCGTGGGAGTCTCTGCCAGGATCAGCCTCACTCTGGGCTTCGGCCCCACTGACCAGCCGGTTTCCCTGCCCTGGAAATTCGGGTTGCGGCTCAGCCAGCTGGATGCGTGCTTCTGCCAGGGCTGCCCCCCCGGGTGGGGAGGGTCCACAGCTATGACCACAGGGGCCACTGGACCCGCCATGATGGGGCGACAGGGAACCTGATCTGACCCGAAGGGCAGCACCTCCATGCTGCTGCCAGTTTCCCTGTGACATTGGCTTCCGTGTCCGTTGATCCCAGAGAGTCACATTCTCTTTTCTCTTCCCTCATCTCGGGACAGATATTCGATCAGCGTACACCTGATGAGAGCAGTGCTTGAGAAAATACTACATTTCTTTGTGCTGGTCAGCAGCCAGTGCCGGAGCCCCAAACTTACCACGGCCACCTCCCCAGGGCCCCCCTGGCCCTCCCCAGGGTCTGAGGGGTGAAGAGCTCATGCCTGGCATGGAGCACAGCTGTCTGCAGATTGGCCTGCATCCACCCCGTGCAGTTGTTCAATGTTGTGAACTAAACCCGTGCACGCACCTGTTCTTTCTTTTTCCTCCTCCCTCTGACCCTTAATTTCCTACCTATGACCCCAAATTCTGCTTTTGGCCACCCCCTTATTCTATACTTCCTCAAACGATCTACAGGCCAGTCTCCTTTCTTCCAGAACCCTGTGCTGGTTCTCCTTTCTCGTGCTGGAGACCGGCCCACCTGCCTCTGCTTTGGTCCTGGCAGGTGATGATTGATAACTGGACAGTGCTCACATCCCCACAGAGGAATCTGATCAGGGAAGGGGGAGGACTCCGGACACATCGCACAGGCAGCCTGTCACTTACACCACAGCCAGACTCCCCAGGTTTTTGGGAATTGTTTTCTTGGATGCCTCTATTCAGTTGGCTCAAGGGTACAGCCTCCAGACTGGCCTCTTTGCTCCCTGTCTGCTAATCAGTTTATAAAAAAAAAAAAATGTAAACCAAGCCTCGCTGTTCTCAGAGGAGCCTGCTTTCAGACAGTCTGCGGCACTCCCTTCCCCTGTTGCCTCTCAGTTATGAATCCTACTTTGCGTTTGCCCCGGGCAACACCCCACTCACTCTCCTCCCTCCCAGGAGAGCGTAGCTGAAGCAGACAAGCAGCTAAAGGTCTCCGGGTTATTCTGCTGCTGGGCCTCCTCAGGCCTCTCCTTGGGAAACCTGAACTCAGAACTAACCACCTTGCAGTCACTGAAGGAGCTGCAGCTTCACGAGTTACCTGGATGGACACACGCCTCTCCTGAGTGCCCACCGCACAAAGATGACGTGTTGGGGGACAATGTCCTTCATGGGGTTTGAGTTTCTGGTTTAGAGAAAGAAGAAATACAACATACAGGGAGAGGGAGTGAAAAATGACCCGAAGGAGTCAGAAAAGAATGGCCGCAGAGGATGGAGACACCACTTTGGCTGGGGGATTCCCAGGGCCTGTGTTGAGAGGTGGGTCTTAGGCCTGGGGAGGAGGCAGCTGGGTTTGAATCGCCGCTTTGCCAAGGTGTGTGCCGCCACCATGCCTCAGTTTCCCTGACTGTGAGATGGGAGCAATCATACTACCTCATAGGGCCGTCGTGAGAGTTACATGAGACAATGCTTGCCAGGCCCCTTGCCCGTGGTAAATGGGGAGTTAGCAGAAGCTATTGCTGTGTGAGCTTCCTGGAGGACACAGCACCTGGCCTGGCCCGAAAGCCAAGGCACATGCGGACATAGGCCCAGGGGTGTTCATGGTGGAGTCGGGGAGTCAGAGACAAACAAGGCATGGTTCTTACTAGCAAAGGGCTTCTAAAGAGCTGACAAATCCCATTTGCTTGCGCTGAGAAGATAAGTGATGCCGACCCTTAGTGACACTGTTTTTAAATAACAGCTACTGAAGAAAGCTGCCAATGAAAAAGACGAAGCACGCAGACCTACACTGCAGCAAAGGCCATCAACTCAAGGGCTGAAGTATTCGCAAGGGACGTTCTGGGGGAATGACGATTTTCCACGAGACGGGCATTTCTCCCCATGCTGGCTAGGGGGCGATGGAAGCACGCAAAAGCGGGGAGAATGTTCGCGTCCGTGTTAGCTGTGCTGCCGAAAGGCCAGTCCTGGGCCCTGCTCTGCTCACCTATAGCGTTCGTCCACCCCCACCCCCACCCCCACCCCCACCCCCACACCAAACACCCCACGTGCCCATCCTGTCCCTTCCTGCCTTCTCTCTCCAAATATTTCCTGAAAGACTAATATGTCTCAGGCCTGCCTAGGCACCAAGCAGCAGAAGCGTATAGAAGACTCTGTACAGGCTAGAAATACTGAAGCTTAAATGCGGCATTCATCTGTTAGGTTGCCATGAGTGAGAAACGCATATCTGCTAAGATGAGGTTTCATTTGAACACACGAAGTCTCCTTTAAAACTCAGACCTGTCTAAATACTGCTCAAAGTTTTGGGGACCACGCCCCATTGGAGGAGAAAAGCGCCAACTCAGCAATGAAGTCTGGATGGAGTGTGGCTTTGTCAGCCTAGAGTCTGGGTTCATCTCCGAGCTGCAGCACCATCAGCAGCCTGAGCTCAGACGAGTTATTTAATCTCTCCGAGCCGCAGGATCTACAGTTCCAAGAGGTAGTGCATAATTGCACGATGCAGCAGGCGGCATTCAGTAGGCGTTCAGCAGGCATTAGTTCCCGAGCCTTTGCTCTCTAGGAGGGGGAGAAAGGAGGGAAGTGTGGAGCCACGTACTCCACGTGCTGGGCTGGGGACACAACCACTGCACAAAAGGCATTGTCTATATGGGCACATGCAGGGAACATCAGTTCATTCAACTGCTCCGAGACACTTGAAATTGTAGGGGAGGAAATTGAGACAGTCTGAAACATGCTTATCACGAGGCGAGGAGAAGCGTTTAGTCCAACAGACATGTCTTGAGCGCTCCATCCGTGTGTGGCAGGGGGTCAGGGAAGGGGAGATCAAGACGAGATGAGGCGGGAATTGGGCCAAGTGCAGAAGCTTCGGGAGTGATGGTGTGACACCTGGGCAAAGACAGTGAGGAGGGTGGCGAAGAGGGAGAGAGAAAAGCCACAGAGTGAGGACGTCTGCTCCCCTGCTTCACATGGCTTTATTAATAGCTTATGTCAGCTGGTTTCTGGGTAATTGGGTTTGATGGCTCAGCCTGGATTTGATTGACATGTGTGCTGAGAGGGACTCCTGGGGGAAATCCTGAACTTGATTTAATCACGCTGAATTTTACGTGTCATAAAGTATTTTATGAACTGCGGGTGCCCTGGATGACCTCAGAAAATGTTTAGTTTGCTGTTAGGACGGGGGTGTGATGTGCAAGAAGGGGTTTCGGTTCACAACCCTCACACTTGACTGTGACTCCAGTTTTGCTCCTTGTTACTCATGGGTCATTAGACATGCACCTGATGACTCGTAAGACAGAGCTTGTCGCAGAGTTCCAGGGTGCCCCCCTCCCAATTCCTGTCCCTGGGATGCCCGTCCTGGATATCCTTTCCCGCAAGCGTGGTGGGACCTTTGAATATGGTGGGATATCATGCCCGTGATTCTCTTACATGGTATGGCAAGGGTGAGGGGATTTTGCTGAAGTAATCGAGGTACCAAGTCAGTTAATGTTGAGTTACTAAAAGGGAGATTATTCTGGGTGGGCCTGACCTAATCAGGCATACTCTTGAAAAGACGGTTGGGGGGTCAGAGACAGAGGTCAGGAGGATTTTCCTGGTGGCCTTGAAGAAGCAGAATGCCATGTTGTGGAGAAGACCACATGCCAGAGGACGACCCCAACAGAAGGTCAGCAAAAAGGTAGGGACCAAGTGCAGCCACCATAGGGAACTTTGGTTAGCATTTCCGGGGCAGGCCATCTTGGAGGACCACAAGCAGCGAGCTTGAAGAGATCACAGCCCAGCTGACATCCTGACTACAGCCTTGTGAGGCCCAGAGCAGAGGACCCACGAAGCCGCGCTGGACTCTTCAACATGGAAGCGTGTCCATTTAAGCCTTGAAGTTTCTGGTAATTTATTTCTCAGCAATGGGAATGAACTCAGAACTCACATTACCTACTTCACAGGGTTGTTGGGCGGATTAGGAAAGAGGTATGCAAAGCACCTGGCATGTAGGAGACCACTAATTAATGATAGCTTTTAGTCCCATAATCGGTAATTATCCCATTGTCTTTTAGGGAACATAAGTCTCTCCTTTTAAGCAGATCTGGCGAGGTACTAAGAATATTGAGTGGCTTGAATGAAACGAGGCATGTACCACGCTCCTAGTGCAGCGTCTGGCCCGCAGTAAACAGTTCGTGACGGCAGGGATGATGGCGATAATGACCATCTGACTCACAGTGACGGTGACTTATCCTGGTGAGAATTAGGTATATTTCTCAATAAAACACAGATCTCTTCTTCCCCCTTAAAACCACTTTTGACTTGCTTCGCTTAAGCTAATTAGCTTTTCAGGCAGAAGTACCAGAGACCGTTCCTGAGCCATCCACTGAGTAGACGTGAACCTTAGACATAATCTGGTCCAACTTCTTCAGTCTACAAAAACATCTTGAACATGAAACAGGTTTTTTCAATGCCACAAAGCGAATTAATAGCGGAATCAGGAATAGAATTCAGGTATGTTGATGCCAAGGTGAAATCTCTCTCTGTTTAAGACACAGTGCCATTTCAACTCACAAGTTATCAGCATCCCCTTATAAAACTCGCCCTGCACATAATTTATCAGTTGTTCATTTCCAGCCACTTTTCCCGAAGAACTTGTTGTTGATCTTAATTCATTGAATTTACATTTATTGAGGGCCTACAATGTGCTATATTTGGAATCAAGCTTGTTAACCTGTAGTCCCAAGTGACACTAAAATTATACCCCAAGCTCCTTGTAAGCCTATCTGTGGTAAAGACCCTATAAATAGGTGCTGCTGTGACTATCATTTAATAGGTGAAGACATTGAGAAATAAAGAGGTCCAAGGTGTAGTTGCCAGAGGGAAGGGGGCTGGAGGGCTGGGTGAAATAGACACAGAGGTACAGACTTCCACTTATACTATGAATAAGTCATGGAGACAAAAAGTGCAGCATAGGGAACGTAGTCAATAACACTGTCGTCATACTGTTATATGCTGACAGATGGTGACTACACTTACCGAGGAATGAATAGAATTGATGCATTAATATGTTGTACGCCTGAAACTAATGTAACACTGTATGTTAATTACACTTCAATACAAAAATAGATAGCTTAATAAAACACCATGTCTCAAATTAGCGAGAAAAGAAAAAAGAGGCTCAGGGGTTTGCAGGGTCAAACCACTAGTAAGTGTTGGATTTGGGATTTGTACGGGCTGACACTTTGAAATTCTTTCTGCTTTTAATTAAACTGCTTCCCAGAAGCTGGTTCGGACAAATAATAATAATAACAAACTTAGTGGGACAAGTCGCGAACCGCCCCCCTCCTGCCTTCACCCCCATCGCTGTGGATTCTGCTGGATCCGGGATGATCCTCAGGCGTGGATCCTGAAGACTGACCGCGCGAAAGCTCCCAGCACGGTCAGTGAGAGGAGGAAAGCAGGCTTGCTGCAGAGCTCCCTGAGACACCTTGGCAGACTCCTCGTCCCCTTCCACCTGCAGAAGCCCGTGGGAGGGTCCGCGTGGCTGCGGTGCTGCCACCCAGATGCTCTCCCAATTAGCCATCGAAATGGTTCTCCTGATTTTTTGCTTGCTTCTCAGCAGAATTCTCCTTTTCCCTCGGCAGGCGTCTCAGAAACTTGGTCAGACACCGACAGGGGCCCAGATCCTGACGATGGTACCCCGCATTTCTCATTAATGGCCCTGTCTCTCCAGGGCTGAGCCTGCCACCTACCTGTAAGGAGGGCGGCCTGCAGGAGGTGACCAAGCCCTGGCTCCGTGGCTGGGGTAAGCTCATGAGCAGGGACAGGTGCTTCTTCAGGCTTCCCATATTCGTAGTGAGGACAGGAAACAAGCCCCAAGGGGAAGGCCACTGAAGATGGAGGAGAATCTTCCAGACAGCATGAAGTCTAAAGCCCCACTGTTTATTTCATTTTTTAAAGATCTTATTTATTTATTTAACAGAGAGAGAGAGCGCGCGCACACAAGCAGGGGGAATGGGATGGGGAGAATCAGGCTTCCCGCTGAGCAGGGGCTCCATCCCAGCACCCTGAGATCATGACCTGAGCCAAAGGCAGATGCTTAACCGACTGAGCCACCAGGCGCCCCTGAAGTCTTGAGGTTTACACACCTCTCCCTCCCACCGCAGGGCCCGTCCCCATGGGCATTGCTTGCAAATCCTGGGTTTATGGATCTGAACAGGCAGGAACAGAGAGAGAGCAAGAGTGAGGTCAGTTGAGCCAGTCTTGTTCTGTGAAGTTGGGGTGGCAAACTGCAAAGCAACGGAGTGCCCTCTGCCAGAGCACAGGGGCATGAAAGTCCTTGCAGGCCAGGTGGGAGGAGACGGATCAGGTTGGGGGCAAAAAAAAGAGCTCCAACCAAACAAAAGTAGCTCGGGTTCCGCACCAGGACAGGGTTAGTGCCAGAATCCAGCTGCAGCTGGTATTTTCACAGTTCTCCATAGGTATTGGGTTCTTCCCCATATATATCGGTCTTAAGTTGACTATTGACAAATGGTGGTTTGTTTGTTCCATTAGTTCTTTTAAAATAATCCCCATGTTGTTTTCCACAAACACCGTGTCTGAAGAGCCCGTGTAGCGCATTGCGTCGTTGACATGCCTCAAGCACACTGTCTGTAGGCCGAATGGTACAGAGGGTAAGAGTATCCGGCCGCCATTTACAAAACACAAAATTAACTTTAAGATGTTACCAAACTTATTGTAGCTTCTTACCCGTAAGTATTTTGAAAATAAATGATGCAAGTACTATTCATGAGGTCTATAAAGCTTTTTGATGTGATGACAAGACTTTTCCATTTTATGGAAAAGGCAGGGGGGCCTGGTGGGGTTAAGTCGCATGCTTGAAAATATGGGAACCATTGCCTTATGGGTGAAGTCGAGGGGGCTCCCCTGACCCAGTGGATTGCCTTTTGGGCAGCTACCACGTGTAACCTGAAGTTAGGACAAGTTTGTACTTCCATCCAATGGTTCCTTAGCAACTGCACGCCGCCAGGATTGGTCCCCCCATGGCATCTGATCCGCCTCCCAGGCCTAGATGTCACCCCGGGGAAGCCATAAAAAGCACAGTTTTTAGAGACACAATTAAAATGTACTTATAAAATTTGTTATACAAATACATAGAAATATATCTCAATGCGAATGTTCAATTGATTGGTTCCCTATGATATTTGTGAGAAGTAAACAGCTGGTTAAGAAACCACCAACACGTCAGCCCTGAGTGAATAGCCTGCGGCTGGCAGGGTGTTGCCAGGAGGAAGCTGGCCCGACCTGACCGCCCGGGAGCGATGAACCCCGTACTCCTTCCGCTCCCAGGCTGGAGCCTCCCACTCTCCAGTGCGGTGGTTTCTCCTCCTCCCCATGGGGTCCGTGAGCCTGAGCAGGCCGCCTCAGTCCTGCCTGGAGACTGGAAGTGTCAGCTGTGTGTGTGTGGGGGGGGGACTTCGCACCGCATGACACAAACCATTGCTGAGCGTCTCTCTGGGCGGAGCATTTGGAAATAAGGTCAGGAAGCCCGCTAATACTCGGGGCCAATGCCTCCCACCCTTCCACCTGCTCTCGTTATTCTCCTCTGCTCTTGCCCTCGGGGCTCCTGTGCTCTCTTCTCCCATCCTCATTTCCCCTTGTCTGCAGCGCAGGAGTCACAGAACCGAGCTCAGTCTCGACATTTTCCGTCTCAAGGGTATCTGCTTTCAAAACCTTTTCTGTTACCACGGATCAAAACATCCTAGCTCCTACTTAAAGTAGATCTAGGCTCAGTGGTACCCGTGGGAGAGAAAACATAAGCTCCCTACGTCATCTGGTTACTTTCTCTTCCTGTGTGTCCTGGTTTCTCCTTACTGTGTGCAAAACTCAAGTGAATAACATTGCCCATGATGACTTTGTGGGTGCTCCTGTGTCCTGAGTATGTGAGCAGCACTACCCCATTCCACCCTGGCTGTGACCCTGGGAGGCCCGTATTAGTGCCATTACAGGAGAAAGGCAGGGAGGCGTGGGGAGGTTAAGTCACGTGCTCCAGATAGCCCCAGGATTGGAAATGGCAACTGCCCCACCCTGCCCTTCTAATCCCCTTCAAGTTCTTTCCTTTTCTCTGTGGTGCTGCCCAAGTCCTCATTTCCTCTGTAGCTTCCTTGTTCATTGGGTCTATCGCTTATAGTCTGTCTCCTGCCTCTTCCTCAGCACCCAGGGAGAGTGACCTGCCCTACGAAGGTGGGGGTGTCTGTCAGTTACATTCACTGGGGTATCCCGGTGGCATAGAAGAGTACCTGCCTCCCGATGACACGCAATAAACATTTTTTTAAAAAATATTTAATTATTTATTTGAGAGAGAGAGAGAGAGACTGCATGGGGTGGGGTGGGTAGGGGGACGGGCCGAGGGAGAGGGAGAGAGAATCCCAGCAGTCTCCCTGCCGAGTGTGGAACCCAAGGCAGGGCTCAGATCTCACAACCCTGAGATCATGACCTGAGCCGAAACCAAGAGCCAGACGCCTAACCGACTGACCCACCCAGGCGCCCTAAATAAACATGTTTTGAATGAATGGATAAAAGTAGCTAAAGCAAGGTTTCTAATGGAGTGTTTTACGCCAATGTTAACACCAACTTAGGTATCACCCAAAGCTGTCTTTTAAAAAAATACATCTATATCTATATCTGTATATACAATTTATCTCTTTTATGTCCTGTGAGGAAATAGTGTTTGGAAATTTTATGTAGATGAAGCAAACCCTGTGGCTTTCATCTGAACCAACTCCCCAGGCAGCTTTGGGTTTCTTTCTACCACCTGACAGGGAGGTGTGCTCACCTCTGGTCACCACAGAAATCCATACTCATTGTAAGAGCTGAGCTCTTTGAACACCGTTATGGAATGCATTAGTGCTGCTTCGGGGATCGCGTCAGCGTCATGTTCAAGACACACTTACGGGTATGCATGCTTTTTGTCATTAGATTTTTCCATATGGTTACCAGCTTCGCATGTGTTTCTGCTCCTAGACAGTAGCATTTGTAAACACTGACACATGCCTCAACCTCTTCTCCAGCCCTCCCTGCCAACTGCCTTCCAAAATGAACCCAACTCTGACTTGAACACGTGTTTATCTGTGCGTATGTCTTGTGCCATTTTTCTGTATTTTCCTTATATGGGAATGTTCTAGGATTTTCATAGATCTTTTTATGTGGGCTTCATTTCTGCTTTAGTTGCTGTCTTACATAATTATTCTCTCTATTCATATAAAGGCTTGTTGGTTTCAAAAGACTCCACATACATTTTCTCATCCAACCCTCCCCCCCTGCCCGTGAGGTTAGCAAGACAGGCATAATTATTAGTGATATTTTATAAACGACTAGTTTGATGATCAGAGAGGCTGTCTTTTCCAAGGGAACAAGGTACTAGGAGGCAGAAGTGGGACCAGACCCAAGTCTTTGGAGGACATGCCCTGGTCTTTCCCACCGGGCCACCGGGCCTAGAATCCTGTTGGCTATGTTTCAAGTGAGGTGCCATGTATAATTAGGTGCTTAAAACATGCTTTTAAGGCTGGTGTTCTCTACAGCTTAAGTAATTGTCCATATGAACAGTGTAAAAATAATTGAGCTAAGGGAACAAAAATACAATCCGAGGCAATCAGAGAGGCTGAAGGGTATCATGTGAGGCACAAGGAATAAATAGCTTGGGTGGAGAGAAGATAAGTTCTGTGGGTGAAAGACCAGCGATAGACTTGAGTGGAAAACAAAAAAGAAAGCCTTGCACGAGTCTAGTGCTCTTCACTTTCAAATAAATGACCTCCTTTATTCCTCAGACCAAACTCGTAGGTAGCTGTTATTAGAATCTCCATTTAATTGAAAAGGGGATTGCAGATCAGAGAGTTTAGTGCTTTTTCCTCAGTTGGTAGAGCTGGAATTTAAAGCAGGTTTTCTGACTCTAAAGACTGAATTCTTTCAAGTGCAAAACCTAGATTATTTTTCCTCCAAGAATTCACAGTCAGTCTGGATTCTTGTGTTACATCTAAGTTCTTCTCTAGTGGCAATGGCTGTCCTCTTGGCTGTTCCCTTTTTATAATCAGCCCTGGAGTGACAGAGGGGCCCAGGTGACAAATATGAGTTAAAATCCCTGCTCTACCACTTGCCAGCTGTCTGAATTTAAGCAAGTTACTTCCCATCTCTGTGCCTCAGCTTGTGACCTGTAAAATGGGATAATACTAAATCTGGCACATAGGATTGCTTTAAAGATCAAACGAGATAGATGTATGTCAAGTACTCAGCGCAGAGCCTCGGACCTAGAAAATCCTCATTAAATGTTCGTTGATGTCATTGTGCTGTATAATAAAGCATTTGTCTGCTCTTTGTCTCAGGTTCTAAACTCTTGGAATTTCCTGCATGCTAGGAGTCCATGGACCACCTGAGTTAACGCTAATGAGGTAATTCAGGATGGGGCCAGTTGTGGTATCAGCCTGACCGCCCCACCTCTGGGGAGGGCGGCTGGAGTTTGAGTTCAATCACGCGGCCAATGATTCGGCCAACTGTGCCTATGTAATAAAATCCCAATGAAAACGCTGGATACCCAAAGCTGCCCCAAGGTTGATGAGCATACTGATGTATCGGGAGCGTGACACATCTTGACTCCACAGGGAGAGGGCATGGAAGCAGCTCTTTCAGGATGGCTCCAAACTTCACACTATGGATCTCTTCATGTGGCTATTCCTGATTTGTATCTTATTTACTTTTTTTTTTTAAGCTCCTAATGTGGAGCCCAGCATGGGGCTTGAGCTCTGAGACCCTGAGATCAAGACCTGAGCTGAGATCAAGAGTCAGGTGCTTAATCAACTGAGCCACCAGGTGCCCCCTGATTTGTATCATTTTTAGTAAAACTGTAATCATAAATACAGCACTTTGAGTTCTAGGAATCATTCTACTGAATTATTAAACCTACAGGGTCATGGGAACCCCAAATTCATAGCTAATTGGTCAGAAATACAGGTGGCCTGGGGACCCCCAAACTAGTAGCTGGTGTCTGAAGTGAGGCAACGTGGACGGAGACTGTGCCCTTCACCTGCAGAGTCTGTGCTAACCCCGGGGGTCGGGGCGGGGGGGTGAGCGGCAGAAGTGGACAGCATGTTGCACATTCTTCTCATTGGATCAGGCACCGCCTGTCCCAGAAAAGGAAACACCTCCCAGAGGGCCGGGTTCTAGGTCACCGGGGCAGGAGAAATAGACCACGTTCAGTCAGAAACTCAAGTTCCTCGGCGTGTAGGTCTTCTCTGGGCTCTGAAAGAGGGTGTCTTCGCCAACATTTCCAGTCTGGGGCAGAGGAGGGGTCCCGAGCAATAGACTTACAATCCTATCCCAATTTGTTTGTAAGTAGTAGCTTGCTTATTCCAAGGACACATTAATTCTTTCTGGAATTAAAATAGTGCTCCTACTATTACTGCTCCTACTATTACTACTGCTACTACTACTAAACATTCCAGGTAATCTCCAAAGGGGCTTATTGAAAATTGACTATTTTGAACCACCCTTATTTTTCCTGGACATTGGGGCCCTTCTAAGCTCTCTCATCTCCAAAGAAGATCCATCTTCTGATGGCAATCTCCACGTCCTGGATGCCTTCCAAATACTCCTCGTTGTGTGGATTTTCTGGTCCAGGCTGCATTTAGAGGTCTTGCCTCTGCTCTCCCCGTCCACAGGCCTTGGTCTGGGTCAGCACAGGGCGACACTGGACGCCCGCCCTTCTCCCCATGGTGGGTATCCTTTTCTCTCTCTCTCTCTCTTCAGAGTTTCAGATGTGCCTCTGTGTAAAAGCCTTCTGCTGCTTCTTGCCAAGACTTTTTTGCTTTCCTCTAAATTCTGCCTTAAGATATAAATCTTCTCTGAAGGCTTTTATGGAGATTTTTGCACCAGAGTGTTCCTATAATTTGTAGCAACTGAACAGCTGTCTCGTCTTCTAGATTAATCTTAGAGGACAAGGAACAGCAGATGAGCCTATGGTAGAAGGAGAAATCAGGAGTATTTATTTCTGCAGTTCTCTAATAAACATGAGGTTTTCCTTAAAAACAATGAGACTGTTAAAAGCTGACAGGATGAGCCTTCTCTAGGCGGTCGGAGTTCCCTGCCATGTGCGGCTGGGAGCGCTGGGAGCTGGAGGGAAGGCGGCTGACACGGAGCAAAGGTGGCCAGATACGGGGACGTCCGATCTCCAGCCCTAGAGACAGACAGCCTCGCTTCCGTGGAGAAGGCTGTCCCCAATTCTTAGGTGCCCACAAACTCTCCGGCTGTGACCTGCACCTGCTCAGTCTTAATTGCTCAACCCATTTGGACCTGTCGGACAATAGCACTTCTGTTGTAAAAACCAGAGCAATGAACAGTTCCAAAGGTTTCATAGTTTTCTCCTCTAACCATCAACTGACACCCTTCAGAATCCCACCTTCGGAGAGCTAAAGCCTTTTCTTTGCATCCTGATCCAGTCTTTTCCCTTTTACCTGAGAGAGAGAATCACTGCACACACCTTTGGGTGAGTGAAGCAGCTCTCATTTGCCAGGCAAGCAACCAGTTTAGCTTGGTCTTTTTGGCTCTGGTTATCTTTGTTCAGTTTCAAGTCTGTCTCTGCTATTTAGGAAGAGATGTGACCTCGGGTAACCTTACCGGAACTTAGTCCTCTCAGATGAGGATAATAATAGTACTATCCTCAGAGAATTATTTGAGGATTAAATAAGATAATCCACATAAGCACTTGGCCTAGTCCCTGGCACATAGGAAGCACTTTATAACCGTTAGGGGAAAAAACAAAATGACTGCAAAATCGACAGAAATCCCTAGAGTGCCATTTGACTTGGACACCTTGTTAGCCCTGACATTAGCAAGTGCGGGAGGCTTAGTACTTATCTCATCCACTGTGTCATTTAACTCTCATAGCACCTTTCAGGAAATTCTGAGTGGGCATTACTGCTATCGTCTCACAGACGAGGAAACAGAGGCAAGGAGACTCTATAGGTCTTAACCTGAGGTCACCGGTGTGTTAGTGACAGGATGCCTCCTGACTAGTGTTGCCCACTCTGGACCACGGTACTTCCCCCTCAGAACAAAATGTGAACAAAATGTGTGGATGAACAGTATTGGTTGACCCAGTAGGCTTGAGGTGTCCAAACTCAGCATGTTCTGAGGAAAGGTCTAGCCCTTGACTGGTTCCTGAGAGAGAACGCTAAGCCCATGGACTATCCTGCCTGACAAGAGTCTTTATTTACCTGGAGCACTGGGCCATGCCAGATAATCTGTGATCTGGTGCGATTCATGGTGGCGGCCTTGGATAAGTGCAATTCATGGTGGCGGCCTTGGCCACGCTGCCCCAGTTTGGAGATGTTGGACTCTGAATAGCTAAGGTCAGTTATGAGGGTGTCCCATGCCTCCATGACTGACACCAATAAAATCCCTGGGCACCAAGGCTCATGTTAGTGTCCCCGATTGGCAATATTTGACACATATTCTCACACCTTGTTCTTGGGAGAACAAAGTGCTGTCCACAGGGCTCTGGTGGGGATAGACCAGGGGAACCTTACTCCTGGAACTCTCCTGGGCCTCTGAGCCTTTTCCTTGGATGATTTTATTTTATGTATTTATTTATTTTTCAAAGATTTTATTTATTTGAGAAAGAGAGAAAGAAGGAGAGAGAATCAGCTAGGGGAGGGGCAGGGGGAGAGGGAGAAGCAGCCTCTCTGTTGAGCAGAATGCTCAACGTGGGGCCCGATTCCAGGACTCTGGGATCATGACCTGAGCCAAAGGCAGACGCTTAACCTACTGAGTCACCCAGGCTGATTTTAATCTGTATCCTTTCACTGTAATAAGCCATCGCCATGGGGAAGATCAGCTTTTCTGATTTCTATGAATCCTTCTAGTGAATCCCTGAATCTGAGGGTGGTCTTGGGGATCCCTGACCTAGTGGGGAACCAAGGAGCAGCTGTCTCATGACTGAGAGCAAGACCTGGCATCTGGGAGGCTGCCTTTCTGCTTGGAACTGTGTGCATTCCTCCGTCCCCCACCCCAGGCCTAGGTCACCACTGTGGTCCCCACTTCGGGCTGGACACAGCAAGTCTTGAGACCAGCCCTGTTAAGGTGGTTTTCCTGAGAAAGAACATCTTTCCAAAAGGTGTTGTGCTGGATAGGAAAGACAGGAAGCCTGCCCTTCTTCCAGCACTTTGGGTTTCCCTTAAAGACATGGACTCAATTGAATCTGGAGGACATATTTTGTTTGAAAGTGAGTTAGATGTTGACTCAGCAGTCTCAGGCCTAGTGTATCCTTGCTGGGGGTGGGACTCCTGGCTCAACCATACAGATACACAAAGGATTCAGAGGCTCTTACACACTGGCATTTTGGCAACCGGTACCGAGATAATGTGGGAAACTGACTCCACGCTGTGGGTTTCTATCCTGTGACTGATCTCACTCCTGGGTAAGGTCTATGGAAACGAGCGGAGGTTATCTGTGTGATTGGGCTCCCACCCTGCAATTGCCTTGGCAGTGAGGAGGATCGGAAAGGAGCTGGGAGGGAGTAGGAAGGATGGACGAACATAGAGGAAGTTGTGAATCACCTCACAGATTGGGAAAGCTGTCCACCATTTTATTGGCTTCAATTCACTATTATACATGCTAGATAAATGTGCTATATTCTTGGTTTTGAACAAGTTCATCCTTTGGTTCCCATTTCCTGTTAAAAATGCAAACTTTCTCAGACAGGGTCTGTTTCTTATTGTGATTCCAACACTCATGGAACTCTCTCCTCACTCCATGGGGCCACCATCCACCATCCGTTGGGTCTCAGTGTCCATGTCGCTTCCTCCTGGAAACTTCCCCCAATCCCCAGTCTAGGGTAGGTTGTCATCCTTAGTGGCTTTAAAGTCTGTCAGCTTGATGAGGGGAACCGCGTCTCCCAGAGCTCCCTTCCCTGTAAGTGTCCAGTCATCATGAGCCGCAAAAGAGATTCTGTAGGAGGTGAGAGGGTGGAGATGAGGCAGCAGCCCTTCTGGAGCCCACACGCGAGGTCTCACACCTGCTGGCCCTGAGTCCTTCTCCCTTCCAGCTTCTCCCACTCCTGGGCCAGATGAATGTTTTTGTCCATGACAGACAGGGTGTCTGGGAGGCAATAAGAGGGCTTCTTTATCTCCCCCACTTTATATCCATCTCTCTTTCCCCAATTTTCTTCCCTGTGGGCTTCAGACTCCAGCCTCAGATGTGAAGACAACAATCTGATGGAAGGCACTTAGCCAGCTCCCACGATTGCATGAGGCCAGTCCCTGTAACAAATCTGTCTATTTATCTATCTATCTATCTATCTATCTATCTATTTATCATCTATCTACCTATCTATCATCTATCTATCTATCTATCTATCTATCTATCTATCCATTTATCTATCCATCTATCATCAATCATCTATGTATCTATCTATTTACTTATTTACCTACCTACCTATCTTAGATCAGGCTACTATAACAAAATACCATAGGCTGGGTAGCTTATAAACAACAGAAATTTATTCTCATGGTTCTGGAGGCTGGCAAGTCCAAGATCAAGGCTCTGGCAGATTTGGCATCTGCTGAGGACCCTCTTTGTCATTGATGGCCATCTTCTCACTGTGTCCACATAAGGCAGACAAGAGAGGGAGCTCTCTGGGCTCTCTTTTATAAGGGCACTAGTCAATTCCATTGGGGGTAGGTTTCAGCAAATGAATTTAGAGGGGACCACCTGTGTCTTTGTCTATTTCTTAGCGGTTCTACTTCTCTGAACACTGATAGACCATCCCTTCGTTATCCACACTTCATGTCATAGCCTTTACAACACTGGGCCGTCACTTCCTGCAACCCTCCAAGTGTTCACCGAGCTATTCAGGCTCCCCTTAGGGTGGCATCCATGTGCCCTTCCCTGAGGCCAGTACTTCATGAGGGCAGGGACGAAGCATGGCTTGTTCTCGGCTCTACTCCCTAAGATAACATAGTCTCTGGCATAAAATAGGTGCTCAAGAAATACTTGATGCATGAAAATGGAATGAGTTCTATTTCCATTGACTCTTTCCTCCCCTGTTCAGCAGGAATGTGTTTTGACACTCCATAGCTAGGACATGGGCTGATTCCTTGTGCATATACACGGATGAAAAAGGTCAAGGTGCAGTAATTGAGGGAAGAAATAAGCATCTGGTTTTGGAAACTTTAAGCAAAATAAAGTGGTTTAAATAATTTAATTGTTCTAGAATCCCACGTCTACGTCATTTCCATGCTTTTACCTTTGGGCAAGTAAGAGTCCACATGAGCACATCGATCCACCTGCTTTGGGCTCTGCATTTCTTGTTTGCTCTAGAGGAGAAAGCCCGGCGGGCAGTAAAGGCTTTAGGTGTCCCTCGGCCACTGAAGCCTGTCTTCCCTTGTTGCATGGTCTCGGGTAAGTTATCTCAGCTCTCAGTTTCCCCTTCTGCAAAATTAATTGGTAGGACCAGTTGATTCACCATCAGAAAGTTTATATTTATCTCGTCAGGCTGGCTGCTTCAACCAGCTGACATTTCCCATCTCATGACCATAGAGCAGAATGGCATAATGGGGGGAAAATGCTCTGTGCTCATGAATAAAAGAAGATATTTAAGGTCAAATTCTAAATTCCTGTCCTTATGAGTTTTTTAAAAAATTGTGGCAAAATATATATACCATAGAACTTTCCATTCTAATCATCTTTAAGTGCACAGCTCAATGGAACTGAGTATATTCGCAGTGCTATGCAACCAAGCCCACCATCCATCCACAGAACTTTTTCATCACCCCAAACAGAAACTCAGTCCCCATTAAATAACTCGGCATTCCCTCCTCCCCATGGCCCCCGGCAACCACCATTTTACTTTCTGCCTCTATGCGTTTAACTATTCACAGTACCTCAAATAAGTGAAATCATGTGATGTTTGTCCTTTTTTGACTGGCTTATTCACTTAGTGTAACAGCCTCGAGGTTCACCTTTGTTATAGCCTGTGCCAGTATTTCCTTTTTTTTTTTTTAAAGGCTGAATAATATTCCATTGTATGGATGTAACAATTTTGTTTATCCATTCATCCTTTAATGGCCCTTGGGTTGTTTCTACTTTTGGCTGTTGTGAATAATCCTGCTTATGAACATTGATTACACAAACATCTGTTCGATTCCTTTAGGTGTATACCTAGTGGTAGCCTTGTTGGATCATATGATGGACTATGTTTAATTTGGGGTGAAATTACCAAACTGTCTTCCTAGCTCCTAATTTTTAAAGTCTATGGTCTCAGAGTCTGCAGCAACAAGATTTGGTCATGGGGTTATTAGGTTGCTATTAGAATTGGCTTTCGTCCAACCAGGAAGAGGGTCCTCACCAGACATCGACTCTGCTGCTACTTTAATCCTGGACTTCTTAGCCTCTGGAGCTATAAAAAATTAATGTCTATTGTTTTAAAATAATTGGTGTTGAGGTCCAGGCCAATTTAGAGAGTGGGACTGTAAGTGCTTTAGAAGGAGACTGGGGTTCTGGTGGTGGTTTCGTCACATCCCAGCTGTGTGATCCTGGGGCAATCATCAACCACCTTGATTGGTGGTTTCCACATCTGTGAAGTGAGCATATGCTTTACTCCCCAGGGTTACTGAGGGGATTAGACACACAGAAAACATTTTGTGTAATGCCCGGAGTAGAGTAAAAGCTCAATTAAAATCAACCCCCTTCATCCTTTGCATTTCATGGCCACGCCCTCTCCACTTCATGGGTCCACCCTCTGCACCCCACAAAGTCTGTTCTTCTGCTACACTCTTAGAACACTTGTCTGGGTGGGCCCATCTCCATTCTCTCCAGGCCTGGCTCTCTGCAGATGCCATTTGGAAAGGAGCTCCTAACATGCTCGTGCCAAGGGCTTAGTAGTCCATAATTTAATGTCCCCACCTCCCTGGGGCATCTGTTTTTTAACAGGGCTTGACCTTGCAACCTAAGGATGTGTCCTAACAGTGTTTCAGACACTTGGGATCTAGCCCTGAATGGTAGTGATGGGGCAGTTGACCTTCACTACACAGTTTAGATCCTGCTGTGGTCCACCCTGCTATGGACCCCAACCTAAAACAGTGCTGGGGTAGATGGAATAATCAACCTGAAAAACTGAACTGGACCAGTCGGTCATGGGAAAGGGAGAGGCGGCACATGTTTCTGACCAAACTGTTCAGAGGCAAAGTGATATTTCCACAATTGAAATGTTCAACTCACAAAACCCCTGGAATATGCTAATTAACAGTCAGCAAATACAGTCAGACTGATATCACTAAGTGACCCAGTAAGATTCTGTTCTGAAATGAACACTTGAGACTAAGGCGATTTGATATGATGTCTTTTTGGCCGAAACTCCCTGGGGCAAACACAAACCTCATCCTCATATGGTTTGTTGGTATATGAGGGTGAAGTGAATGAGTTTCAACCAGAAACTGAGGCACGACTCTCAAAATTAATTTTTGTATTGCATCCTAGTGCAAGAGATTGTCTGATAGATGTAGTTTGTGTACTAAAATATTGGAATTTCTGGGGCATTTTGATGGATTACGGAGACAAGGAATATATTCAAAACTGAGATGGTTTTAGAAATGTTAGAACATATGGTACTCATTCTAGTGAAATTCACTGCCAACAAGGGAACCAAAAACAATAGGAATTTTTAGTGAGGTGAATTTGGAGACAAGGCCAAAAAGTGGACTCTTCCTGTCCATGTCCCTACTAACTGTAGCCTCTGGCCAAATGCTGCCCATAGATGAAAAACAAGGTATCCCAGGAGGTTGCTAAGTGGATGATGCCATGCGGGGGAGCTGGGTCTGCCCCACTGAGCACGCTGCAGACTTGACAATGCACATATGGTGCTCATTCTTGCAAATGTCAACTCCTCATTTCAAAACCTAAAAATGAAATAAAGTGCATTTTAAACATTTATGCACAGATCAATCGAGAATATGTTTCCAAGGATGTGACTTTGATGCATGAAACTGTTTTCATACTGTGTCTTGCATATTTCCCTGGTAATCTGCCTTGTTCTGACCTGCAGGGTGCCAGGGGAACTGACTCACTGTAACTGAAGGGCATCATACCTTTCTGCTCTCATACCAGTGAAACTGCAGACTGAGTAGCCATCCTCGGTGGCTCTTAAACTTTGGGTCCTGCCTGACTAATAAGACTGATGCCATACAACAATCAAACTTTGGACAAGAAAATATTCTTAGGAGCATTTAGGAATTTGACAAAACATGCAGCCCCTTTGCCTTCACTTCTAAGTGGTCACTGGCTGTATTAGTCAGGATAGGCTAGGTTATGCTGCAGAAGAAAAATTCTTCAACAAAGCATATTTCTTGTTCATGTTATATGTCCAACACAGGTCAGCAGGTGTGGAGGAGTGATCTGTTCCACGCAGTGACTCAGGAACTCAGGCTAACCGAGGCTTTGCCATCTCTAATGTGGCTGGTGGACTAGGAGGGAAATCTTGGGCGGAGGGCTCCCATCTGAGGTTTGGATCAGAAGCGACCCATGTTACTTCTATTTGCAGTCACATGGCCCCATTTGATGGCAGGGAAGTTTGACCTGTAGTCTTTCACGTGCCTGGGGGAGTCGAGACTTGGAAATAAGCACTAGTAATGTCTATCAGATTTTAGACTTTCATTCATTCATTCACTCACTCATTCATTCATCTAATGAGCCTTTACTGATTGCAATGCTAGGGCCCATGGAGGATATAGGCACATATAAAGCACACTTGCCCTCAAACCAGGAGACGCCATGTCTCAGGCTGGCAAAGGTGAGGTTGGAGACTTTGACCACCCACAGTTAAATGATTATGTCATTTGGAAACTCTGTTTCCTAAAAGATGGAGAAGGATTGCCCAGAGGAAGGCACATCAGGCAGCACCTGAGAAGCAAACGCAGGAATTACAGATGATCCCTACCATCAAGGACTTCACAACCAACCACCCTCTCACTGTCTTTGCCTGGTCCCTGGCAACCAAAATTGGGTGGAAGAGGTAGTGTTCACAGGGATGCTAGAAGATGTGAAAAGCAAGAATACCCTGGCTGGTGATTTAGAGTAGGCTCTGAGGCAGGGCTGGATCTGCCAGCCATGAAGGCTCCTCCTAACACTGTCTAAAACTTTCTTCTGATTTTGTTATCATGCCTGATAGTCAATGGATTTGAGATTCACTTTGGTTATTGAGCAGCTTTGTTCAAAAATATACCTACTATCCAGAGGATTCTGAGGCCGATGACTTTTGAGTGTGACCCCCTTCAATCAGATATTTTTCCTTTTGAAGACCTAGCTGAACTTGGGGAGAGGGATTTGATGGAGGGCCAGGGATAACAGGGCTAATTGGGGTGAAGGGCTTGCAGGCACCCCCAGTGAAATGGGGGCTTAGGAAAGAAGCACACGAATCCAGGGAAGGAAGTGGTGTTCAGACCTTTGGGGGTGACGGCACCTCGGGGGGTGGGGAGGATGGGGAGAACCGCTTGTTGAGTACCTGCTCGATGGCAGTGCAGAGCGGGGAGCTTCACATACATTCAACTCATTTTATCCTCCCAAGAGCCCTGTGGGTTAGTGGTTGGCTCCACTTTACAGGAGAGCAGCCAAGGTTCAAAGACAATAAAGAATTTGTTTGAACGGCTGGCAAGAGCCAGAGGAAGAATTGAAAGCCCCATGTTCTTTCCCTGATGCCATTTTCCTTCTAGTCACTGACCTCTTCCTCACACCTGCAGTGCTGACCTCTTGGTGTTCAGACAGGACTCAGGTTAGGCCTGGAAGGACCAGAGTTCTCT
The DNA here is from genome assembly GCF_017311325.1 of Ursus maritimus. Taxonomy (NCBI): domain Eukaryota; kingdom Metazoa; phylum Chordata; class Mammalia; order Carnivora; family Ursidae; genus Ursus; species Ursus maritimus. Next base: position 56,187,453 of record NW_024424230.1, on the reverse strand, counting down.
GATCTTGTAGTCAAATAGACCTTGATGGACCAGCTCAGAGATCTGACAAAGTTTGAGATCAGAGATCTCCCTTCTGTAGTTGATACTTCTGTTATGGCAAAAGGCACACGGAGCTATAAGTTGCTTGCTTACAAATGTGTGAGGGGGGAAAATATAACAGATCATGGAGACTGCTCATATAATTAACCCCCTTAAAAATCACCAAGTAGGCTTTAAGTGTTATTTTAAGAGTTCTGGGATTGATGCCTGTCAAAAATGTGACTATCCTCAACTAACTTCTTGGTGTGAAAAATTCAGAGTCTGTCTTAATGAGTATTCCAATCCGTACCTTTCGAGCATTTATACTTCTCTATGATTGATTTAACTAGTCCAAGTCTTCTCCATATCTGTTGAATCTCCAATTCATCTCCAATATCTGTTGAAATTGGCTGGGAGTGGGTCATGGTTTCCAGAATGAAATGTCTTCATCTTAGGTTCTGAAATAATCAGAGTGTTAAAATGAATAGGGGTTGGGGTGCCTGGCTGGCTCAGTCAATACAGTGTGCGACTCTTGGTCTCAGGGTTGTGAGTTCAAGTCCCCCACTAGGTGTAGTGCTTACTTAAAAAAATAAAAACGAATGAATGGGGTCAGTTTTCCTTGTTAATTTGCAGGTAGGACACCTGGGTTCAGCTGGGTTCCTTCTAGACTGGATCTGTCACTAGTTGTGATTAATTGATGGGGATATCATTTAACCTGAGTCATAGACAGTCTGAATCTCAGCCTGAAAAATGAGTGTAATGAACTGTAGGATTTCTAAGTTGGCTCAGCCCTCTGGGATTCTAGGATCTGCGAACTGCTGGGATCTCTAAGAAGGGCAGTTCAGGATGAATGTGAGGTTTTGGGTCTTTTAAATTAGGAGATGCCACGTTCTGGCCAACTTCCTGTTGCCTGGGTGGACATCAGGCGTATTATTTTCCATTTGACACCTGTTCTGGTGTGTGATCAAATATTCTAGACGGAATAATTTCTCAGAGCGGCGGAAAGGCTGCCTTTGGTTCTCCAGGGACTTGGAAAGTAACAAAAACAGGTGCAGGAAACAAATAAGCCATTTAATGTTGTCATGGCCTGTTCTTTGGGAAGATTTGATCATCATTATGTGGCGTACTAAAGCATGTTTGGAGGGCAAAGGAGTCACGAGTAGGTGACCGGCTAGCAACTGCCTTTTCAGAGAAGCAGCTCAACAAAGAACTCCTTTCACAAAGGTCCAAGAACTTCAGGTTTAAAATAAAGATAAGAATTTTTCTGTGCCTACGCGTTAGTGCTTTTGCCTTAAAACATTGGACACCTTCCTGCTCAAAGAGAAAACCTTACATGCTACATAAAGTTCCCCTACCTTTCCATGACTCTTTCTCCTTGGTCAATTCAGGCTGTTTTGAGATACCCAGACTGTTGCTTGCTGAGGTCAATACGAGAATTAAAAAACCAAGTCAAAACAATTGTTTGGCACCATGCAGATAAAATAACCTATCACACGAACTACAGACCACTTCTACCACTGCTGAGATGAGATGGGCCCAGAGGGGATGCTTGCCTTTTTCTGACTTTAAGGCAAGAATTGAGAGAAGGTGTGAGCAGGCAGGAATTCAACAGCACACAATTGTGAATGCGGATTGCATTACAAATGTATTCTTCGGATTGCAAAAGTGTTTTGCTCTTTTGTCACTTTTTTTTGATTGATTCAATGCAATGTGCAGTAGGCAAAGCCCTCTGCTAGGTGTGGCCACAGAGATGCCTAGGAGGCAGAATTCCAGCCTTCAAAGAGCAGATGAGGGAGGAAATACCTATAAAGTGTGTGTGTGTGTGTGTGTGTGTGTGTGTGTGTGTGTGCGCGTGAGAGAGAGAGAGAGAGAGAGAGAGAGAGAGAGAGAGAGAGAGAAGGACCATATTATCATATTGCTGGTTACAAAGAAAGCCCACAGGAATCCAGTGGGGGGAAAGGGAAGGGCTGGGACTGGAGGAAGGGAGCTATCAATGGGCAGAGATAGAGCAGACTTGGACACGGCTCCAAGTGTCCAGGATTGGGAAACAAGATGAGCAGTCAATTCTGCAAGAGCATGTTTAAACAGTTTTTAAGGCATGCTTAAATGATCACTGTTAAAAACATTATACAAAGATGTTAACAGAAAGGGTAAGAAGGCAGAAGGATGAGACAAGCAGACAAAGAGGTCTCAAGGGTAATGCATTTTTATGTTAACTATCCCACCTCCACAGAAGTGCAGGACCCACCCCTTTCCCTATGATCACCTCACTTCAGGTGGGTTCGTCCTGAACGTTATACCTGGCTAAACCTCTGCGATCCTGAAATGCTGAAAGAGATAAACAGAGTCTGGGGGAGGGGGTGCAGAAAAGTGCCAGAGATGTCCTGGAAAAAGACTGGATCAGCTTGGTTGAGGACTCTGGATTGTGGAAACGAGTAGTAGAAAATAAACCTAGAAGAATGAAAAGGGATCTAATTTTAGAGAACCTGAAATTTCAGCCTGAGGACTTTGGACTTTAATCAGTAGGTGGTAGAACGTTTTGATCAGGGGAGTAATACAGTCAAAAGAATGCTTTAAGAATAGGAACACCCTGACTGTATTTGAGAATTTATTTACAGATAAGCTACTTGGCAGAAAATCTTGGGTCCGTAGGGATGAGGCAGATATTCAAAAGTAGGTTAGCAACCATTGCCATGACCCTTACTGACCGCCCTTTCATTTGGCCTTGATCACCTACTCTTTGGAACTGTAATTACCACCCCTTGTGTGCTGAGCTGTGACGGGGTAACTAGATCACAAATTCACCGGAAGAGTCAGGGAATAATGCAGAGTAACTGCTCAGGAGATGTTTCTTACTAGAAACAATGATGAGACAGGAAATTATGATGGAAACCAATGGGAAAAGAACCAAATTTGTGAACCCTTGATTTGCATTCAACTTTAAAGGAGGATCTGCTTCTCAGAGAACAGAATTTGTATTTGAGACATAAACAGTCTATGTGAAAAGTTATGTCTGTTTCTTTTAACACTCATTATATTATGAATATATTTTTAAACCCATAAAAATATATTTAAAAATACGATGATGAGTAACAACAGCAAATACTTCTCCTAATGGGTTTGCCTCCTCTATTCGCTGGAGTAATCACAATGGTTCTCAAATGACCCATGTGGACAAGAAGACCCTTTTTAAGAGGCCAAAGTCATTAAAATTCATTAAAAGGGACATTCCTATCAAAATTTGATCTTTCCTCTAAAGGCCCAAACAGCCCAGGGGTATTCATATCTCCAGTGCACGCATTACAAACTTGGCAACTACTTCGGAACCTGGAAAGGCCAGCCGCAAGTTAGCCATGAACTAGCCAAGAAAATTCTTATTCAACTGAATAAATGCAGACAAAGTATATAACTTTCTAAGTAAAATAAAGAAGGTAGGGTCATCAAGGAACTCTTACAGGAGTAAGAAAGTCATTGATAACAGTTGTTGTTTCCTCCCTCAGGTGAGGCAAAAACTGCTTCCTTCAACGTCAAATACGGAGTGCGCTCATGGATGCATTTCCTGATGTGTTTCTTAAATGTTCCTTATATTTTCTCTGTTGAGAGAAGGGGTGGGTTAAAACTGATGCAGTTGACACATCATAGGTGAATAAAGTTAAAAAAAAAAAAAAGAAAAAGAAAAAGAAAGAAAAGAGGCAATTGCCAAAGTGAGAAACGTCGCATGTGTTGAATTTATTCCGATTACTATTAGCCCTGTCTGTTTTGTGTTGATGGTGGTCTTCCCAAAGAAACCACCAGAAAGACTTGTTGATCAAACAAAGCAGTTGTATTACATTTATAGCACGACGGGAGACCATGACAATGTTAGTTTTATTTTCTTTCTTCCTTTCTTTTTTTTTTTTATTTTTTTTAAAGGTTTTATTTATTTATGTGACAGACAGCCAGCGAGAGAGGGAACACAAGCAGGGGGAGTGGGAGAGGAAGAAGCAGGCTCCCAGCGGAGGAGCCCGATGTGGGACTCGATCCCGGATCGCCGGGATCACGCCCTGAGCCGAAGGCAGCCGCCTAACGACTGCGCCACCCAGGCATCCCCCTTTCTTTTATTTTTTAAAAACGATTTTATGTATTTATTTGAGAGAGAGATTGCGAGGATGAGTGGGGGAGGGGCAGAGGCAGAGGGAGAAGCAAACTCCCCGCTGAGCAGGGAGCCTGATGCGGGATTCTATCCCAGGACCCTGAGATCATGATCTGAGCCAAAGGCAGACGCTTCACCGCCTGAGCCACCCGGGCGCCCCTGCCATTGTTAGTTTTATTGTGCGCTGACACGGAGACGTTAGGATAAGGCACAGGGAGGCTGTTAGGACCTGGGCTGAGTGACTTCAAGGAGTGTCTTGCGAGGCAAGGAATGGGATCAGATTGGGCAGTTCAAGACATCATAGCTTTGAATTTAGGCGGCAGGGGTCTTGAAGTCAATCTTGAGGAGCAAGCTGTTAGTTGATAAGCAAGTTACTTTAATTGGGTCACAGTTTTATCTCCAGGAGCAAGCACTGCACTGAACAAGTAAAAAGATCTTTTACTTGCTGCCGGCAAGTGAAACCCAGGGGCAGTTCTCACTATCAGTCCCCACGTCGCCAGCTTCTTTTCCACAAGTTATTACACATCCCGAAGCCGGGAGAAGATGGGGCAGCCCCTCAGGGGGCTCCTGTTGTCTTATGGGGAGGAGCCTCTGCAGACTTGGCCACAGAGTGAAAGGACTGGACCTCACTAGGGAAGGGTGGGCTCCAGAAGGTCCAGAGGCCAACGTCGAATCCACATCTTCAGGCCATCATTCTAGATGTCTCTGTCCCACATTTCAAGAGGCCCGGTTTCCCCACCAGGGCCCTGGCCTTTGCCTAACAGACCTGCCTTGGCTGAGCACGGCAACCTCCCCGGAGCTCCAGGACGCTCACAGAGAGCTCTTCAGCCGGCGTGTCGGCCGTGTCCGTCATTCCTCCGCAGGGGATAAAGCCCCTTTGTAAGCTCTCTCAGAGACCCTATGTTAGCAGGCCTCTGTCACTCATTCTTCCGCCCAAACAGCCTAGTGGCATCCAGCCCCTGGTGCTGTTTCTGCAGACATATGCCACCTGTATTTTTAAATGCCTGCATCGAGGCACCTGTCACAGCATTCTTCTCCACCAGAATATTCTCCAGGTCACCACTGCTGAAATCTTGAGCAACTGAGCCAATACCTCACACCGGGGGCTCTCAATGCCCCATCTGCCGACCAGAAGGGCAAGCTCTTCACCTGCTGGGAGGTGGGGAGCCCGGTTCCGCATCCCCATCAAACTGGCCGTTTTCTCAGACCATTCCTGCCCCCACTTGTGTTATTCCGAGTCCTCCAAGCAGCAGATGCCATGACAGGATTAATTGTGCAAGAAACTGGTTAGGGGGAAGGCCTGCAAGAGAAAATGGGCAGGGGGTGGGGGGAGAATGGAGGAACGGCCAGACGTCCGGGCAAGGCTAGGCACAGTGAAGTAAGAGGGAAGGGAAGGAAGTCTAGATGGAAGCTTCCAGACTGCTTTGAAGTTCTCAGGGAGGTTCCCATCAGACTCCCTGGAAGGGCCTGCCTTACTATCCTGCCGCCCTGGGTCATGGGCAGGCAGGCGATCTTTGTGCAAGATCAGTAATGCGTTTCAGAGCTGGGCACCTGGGTTCCTCGTCACCCTCTAGGCAGAGGAAAGACACCTTCGCAGCTGCCACACGTACACAGACGCACGACGGATAGACGTGTAAGAAAGAGCTCCTTTCGCTTTCTTGCCATCATTCAAATATCAATTTTAACTGAGTAAAAAGCAGAAGGTTTAAGTTTTGATGATAATGTACTCTACAATTGTGAGATTGGAAGTGAAATCTGACTCAATCTCTTAGTTTTAAATTCAATTTGGAAAAAAAAATAAATGTGCCGGTGATTCATTTAAAATGCGAACATTTCCTTAGCTTAACATTCAAAGGGCCCCGTGACCTAGTCCCAAAGTCTTTGACACAAGTCTGGACTCAGGCCACGTGCTCTTACTTGGCGTCACTGCCCACGTCATTCGCGTTTATGAGTGTTACCTTTGCTTTGCTCCCCCGTCTTATCCAGTGTACCTTTTCCTTTCACTCTCCACAAAGCAACATCTTGCTAATTATTCAGGATCCGGATGAAATACTACTCCCTTGCTTTCCTGATCCCTGAGTTGGAATGAGTCACCTCTTAAGGGCTGTAAGAATCCCCTGCAAGGACAGCAGGGGAAGTGTCCACTCATGCCTGGAATCATGTTGGCCACTCTCATATAACTTGTGTTATCTTCACATCAACTCAGCAAAGCAAATGCTATTACCCTTATGTCTACACTTTGTATTAGTTTTTCATGCTGCGTAACAAATTGGCATAAACTTAGCAGCTTAAGACAACATGCTTTTATCCTCTCAGTGTCTGTGGGTCAGGAGTCCCTGCACAACTTCGTGGGGTCCCCACCCAAACCCTAGTCAGGGGTCTTGACCAGGGCTGGGCTCCTATGTGGAGGCTCGAATGGAGAAGGGTCAGCTTCCAAGCTCACACAGGAAGGACCCTTCCCTGGTGGACATAGACCTATGGTAGCTTGCTTCTTCAAACCTTCCGGGGAGCAAGCCTCGAGAGCGAATCTAACAAGGTGGAGTCTCATGTAACAGAACGGTTGTGGGAGGGGCGTCCCACCACCTTTGTCGTATTCTGTGGGTTAGGAGTAACGCACTGGGGTCACGGTGGCGGCCTTAAGGTCTTTCTGCACACACACACACACACACACACACACATAGAAACTCAAACTCCGCCAGATCAGGTAATGTTCTAACTAACAAGAGGCAGATGCCAGAATTCTAAGCTTGTTCTTTGTAATTGAACCTACAAGCCACTTTGGTGACACTAGACCACATTCATTTACTTCGTTAGAGTTGGATGATAGGAAGGGATGTATTTATTTACTCTGATGCTAGGGCGGCTGCAGCTTTGGTTTTCCTCATTTGCATAGCCTCTTCTGTGGCTTTGGGAGGGGCCCGGTGTTGTGAGCTCTGAAACTTACACAGAGTTGCAAACGAACAAACACAGAATTGTCATGGCCCTTCCCAGGGCCTTGGGGGAGCCCTGCCGTAAGGAGCCCCGAAGCTCAAGTTTCAGGGCTTTGTGGTAACCTGCCCCCCTCTGCCATTCACATGTCTTCACCATTAGACTTTCAGTGGGATTGTTTACCTTTTAGTCAAATACAGGACCTGGGAAATGGTAGTTATTCAAAAACATTGCACATCACCAAATCAGCAGGACCACCCTCTTCTCCAGCAGTTTCCTTTCTCACTTCCCCCACCAGGAAGGGGGCATGAGCTCCCCTGGGAGCTTCCTGTTGAGGGGGGGGGCGCTCTCTGCTTCTCCCAGCCAGACGCTCTCCTCACTTTACTTGCCCTCTGATCAGCTTGGCTTTCTCAGAACAAACTCCCCAGCTCCTTTTACTTTTTGTGGAACCCATCTGGCAAAAGCCCTAATCCTAGATAAGACAAAAACTATGTATACACTTTCTCTCTGCTCTGGAGGAGTTACGCACCGAGCCCTTGGTTCCCCCACCCCCACCCCCACCATGCACTGGGAACACCATGTGCTACCCTGCTGCCTCGTGCTCCTTTCAGACCCCCTGGCTGCTCACTCTCTCTCTCCAGATGATCGATTCAAGTCTCACCTCTCCTCAGTCCTGGACACCCACGCCTCCTCCTCCCCTTTGCAGATGACTGAGCTTCCCACCGCACAGAGAAAATAGAAGCCACCAGATGGAGATGTCCTGTCCTTCTGCGATCATCTTTGCAAACCTCCTTCCACCTTTGCCATTCCAATCTTTCTCCAGAGAGAAACGGCCTTCCTCTGAGCCAAGGTGCCGACCCGCCTGAGCTCCGGATGCCGCCTGCCCCCGAGAGTCTCCTGCCTTCTCAGAAAGCTCACACTCTGGGCCATTCTCCTTTTTTCTTTGCATTATCCCTCTTATCTTTTATATTCAACTCCTCCCTTCCTTAGGGCTCTTTATCATCAGTTTTTAAATCTGCAAACCAAGCCAATCCAAGTCGGAAGAAAAGAAAGGAAACCCTCCCTCCCCTGCCCTGGACCTGCTGCTGCCGTCTCTTCCCACCTCGTTGCAGCTCAGTCTCTCAAAATTCTGGACTGCACTCGCCGGCTGCAATGCCTTCCTTTACATTCCCTCTTCCACGGCTCCACTTCTGTGAATGCACTGGCTCCGTCTTACTTAGCTAACCCACGGTCACTGCGTTGACGGCATGGTTTCCCTCGTCACTGCGCTTGCCCTGTGCGTGCAGTGACAGCACTGACCTGCCGCCTCCCTCCTGAAATCCTGGCCTGCTTGCCTTCTGTGGAAGGTACAGCAGGTTGGCTCATTCAGGGTTCATTCCACTCCTCTCTCGGCACACCTTCTTGGCGAAGGGTAGAACGTTAACAACAGCCTTCCTATGTATCCCCTTGCCACTGTTTCCAGATGAGAGTCAGGTCCCACCAACCAGACGCCCTCTCAGAGGACTGCTATCTGAAACTGCGACGCCTGTAGGGAGGCAGGGCTTGAGGGGTCTGCTGTGCAGGTGTGCCTTGGACAGGTGCACGTAGGGGCAGGATGGCTCTGCAGCCGGCAGCCGGGAGGAAGCTTCCAGACCTGATGACGCAGACAGTAGCTCCTTTGGATGACTGTCTCTGCAGTGCAGTTTGCCGAGTTATTCCTGGAAGCTCAGCCCAGAGTCTGTTTTCTTGCCTTTCCCAACAATTCTATAAGTTGCCTATGACTCTTAATACATCTCTTTTATTTAAATGAGCTAGCATGGATTCTGTTGTCTGAGACTAAGAACATTGACCAAAACAGCGACTTTTTTTTTTTAACTGGTGAATCATTTATTTGGACAAAACAAAAATGTGTCCACATTGTGTCTTTTTTTTTTCACATTGTGTCTTTTTATACAGAAACTGGGACATTTCAAATATATTAGTTTTTTTCCTCTTTTTCAACAGAATCCATTTCCATCTGGTCCCAGGAACTGCTTCTCATTTTAGGGTTCATATTTTAGTAACACACATGCACCAGTTACATCCGCAAGAGCACACTTGAAACTGGGATAGTCATTGATTTATTACCGTGACCATCCCAAAATACGGTAAAAAATCCTCTGGCTCACCGTGTCCTGCTTTTTGAGTCAGTTCTGGCCTTTGTACAAGCTTCTATATTGCCAACCGTGTTATCTCCTTTAGACAGAATTTTTATGTTTATTTTCTTTATGAATTCTGATTGCTCTATGAGCTCCTGGAATGTCTCGTCCTTGAACTTTAATTAATTAATTAATTAATTAATAATTGATTTGAGAGAGAGGGAGAGAGAGATCACGGACGGTGGGGGGGGGGTAGAAGGAGAGGGAGAAGCAGATTCTGCACTGAGCAGGGAGCCCACGGTGTGGCTGGATCCCAGGACCCTGAGACCATGACTAGAGCCGAAGGCAGACGCTTAACCAACTGAGCCACCCAGGCACCGCTCGTCCTTGAACTTTAAAAACAACTGTTTCACCAGCACTGACAGAGTTCTCTTGGAAATTTGGTAGGAACAGAGGGTGTACCCTGAGAAAGGCTGGCTGCATACTGCCACTCTTCACTTCCCTGACGGGGTGTCCCCTGCCAGGGAAGACGGCCAATCACTGTCCTCATCTTCCCTGTGTCTTGAGGCTCCTCCTCCTGTTTCCATCAGGCCCCCACAGGGTTGGGTTCTAGGTCCTACATCTTCTTGCCCTTCTGCCTCCCTGGGCGCTCTGCTCCATGTTCATGGCTGTAGTCAGCCCCGACTTAAAATGATGCATGGGGGGTATGTACAGACAAACCCTTTTCTGTATATAACCCGTGTACTGTTATTTATTTTTTTTAATTGATGTGTGGTCGGCATGTAATATAGTAGTTCCAGGTGTACAACATAGTGATTCAACATTTACATACATTATGAGGTGATCACTGAGAGAAACCTAGCTACCATCTGTTTCCATACAAAGTTGTTACGTATTGTTAGTTTTTTTATTGCTACCATGACAAATTACAATCAACCTAGTGGCTTAAGACAATATCCACTTACTATCTCACAGTTCCATGGCTTAAAAGTGCTGGTGCAGTGGGGCGCAGGGGAACTTCTGCTTAGGGTCCCACAAGGCCAGAATCACGGTGGCAGCGGGGTAGCCTCCCCTTTGGAAGATCTAGGGATGAACCCACTTCCAGTCCCATTCAGGTTGTTGCAGGATTCAGCTCCTTGTGCCGCGTGGGCTGAGGCGCCTGTTTCCTTGCTGGCTGTCAGCTGGGAGCCTCTCTCAAGTGCAAGGCCACCTGCATTCATCACCCTGCCCCTCCCTCTTCAAACCAGCAAGGACACATTGAATCCTCATGCCTTGAATCCCCCTGGCTTCTCCTTCAGCCTCAGTTTTTTCTGGTTGCTCTTGGAGAAAATTCTTGGCTTTTAAATTTTCCTTTTTTTTAAATAATTTTTTTATTGAGATAAAATTTATATAACATGAAATTTACCATTTTAAAGTATGTAATTCAGTGGTTTTTAGTATATTCCCTATCTTATGTAACCATCATCACTACCTAATTCCAGAATATTTCTATCACCCTAAAAGGGAAACAGGTGCCTGTTAGCAGTCACCCCTCTTTCTTGCTCCCTGTTCCCTGACACCCAGTAGTATCTTCTGTCTCTAAGGATTTGCCTATTTTGGGCATTTCATACAAACAGAATCATATAATATGTGAGTTTTTTTTGTCTGGCTTCATTCACTCTGTATGTTTTCAAAATTCACCCAAATTTGTACCACATATCAACACTTTATTCCTTTTTTATGGAAAAATAATATCCCATTGCATGGGTGTACCACATTTTGTTTATCTGTTGAGCAATTGCTAGATTTTTCAGTTGTTTATACCCTTCGCTGTTGTGAATAACGCTGCTGTGAACTTTCATGTACAAGTTTTTGTATAAACATAGGTTTTCAGTTCTGTTGGGTATGTGCCAAAGAGTGGAATGCTGGGTCAGATGGTAACTCCATGTTTAACCTTTTGAGGAACAGCCAAAATGTTTTCCACGGAAGTTGCACCATCTTTGCTCCTAGCAGCAAGGCGCCGAGATTTCAGCTTCTCCACATCCTTGCCAACATCTGCTGTTTTCCTTTTCTTCCCACCTTATTATGGTCATCCTAGTGGTATCTCATTGTACATTTAATTTGCATTTCCCTAAAGACTAATAATATTGAACATGTTTTCAGGAGCTTATTGAATTATTATGTATCTTCTTTGGAGAAATATCTATTCAAGTCCTTTGCCCCATTTTTAACTGGGATTTTGGCGTTTTATTGTTGAGTCTGTAAGAGTTCTTTATATATTCAGGATACTAGATCCTTGTCAGACATATGATGTGCAAATGTTTTCTCCCACTGTTTTCACTTTCTTGATAGAAACTATGATACACAGAGGTTTTTGACATGGATTAAATCCATTGAATCTATTTTTTTCTTTGATTGCTTGTACTTTGGGTGCCATATCAAGAAAATTTCTTTGCTTTTGAGGGCTCATGTGATTATATTGGACTCATACAGATAATCCGGGAATATTCTTTAAGGCTCCTAAGCTTAATCACATCTAAAAAGTGATCCTGGCGAAAAATATATCATCCATCCATTTCGACAGCCAGAGTTCAAAGTCATTCTTGAAATCTTCCCCTTTCTGACTTTGTATGCCCTACTCTCTGGCATATGTCTTATGCCAAATTCTCTGATGTGTACGTTTACGCCTGTGATGCATATGACAAATTTCTGTCCAAGGGCTAAGATTTCTGTCCAAGGGCTAAGATTCCTTTACAATATTGTTAAGGAGATTGATGAGAGATGATAAAATAAGAAGTTTTGCGTTGAGGGTGATAATATGGCATTTAGTCCTACTGTTATAAAACTCTGCACATCTTCCCTTGACAAGTGAGTTAGCTTCCATCCCCCCCCCCCAGACTTGAGCTGACTGACACACGGGGCAGGGTTGGGCATATACACCTCTGAGGAAGGTAATTGTGTCAGGCATGGGAACAGAGAACTATAATTTGTGGACCTAGGAAAGGATCATTTTTAGCTTCAGGGAATTTCTCAAGGAAGCTCTTGTCTGGAATTAGGCCGACTGAAAGAGGAGTTTATCAAAAATCTCAGTCCCTGTGATTATCATCAGAACACAAGTGGCTTCTCAGCAGCCCTGTGGAGCAGGGCCCTGTGGGAACCGTGTTGCTGGAAGCACCTGCATCCGTGGTGTTGAGCTCACTGAGCAGCAGAAAGGCATGCTGGAGAGAGGCCCACCAGGACCCACGGAGCTCTCTCTTAAAGAGCCTGCCAGAGACCGGGTCAGGCCACTGCTGACTTTTTAGCCTGGTGTGGCTTGTATTCAGGCCAAACGAAGATAAAACACCTCCAAAACTTGAAATATCTTCATTTAAAAAAATAAGTATCCTTTAAAATTTTATTTTAAATTATAATTTAATTTACTATCTACAAATAATAATATAAATACATAATTATAAATATAAACATATAATAAAATTAAAAAAATAGATATTTTAAATAAAATTACTATCAAATAAGCTACTCCTGTATTTAAAGGAACTGTGTTATTTAAAAGGAGTTTTCCAGTGCAAAGAAAGAACTTAATATTGCGGCAGGGTTAATCTGCGGCCATTTTGCAGGGTAACAAAGAGAACAAAGGATAAAAAGAACCAAATGCTACTTTGCATGATAATGGCCTCACAGACTCCTAGACAGGTGGGGGCCTGTTTTTAAAAACCACTTATTTTGGAAAATTTTCAAAAGAGTACATTCTTTGGAATATATATGGGAAATCTCAGAAATCATGTCTTCTCACTTGTAAATAATTTTTAGATGAAAACTTTGAAAACAAAAATGTACCATGAGTACGCAAAAAAAAAAATCAACAATTCCTTAATATCATCTAAACCTCAGTCTATGTTTAAACCTTCGATTGTCTCAAAACTGTCATTATTAGGGTCGGTTTGTTTAAATCATGAACTCGACAGGATCTAAGTATTGCCTTTACTTGAGAAGTCAGCAGCCCCTTTTGAAAGAAGGAACACATTTTCTAGTTAGCAGACACCAGGGAAGGAACCCCAAATTCCTATGAGTTGGGTGGGTCACTATAAATGAGTGAAATGGGTTTAAAATTTTTTTCTTTCATTACAGACACACTTTGCATATTAAACACCTAGGAATGTATTTCACTTCCCAAAGAAATATGAACCCTCTCCTTCTACCCCCCCTTGGTGATGGGGTTCAGTTCTTTTCCCAAATATGGCACCCTGGCATAGTGAATGTTAGAAGCTGAAGGAATTGGAGTAAACAGCAGAAGCAAAGTCATTCTGACCTTCCCTTCACCCTTCTTCCCTGAAATAGGCCAACCCTCACGTGAGAGTTGCCCTACCCAAACCCAGAGGAAAGGAGCATCTTATCTCTGAAGACGGAGGGACTCAAAAAGAATCCTAAAAACAGGCCTTGCTAAGTTTCCAGCAGTTCCCTACACCTCATCGTCTATAACCCATCCTATTTCTGCATGACTGCCTGCTCTTAATCAAACCTGGTAGAAAAGTACACATGCCTAACTGTTTCTTCTGGTCCTCCTTTTTCTTTTTTTTAATTTTTATTATGTTTTTATTTATTTTTTCGTTCTTTTTATTTTTTCATTCTTTTAATTTTTTTAGGATTTTATTTTTAAGTAATCCCTACACCCAGTGTGGGGCTCAAACTCACATCCCCGAGATTGAGAGTTGCATGCTCTATGGAATGAACCAGCCAGAGGCCCTTGGTCCTCATATCCTTATGAAAGTTCTCTAGTCATGTAAAGCTTCTATTAAAGATACTTGTATGCTTTTCCCTCTTAATCTATCTTTGTCAGTTTGATTTTCAGACCCAGCCCAGGGACCCTAAGACGGTTGAGGAAACTTTTCTTTTTCCTCTCCTACATTGGTCTATTTTTGCTTTTGATAGAGATGTGGGCACAAGAATTAGCTCATTTTCCTGGTAGCTTTATAAATAATTAAAAATCCACTATGACCGTAAGATAATTGATAATTGGTTTTTGCCTGTCTGGGGAGACTACAGCTGTTTGGACCATCTGTGAGAAAGGGGAGAGCAACTAAAGGGGCAGCTGTACTCACGGCCATGGCCATGGCCATCAGTAATGCTGGCTCTGAGTGACCCGGTCTTCCTGGTCTTCTAGAGAAGCTCGAAATCCAGATATTTAGGGGAGAGCCTCTGAGTTAAAATGCTGGCAGCTGGGGGCACCTGGGTGGCACAGCGGTTAAGCGTCTGCCTTCGGCTCAGGGCGTGATCCCGGCGTTCTGGGATCGAGCCCCACATCGGGCTCCTCCACTATGAGCCTGCTTCTTCCTCTCCCACTCCCCCTGCTTGTGTTCCCTCTCTCGCTGGCTGTCTCTATCTCTGTCAAATAAATAAATAAAATCTTTAAAAAAAAATGCTGGCAGCTGATGAAAATGGAAAACAATATAGACATGCCCACTTGTCATCTTTCGGCGGTGTTTCTGGTCAGAGTTTCCCAGTGCCTGCTCCAGGAAAGTGCATTTTTCCAGAGTAAATCCCCAAATGGATTACTGGATTGACTTTGAGTCGCTGCCATCAGCCTAATCAGGCTAAATGATCAGGCTCAGTAGAAAATGGTGTTTTCCTGTTGAAATTCAATGTGTTTCCAGTCTTTCTCAGCCCTTGCTAGAAGAGTCAGTTGCCTAACGTTGTTACGTCCTGACCAGTGTATACCCACTTACTTACGGCAGCTGAAAGAATCCAGCTACTTGTACCCTTCATGAATGTAGGCAAACAAAAATGTCTTTTTGCATATTTAAACCCAGCAAGTTATTAATTGAAATCATATAAACTCAGTTTTTTGGTATGCTCATATTCACACTGTGAACAGACATATTTCACTAATTTAGATTTAGTTCCCTTGCTGGAAATGCTTGGGTTGCAAAAGGCTGTAGCCAATCCAACATATATAGAAATGTGGTGAAAACCCTTAATTCATATTTCTCTAGTTTGATGTATGTGGGGCTCGAGGGGGAATGAGGTAAAGTTTGTATTTGAGTTCCCTGTGGGGGAAGGGGATGATTGTGGAACAAGATGTCTCGGTAAGATAAGTTATTTTCATGCATCGCAGAAACCCTCTCTTACCCACGGGTGTGCTAACTATAGATCACTGCGTGTAGACACTTCAGCAGCATTTGGTCAGCCAAGTGCAAGTTACTGTTTGTACTTGAAAATGATAAACCTGCATTTCTTTCAAGAGAGAAAGAAAGAAAAGAGTATAGAGCAAACACATACTGCACACTACTTCTCCAAAATAAAAGACACTGCAAGAAGCATGGATTTTGTTAGAAGATAAATGGAGGCATGCTAAACATTTTTAGAATTTATTTGAACAGAAATGTATTGGCGTGGGGCAGAGCCAACCTGGAAGTGGTTAGCTATCCCTGGAAAGACTTATTTATATAGAGAGAAAGCGCGCAAGCAAAGTACGGAAATTAGCGACTGGCTAAAAGCTTAAAGCCTCGCTGGCTGTTTGTGTTTGGTTGTCTTTAGCGGTTTGACTTTGTAACCCTGAGGCATTGACAGGCTTCGATTTTGGTTTGCTTCCCACAAGGCCACCACCACGTTCCAGCCTCCTCAGTCTCATGACCTCCTTGTTTAATTAATTTAACATTGTCTGGTTTGCAGCTTGGGATTTGATTTCCGGTGTATCCGATAGAGAAGACAATCCCAGCCCCCCGCTCTGAGTGCTCCTCAGCCAGCCTCAGGCGTCCAGCAGGGGCAGGAGCTGCAATCACAGTTGGAGGTAGCCTCTCCCCTGCACCCCAAACTTCTGGAAGGAGGAAAGTTGCAAGGAGAAATGTTGATGCAGAATCAGCCGCCTCTGTTTCTCCAAATGAGTACTTGTTAGTCGAGTCTCTGGCTCACCTACCCGGCTGCAAACAATGCTTCCAAATGGCTCAAGGTGAAATTCCTGCCACTGGGCCTGAGCATTCCCCCGCTCGCTTTCTGTGTATGCTGTTCCCTAGACAAGGTCCACACACTTGCTTCTTAAAACATCAGGTAGTTCTCCCGAAGGCAGCGTGCGCCAGGTACCTCCCTTCCGCTGATCTGATCTCCCACCCTCCTTCCTTTGCTCTGCAGAGGAGCAAGACTTCCCAGGCTGGGCGCTCCCTCTCACTCCTTTCCTTTACCAGTACTCCCACCCCTTCCCTGCGTGTGTGAGTCTTCACCACTCCTCAAAGTGTGTCCATAAAGGAGCGGTACTGGCTAAGCTCGGAGCTTGTTGGAAACGCCCAGTATCAAACTCCACCCCAGACCTAACCTAATCAGAACTGGAGTTTTCACAAGATCTCCGGTGATTCCTATGTACCCTGAAGTTGGAGGAACTCCACTCTAAATAACCAGAGAAGGGCGTGTCCTGACGTCAGAACTCCCAGACCTGCAGCCTTTAAAGAAACTGCCCTTCCCCCATCGCTGAATTGGACCAGCCCTTCAGCAAGTGAGATCTCAGGGCAGACTTCAGAGTCTTAGGAATCCAGGCCCAGTTTTGGGGTGTGGGTTTGTTAGATGGACGAGAACACACTTCAGGGCTCTCATGCTGAAACTTTCTTTTGGATTAGTTCATAATCCCCAAATGACTCTTAAACTGACCTTGACCTAGCAAACATTTAATTCTGACAAGCACCCGTGTTTGGCCCTCACTTTGTCTACTGCACACCCTTCAAGTGATCCTGGTTCCCAGAGAGCTATTCTGTATTATTCTGTGCAGTGACAGTGACTGATAGGGACGCAAACTGTGTCCTGTCTGGAAGAGGTTCAATGTACCCCCCACCCCCACTCTGGGAAAACTAGTTGCCTCAATTTGCATATATATTTTTAAAGATTTTATTTATTTATTTGTCAGAGAGAGAAAGAAAGAGAGTGCGCACAAGCAGGGGGAGTGGCAGGCAGAAGGAAAAGCAGGCTTAGCAGGGAGCTTGACGTGGGATTTGTTCCCAGGACCCTGGGATCATGACCTGAGCTGAAGGCAGACGCCTGAGTGACTGACCCACCTGGGCATCCTTCAATTTGCATATAATATCAATATACCTGATCTATACATTTGTTCTTGAGATTCTCTTTTGAACCAGCTATCAGATTTGCCTCCCTCATGAGTTCAATAAAATCTTTTTTTTTAAATCTGAATGAGAATTATGATTTTCTCCTTTTTGAAAATGATCTTTTAACGGCAACTACCTTTCTTCTTTTGTTCTAGTTTATGGTCGGGTTTCTCGGTCTCGGCACTGTTGACATTTTGAGCTGGATCATTCCTCGCCGAGGGGGCTGTCCTGCACCCATCCTAGGATGGTTAGCGGCACCCTTGGCCTGTACCCACCAGACGCTCATAGCATCCCCCCCTCCCCACAGTCAGGGCAGCTAACACATTGTTAAATGTTCCCTAGGGAGCAAAACCACCCCCCAACGCCCCCTACCCCAAATTGTGATCCACTGGTTTACGGTGAATAAACAAGACTACGCGTCTTACCACTATTAAACTGAGAGATACTCTTGATATTTTCCTAAACTGTAGGAGAGATGAGGAAATCTGCTGGGAATATCACGTTTCAGAAATTATGAAAGGTCATGAGAGCTTTGGGAAAAACGAATAACACTGAAATCCAAAACGGAAGACAAGAGTTTTTTTTTTTTTTTTTTTTTACAGAAGACCTTTGGTTTAAGGGAGGTTTCAGTGCCCCAAGATCCTGAGGAAGTGGCTGGGGGAGCCCACCAGCTGCCAAGAGAAGGTGACTTTTTGCATAGGTCTTCTGTGGAGTTAGAGACCCAATGCCCAAGGTTGGTGACAGGTTACGGAGCTGTTCTTACCCAAGGAGGGCCCCCTGGACAATATGTCACTTTAATCGTCCCGCGTTCACTCACTTGCTCATTGGCTCATTCACGGACCTCCAGCACCGGCCGCAGCTGTGCATCCTGCCTGAGGGGAGAGAGGCAGAGATGCCCAGACACTTCTCTCTGTCTTGATAGCATTCAGTGCACAGGCAGAACAGTAATGTGGCCTCTCGGCCCTGAGAGTAGCTTCTATGTAGAGAAGGCTCTGTGCTCATTGTAGGCATCCTTTCATACGATGTTCAGAATTACCCTAAGAGGTAGCCAGGAGTTATTCTAGCACCCTGGGCAAAATCATTTGGCCGTAAACACGAAGGTTTATTTCTGGCTCTCTGTTCCGTTCCTTCGGTCTGTACGGCGTCCTCACGCCCGCGGCCACACTAGTTTAGACCGCGAGAGCTTTGCAGTGCGCTGTCAGAGCAGGCGTCGGAGTCCTCCAACCTTGTTCGTCTTTCTCAAGACTGTTTCGGCTACTCGAGCTTCCTCGCGATTCCATATGAATTTTAGGATGCGTGCGGCTCCTGGATTCCACGGCCCACTCGCTAGAGCGCCTTCTAGCATTGAAAAGTGTAGCTTCTGTTCGATGCACTGTACTTTCTCTACTCAGTTATCTGATCCGCAGTCTGTCTCCTTGCTTTTGATTTCCCACCGTTGTGATTGACTGAGAACTTTCGCATATCCTGAAGATGTATCAAACCCCTGATTGAGAATGACCGTCTTCTGGGTATTTCCAGAGCCTAAGAAGGCTGTTGTCTATTCATTTCTTTTATTTGTACCTTAACAATATTTTTTTGCTCACTTTAACTAGAACATTACGTGATAATAACGAATATGCTTTTAAAACGGCACTCCCCTGGTCCCGACTCCGGTTCAGAGCTGCTGACCCGTAGGGACAAGACAGTCCGCACTGTGGGCGGCGGTGCCTGTCAGAAGTTTTTCCCGGTGCTCAGCCGTCTGAGGGCTGTGCTCTGGAATCGGAGAGTTTGGCTGCCTCACATAAGGGCTAGCTGGCTGCGAGGAACTTTCTGAGAAGCCTGTAGCCTGCAGAGAGACCACTCCCAGTGGAGGGCGGTCATGAGCCCTGACAGAGACTCCCTCCTTGACAAACTCAAATCAGACTCCTCTGAGCTCTTTCTCAGCCAGGCCTCCACTTTTGGACTTCTGTTTGTCTCCATAGTACCCGGTTTTAGCAAGAATCCTGGTAGTCTGGCAAATACAGCTGAGTCCTGATAAGTTTAGAAAGAGTCCCCTCCCCTCGATATCCGATCACCCTCCATATCTGGCAGGCTTCCACCCCCGCGTCTCCCAGGTGAGAGCTCTTCAGCCTGGCCTGTTCGGCCAGAACCCTCCCTTGTCCCTGGTGTTTCCTCTTTGTGATTTCCACCCACTGACCCTGCCCTCCTCACTCCACCCTGCCCCTTGGGTATAAATCCCCCCATACCCTTGCATTTGGGGTTGAGCGCAACCTCTCCCCAGACTACAACCCCCCACTGCAGTGTCCTTACACCTGTCACCAGAGTTGTCTGAACAAAGTCTGCCTGGCTGTGAATAATTGCTTCTTCAACAGCGCCTCTTCATGGAGGGACAGGGGGGCATCTCCCTCCGGTCTCCGTATCAGGCGAAGTTGTGCTTCTTGTGACTGTCTGGTTTGCTTTAGCTTCTGGAAAAAATTGCTATCTTGCGATAGCATTTAAAAAAATATTTTATTTATTAATTCATGAGAGACAGAGAGAGAGGGAGGCAGAGGGCGAAGCAGGCTCCCCGTGGAGCAGGGAGCCTGATGTGGGACTCGATCCCAAAACCCTGGGATCAAGACCCAAGCCAAAGACAGACGCTTAACCGACTGACCACCCGTGCGCCCCTTGCAACAGCCTTCTTCTCCTGCACCAGGTGTGCAGAGCTCGATGTCACGCATTTCTCTGTGCTACTCCCATCCTGGTTTTATTATCTTCATGCCCACTGCTTTTCTGACATCTCTTCCCTTAAATATTTACTAATCTTTAAATGTCATTTTTTTTTGTAAGCTGCCTCAAACCTTTATGGAGCATAGTTCATGTCAATAGATCTTTAAAAATAGTTTGAAGTGTCATCCTCGATGAAACTTGGCCTCACTCTTGCCCCAGAGCTGGACCAAACCCACCCAATCCTGCACTGGTTTGAAAGGGAGCCTCATGTCTACCCTAAGGTTTTCTGGGGTGAATCTTAATAAAACTTTTAATGTGTAAGTNNNNAAAGCCTAACTTTCAAAAATAATCTCATAATTGGTCTACTTGTCAGAGGGGTCAATAGAGAGACTTATTTAGTATATTAAGTATTTCTAACTGTTTAGGTGCCTAAATGGACTCCCCTTCCCTCCTCAAACAAGTTCAAACACTAAATTAGTTAATGCTCCTGGCCCTGCCTTTCATTTCCACAGATCACTGTTTGTTTGGAGAGAATCTTGAAGCATCTGAGCCCTTAGAATACAATGTAAAAACAAAGCGTTCTTAAGCCCCATCAGTGTTTTAAAAAAGAATAAAACAACCAAATATAATTGTGGTCTTTGGCTAACTTTCTAGAGAGAAGCAAACAAGCCATCTGCCGTAACAGGCTGCTTTGGGGACGGCTCATCACAGGGCCGAATGAAACATTCATAGTAATTAGTGGCAGCCCCAGAATAGAAACTTCAGCAGTGCTTTTCCTGTTGTTATGGTGACAGCCCCCCAAACAGCCCACCCCTCCCCTTCCAAGGCGCTCAGCACTTTCTGTGGCCTTCCATCTGGTGCGCGTCCTTGTTGAGTGCAGTGAAATTAAATTGATTGCTCATTTGTCACCCCACAGTAGTGTGTGTGTGTGTGTGTGTGTGTGTGTGTGTGTGTGTGGCTGTGGGAAGGAGGAGGACGTGGATTGGAATGAATGGGGGCGGGGAAGCCTGTCCCCTTTGCTCAGCAAGAGGGACAAGAGAGCAGCTGGCACATCAGCCCAGCTCACCAGACAGGTGCCGTCAGGGGCTCAGAACTCGCCGACAGCCCACAGCGCCTGGGTGATGATGCAGGAGAGCTGGCCTTGGTTCAAGCAGGTTGTTAACCTGCCAGGAGGAGAGGGGGAGGTCTGGTGCCCAGACCCTTGAGTTACCAGGACGTCCTTCATATTCACCCTCTACTTCTAGGTCACCGCGTCATTTCTATGGGTTCTTTAGAAACTGAGAAATCTCAAATTCTTGTTGCTCTGCTAAAAATCTAAGGATTTGGCCAGGGAAGTCTGGTTTGCTCCAGAGTGTAAAGTAGATTGTAAAGTGGAAATTGTGCTGCTTATTTTCCTTAGGGTCTTGTTCATTTTGGAGCTAGGTGTCAAAGACATTGATTTGAGGACCAGTATTGTGTGCTGATGTCGACAGAGGCCCCGGGGCTGCAAACTGAGCAAAGTGCGTAGGAGGTAGCTTCCCTACGGGGCCGGAATCTCAGACACTACTGACACGCTCGTGAGAAATGTGTGCCGAACTCGGCAGAGGGTATGGTTTCCTTGTCATAAGATCTGTAAGGTTTCGGATGTTTTATTGCCTTAATAAATCTCTCCCATGTTATGTTGCCCCATGGACTAGAGTGTGCATGTAATGGATAGAGTTGATGCCATTTGTCTGGGCTGCTTAGTGAAGAGATTTCCCGAGAATTCTGCGTGGAGGCTGAGCCATCAGAGGGAGAGACCGCTAACAGGGAACAGGCTTTCAAGGTGTACCTGTCCTTCTCCGTGTGAATCGCAGCCTCAGGCTCTGCCAGTTAGACTGCTGGTACCTTCCTTGCTGAGTTTTTGTGATGTTCACAGCCAGGTTTAAGATGACGGCACTTGATGCTCCATGTTGATTTTCATATTTCTCTGCCAGAGCCAGCCTCTGCCATTCATCACGCGTACTTAGTTCTAAGGACACATTTCTAGTGTGACCTTTTTAAACAGAACTTTGTTGGGGTTGATAAGCTCTACATAGGCTGGGTGCCGTCCTGTGAAGGGAATCATTTGGGGTAGCAATTCTGAACCACAGACTGTTGGAAACTCTTAAGGGTCAACTCAATGCATGTGGGAGAAAGGCAAACTCAGGTCAGAGAGCTGCGGAGCTGGGCCTGGGGTCCGGGTGGCACACCCCATCCCTCTGTAGTCTAACTGCACCAGAGACGTTTGCTCGGGTGCAGTGGAGGGGAAGTTGTACAGAGGGATGTAGCCATCTCTGGTCTAGTTAGAAAGAGGAGATGCAGATTATGCCCCAACTGGGGATGTCCCAGGGCCGTGTGCGTGAGATCGTGTGGAGCCCCCGGGGCTCAGATTGCCCACCTCTTGCTAGCTGTGTCACTGGGAAAATTATTAGAACTCTGTGACTTTCGTTTTCCCCATTGTAAATTAGGATTAAGAATACCTTCTTTGGAGAGTTGTTGTCAAGATTTGAAGAGACACCGCAGAGAAGGTCTGGGCACACCGCCCGGCCCAGAGTAAATGCGTAGTTTCATTAGTTATTCTCATCAGTCAAGCTAATCCCCATCGCTCCTTCCCGCCCGGCTCTTCACTCACTACTTTCTTAGACCTTAAGCTTCCCCTTCAGGCTCTCGGTAAATAGACAGTCCATCTCTCCCTGCCAGGCAGCTGTTCGGGCTCCAATGGCAGATGGCCAGCATCCTCATGCCATTAACATCTGATAGCCTTTGTGAACAGAAGTGGCCTAGGTCTGTCTTGCCTGGCATGACCCTCAGCACCAGACTCCTGGTTTCTGTCATCACTTCCTGGCACCGTAGGGGCCCTCTGGCCTCACTCCCCAGGGACGTAGGCAGGCTCAGAAGGTAGGGAGCCAACACGAGTCCCTGGAGCCTTATTCTCTCAGCTGCCTGCCAGTCCTTCTGGAGGCCCCAGCCTTAAGCCTGCTTATCTTCATCTTTCAAGATAACTTCATTCAACAAACATGCCCAGCACTGTGCTCAGTGCCAGAGACACGAAAGTGAGTAAGACGGAGTTCTTGTCTTTGGGTCGCCCAGGGACTGGTGAGCCGGATGCCTAGACAGCATGACAGGGAGACAGTCCGCCATGGGAGTTTAGTGGGGTTATCCCAGAGGGCAAGCACTGTTCCTAGAAGGTCTTAGGTCCTTTCGTCCTCACCGCAGGGCTCTGGCGTAGGTGCATTATCCTGCACTTCAGCCTCACCAGGGAGGAAGCCAAGCCTGGAGGGGTAAACCACCTGGTCAAGGTCACCCGGCCTGGCTGTGTGTAGCTGGAGTCAAAACTGACACAGTGCCTCAGTTGTACGAAACCAGTGCTGCTCTGTCACCGGTGTCCAAGCTCTGCCAGCCCTGGGCGAGATTCCTGCGGAGGGTAGTGCGCACTCAGCCTGGTCCTCCACCTCTGCCAGCACATCTCAGTTTAAAACAGTAATTTGAAGTTCAACTCCTCGGGGCTCTTTTCTGCATCCTTTTCCCCCTCCCACAGGTGCATCTGTATTCAAGGAAGAGCTCACGTTACCCCCTGACATGCTGTTCTCCGCCGGCTCCTGCTGGCCAAGAAGTGAGTTGGCCTGATACTTTGGCAGTGGTCTGGGGTCTCTGCTGGTTAGAGTGGTCCTGATTCTTTGGTAGCTGCACAGGCACTGATGCTGACGTGTCTGTAGCTGATCTGATTTAAGCTCCCGTTTCTTGGCACACTCAGAGTCTTGGGTCCATACGACTCTCTCCACTCCCTACCCCAAATCCTGCATCTTGTCTCCTGCCCTTGTCCCCAACTAACTTTCCCCACCTCAGCCTGGGCTGGGGCTTCAGGTCTTGTGCATCTCAGCCCTGACCTGCTCCAACCCTGGGAGTTGTGAGAGCATCTTGCTCCCCTGCTCCCTGGTCAGCCCATTCTCACCTGGCAGCCAATGGCTCCCAACCAGTAGCTCCCGATGAGGCTCCCCCAATAGTCACCTGGACTATCTGGACCCCCCAAACCATCTCATTCGGTCAGCCAAGCCCGGCTACTGATCTGTAAGCAGACTTTTTGGAATTTAGAAAACCCTTTCTCTTTCCACAAGTCTGAATTGTTTGATTCCAGGCTCCAGAAAGTCAGCCTTGAGGCTCAGAGTAGACCAAGAATCTCCTTGGTCCAGGCAGTTCCTACTTGCTCATCTTCATTGCGTGAAATCCCTCATGGCTGAACTTCAAGGGGAGAAAGGCTGCAGGGGAACAAACCAGCATGGTGAGGACTGAGACAAACATTAGAAGACACGTCAAAGAGATTATTAGCCCCTACATACAGCAGAGGCAGGATTTCTATCCTGTCTTTGTGTGCCCTGGTGCCAGTCTTTATGCGTGACTGCCATGGGCACATAGAGGAAAGGCCTTAATTACTGGGCTGGGGATGGGGTAGCTGGGGCATGCTTTAGAAAAGGTGACTTCTAGCTTAGTCCTGAAGATCAAGGGTTATGCTAATCAGTTATGAGTGGCGTAGTGTTAGGGACAAAAAAGGTAGCCGGGGGATGGAATGTGGGCACACTCAGCAGTCTGGGGAACTGCATATATTCTTTTATTCATTCAGTAAGTGGTTTCTGGAGGGCACTACTGCCGGGCCTGGGCTCAGACTGGGGATGGAATGGCACTGGGATCACAGCTAAAAATCTAATGAGTTTTCCTCTCCCCGTCAATGGGGCTGGTGGGCTGGGCACCCGTATGGATGGTGGTGCAGTGTTCGCTAGGAAGAGCACAGGAGATTAGAGGTGGCAGGGAGACAGTTACTTCTGAGTAGATAAGCAGAATTTGACAAATTAGTGGACATAGGCAGATGTACCATTTCCGATGGAATTGGTCTGGGTCAGTGTCTCAGTTATCTCTTGCTAGCTCACCAACCCCCCCACCCCCGCCACCCCAGCTCAGTGATTTGAAACAACTATTTTATTACCTTTCTTGATCCTGACTGACTTAGTCTGGTGGTCCTTCTCCTTATCATGTCAGCTGGGGCTGCAGTGAACCAAGGTCATGATTGAGCTGGCTAGTCCATAGGCAACTCAAGTGAATTCCTGCTGTTACAATTGCAATCAGGTCTTTAAATTGCTAACCAAAGCTAAGGAATGAATATTCTCGAATGCAAATCAGTCCATTATACCATGCTGTGACTATGGGCTGCGACCCTCCTCAGGACCTTGGAGAGAGGCTACGCCTGCCTTGTGAGGCTTTATAGTGTTGATTACTGAATATTTAATTCTTTGGGAAGAGAAAAACTTCTCATGATCGGTTACTGCTCTGCCATTAGAGTTCTATCCCATACTTAGATTTTGTGGTTCGTAGGGTTTTAGAGTCATCTGTGGTTTCGTATTGGAGCATTCAGTAGCACAGGCAGAAAATAAGACAGGTTTCATATTATTAAAGACCTTTTAATATTAATATAATGTTTCTTTGAGGGTTTGTGTTAAGAATTGTCCTACACATTTCCCATGGTAAGAATAAAATGAGACAAGGTATGTGAAAATACTTTGCATACTATAATTATAACTAATAATCACTCGATAAATAAGTGACCACATACTGTATAGATTTTGTTTTCACTTGTGTGCTTTTTACATCATGTTTTGGTCCCCGAATGACATTTTCTTGGCACTTGAGGAGATCCATTGGCCAATTTGAGGCTGTACCAGTTTCTGTAAAAAACTGATGATATTTCTAGATACAAATACCAAACAGCCTTTGAATTGCTCTAAAACTCAAGATTGATGCTGGCCATTTTCTTGTTACACCGTCTCCCATTTTTCATCTATAAGATCTGAGTCAAAATCTAGGCTTCAAAGAGTAGTTGGAAGACATTAAGTGAACAATGTGCAAAGGCACTTTGCAAATATAGAGCACTGAACAATTGCACCACTTTACTACTTACTATGATTATCCCTCAAAATATCATGGGGTATAATATTACCAGTCCTACTGTCTATACTCTAAATCTTTTCAACTTCTCAAGAGATATCAGGAAATTTATTCTTAACACTGATATTTATTAAGACACAGCTTTATTTCCCCATCTTATAACAATACAGGACATATTATTTCAGCTATTTCTAACATAAAACATAAACAACAATGTTGTTCAATTACACATATCTTAGCCTAAGTGAACATACAGCATCATGTTATATACATACAATTGGTAAAAGAGTTGTCAGCTACCGATGCATTAGCCTATACATTGAAGTTAGCCATGGGAAAATGCTGTTGTCACAGAAAATTGGACTCTGAAAATAGATAAATGTTCAGATGCTTACTTTTGAAATAGGAAGCATTCATCTTGTGACAACGTTGGCTTACAGTAGCTCTGTTTCTATTATGTAAGCGCCAGGCAGGCAATTATTGTCCTTGAAGAATGTAAGGACTAGTTACTTCATCAGCACAGAAACAGTCTTCCTGTTAAATGCCAGATATAGTCTGAAGTGCTAGATGCCAATTCAACTTCTTGATTTAAATTTTTAAAAATTTGTATATTCTTTTGATACATTTCAGAAGGTTCTAAAGGGAATAACATGAAACATCCCCCTGCTTCCATAGCCTGTAGCCATCACAGCCCCTTCCTTGGAGACAAATAATATTAATTTCCTTTCTTGTGTGTACTCCATACATATTTTATGCATATACAAGCATGTATCCATATCTATATCTTTCTCTTCGGCCCTGAATTGTGTCTCCCCACCTTCACCCCCATTTCATATGCATCTCAGAATGAGACTCTATTTGGATATAAGGCCTATAAAGAAGGTGATTAGGGTGAAATGAGGTCCTATGGGTGGGCCCTAATCCCTAACGAAGGTTGTCCTTATAAGAAGAGGAAATTAGGACCCAGACACACACAGAGGGAAGACCATGTGAAGACCAAGGGAGATCTACAAACCAATCCTGCCAATACTTTGATCTCAAATTTCTAGGCTCTAGAACCCTGAGAAAAGTTTCTGTTGTTTTAGCCACCCCAGTGTGGTATTCCGTACGGAGGTCCTAGCGAACCAACACACACCCTCTTTTTGCAAACTGCTAGCATACAATGCCCTCTCTGCTTGCCGTGCTTCCCTTTTCACTTACTGTACTGTAAAGAAGTACATAAAAGCTTCCTGCTTCATTTTACGGTGTAAATGTAGGGTTCTTTTTATTATAGGGTTTTAGCATAATTTGTCTGACCACTCTCCCATTGATGAACACTTAGATTATTTCCAATATTTTGTTATTAAAAACAACACTGTAGATAAATAAATAACCTTGTACATCAATAATTTCGCACGTGGACAAGTATATCCATACAATCCAATTTCTAGAAGTGGTATTGAGACAGGGAAACTGAAAGGACCACATGAAAAACTGCTTCTCTGCTGCCTCTATTCTTGCTAAGACCTACACCGCACCCCCCCACACACCTTGCAGAACAGATAATGAATGGTCTCCTCGTAAAGGTCAAGGAGTTCATGATTTTTTGGGAGTGTTCCAGCCCAATAGGTAACGTCTGAGGAGTGACTGGGTGGCGTCATCCCAAGTATTTTCCAAAACCACTGACTCACCAAGATCCCTGGCTCCAGGGCATGAGTGACTTATGGTGGACACCTAAACACTGGTCTTTGTTCCCGGATGCCTGAGACAACAAACACACTGGACCACAATCCTCCATGAAAATCCCAGACCTCAAGCAAAGATGAGACTTACTCTTCTTTCCTTTCTGAGTCTTCTGGACACTGTCTGTAGCCATACTCTCTGTCTTCAATAAACTCTTCTTTTGTTTCCTCTTGAGTTGTGTTTGGTTTCTATCCTCATGAAGCCAAGGACCCTCTTGGGTGGTCTTGCAGGCTCCCCTCTGGGTCCTCGGACCCAGCCAGCCTCCATCGGTATCCAGAGGCCATGTGCAGTAACATTTTTACAGTCACTGACAGATTGTCCTTCCTAGAGGTACAGAGACTTACATGTCTGTTAGAAGGACTGAGAGTAGTTTGCTCTCCACTCCCTTCACAGTCCGTTTCCAACCTTTGGATCTTTACCAGTCTGGTCGCAAAAAAGTCCTGCCTTGGGAAGTATCATCTTGCATTTCTCTCATTATGAGTGATATTGAACATCTTTTCATAAATTTAAAGGGCATTTGTATTTCATTTTTTGGTTAAGCTTCTTTTTCTACAAGGTTTTTTTGTATGGTAGATATTCTTTATTTGTTAGAAAAATTAGTCATTTTCAGTGACATGGGTGGCAAGAATTTCCCATTTGTATTGGCCTTTTTATATTGCTTCTGAAGAGGTCATGTCAAAAAATTTTAAATGTAATTAGATTTATTATTTCCTTTTTTAATGGTACAATGACTTCTGATCCAACTACACAGAGTTAGGCCAAACTCTGTAGGTAAAGTACCACCCTCCACAAGACTGCCCTCACTTCAGACACCAGCCTCAAGCTCAGGCTCCCCAGGACCACTGGCCTGCAGTTCTGACCAAGGGGCTGCAAGTTTGGGGGTTCCCGCTACCCTTGTCTGTTCAATAATTCACCAGAACACCTCACAGAAGTCAGGAAAGTGCTGTTTGGTTTTATAATTTCAATTCTATTACAGCCAAAAGGATACAAATTAGAACCAGCTAAAAAAGAGATATCTAGGGTGAAGTCTGGGAGGGTCCCAAATGCAAAGCTTCTGATGTCCTCACCCTGTGGAGTCAGGATGTGTCAACCTCCTGGCACATCAATGTGTAACAACAGTATGCTGAATATTGGCAACTAGGGATGCTCACCTGAAGGTTGATGTCCAGTGTGCCTTTTTTCTTTAAAGATTTATTTATTTATTTGAGAGAGAGAGAGAGAGAGAGAGAGAGTCTCCAGCAGACTCTGCGCTGAGCGTAGAGCCTGATGTTGGGATCGATCTCACAACCCTGAGACCATGACCTGAGACAAAACCAAGAGTCAGATGCTTAACCGACTAAGCCACTCAGGTAAGGCTATCCAGTGTTCTTAATTGGAGTTTCACTATTAATTGAATCATTGGCCCCTTGATTGAACTTAATCTCCAGCTCACCTCTCCTTTCCCTGGAGGTTGGGTTGATATCACACGGCTCAAAGCCCCAGCCCTCTCATCACTGACTGGCCTTCCTATATAACCAGCCCCCTTCTGGGTCATGTCCTTACTATAAATCCTCAGGGTCCACCGTGAATGACAGACATTCTTATCACCCAGGAATCTCCAAGGATTTAGAGCTTGCTTCCCAAGAACCAGGGGCAGAGACCAGCCAAATTCCTTATTACCCAGGATACAGATTCTGGATTTCGTATCAGATGTAGAAAGTTCTTCCCTTTTTTAAGAATATTACAAAAACAAATTGCCCCAGGATTTCCACTACAACCTGAATGATTCCATTTTTTTCCCCCAAAATATATTTTTGATCCATCTGGAACTTATCCTAGTTTACAGGATAAAGATTTAACTTATTTTTTTTTTTAGATAGTTGTCTCAAACTATTTATTGAATAAACTATTTTTCCTCCACTGGTTGAAATGCCAACCTTACGATATACCAAATTCCTATAGGGATCTAGACCTATTTCTTAATTTCTTAGTGTGTTCCATTGATCTGTTTTTTATGTGTTCATACCACACAGGTAGAATTATTGTATTTATAATTTGTTATTTGTTAATAGTAAATTTTGTAAACTTCTATAGAGCATTGTTTTGGAGCTAGATTTAAAATGAAATACCAATTAGAGGTAAAATATTCAATTTAGCTGTCAGGTAAGTAGCTGGCTTCTGAGCCATTTAGCAGCTTAAAGTAGGCATTGTTTCCAATGAATTCAGTTACTTTTTAGGCCAAAATTACTCACAAAATTGTGTGCCATGCTTTTGCCTTTTATGAGAAGTTATTCAGAATTGCACAATTTTCACTGCACTGGAAATAGCCCAGTGAACTATGTAGCTCCCAATCTCCTCCAGTGTGTCAGGAACATTCTGGCTTTCTCGACAGCCAGTTGTTGAATGAGTGGAGCACACACTTTCCTCAATGCTTTCTGCCTCCCGTCCATCTTAACCCCTGGGTGAGGTCACTCAATTGCTCCCAGCAGAACCCATGGGCTTCCTTCTGCTCCTAACCAAGGTGGGTCTAAGTCAGCCAGTCCAACCCGGGCCCAGTATTGGCAGACCCTAGTTCTTTGGTGGTCAACCGTGGTATTTTCATCTTCACACTGGACTTTTCCTTCAGACTAGGCAAAGAAAATTGGTGGAATAGACCACGTTTGTGGCTCCCGTAGGTAAAAATGCAGGTTTGTGAGTTTGTCTATGAACAATGCATGAATTTCAGAGCCTGCTTCTGTAGCATGAGCTAGCAGGAGGAGCTTTCAGAGTTCCCAATAAAGGTGCCCAAATGCCTGCCCTATCCCATCTTTCCATCTTATTTCATTTTTGTATCCATCATGATTTAAAGGCATGGGATGTGTTCTTGCATAGAAAACTATGGAAGTCTTATTTATGTATATATGTATTTATTTATATCAGATGAGGGTCAGATCATCCACTGCTGAGCGCTGTGTACTGGATATAGAGGGAGTAACAGATAACAGAGGACCTCAGGCTTCAAAAAGCCTGTGACTGATGAGGGGAGACACATGGGGGTGAGGCATTTAGCCTATAGTTTTCATGGGAAAAACTGAGTTAGCAAAACTCAGGCTGTAAAGTGAACCCATGAGAACCCATAAACATTTGATGTTTTATTTCTCACTCTGTCCAGAAAGGATTGGAGGTAATTTAAGATTTTATTGACATAAAAAAACACCGGTAGTGTATTCACAAATCTGAAAATCAATAGACTGTTACTATATATTAAATTAGCAATAACAAATATTATACATTTGAACACAGGTTTCACCCTGCAGTCTTAAAGTAAAGGATTCCTATGAAAGTTTTCCTAAGCCAAAATGGTGTAAAGCAAAGAGGCAATTACCATTAATTTATACAGAAAAAAAATTGAACATTTCTAGACCTTTCTTAGGCTTTTCTGATTCCTAGGACATATCTTGCTAAGGAGTGTACCAGATAAATCTAGATAAAACACAGATGCTCACGGACAGTTCAAAGCTATGATGGCTGGACGCTGAGATGCTGAGTGTAGCTCCTGGGGAAGGAGCTGCGTGGGGCCAGCCTTGCCCCTTGGGGTTTGCGCTGCCTCTGTAATGGCTCGTTGCAAAACAAATGCTGAATGCTATTTTTGCTTTTGGCCTTTTTTTGGTAAAAGCAAAAAGTTTCTTTGGGTTTCTTTCAGTTAGCGAAAACAGGTGCTAATGTAGGTCTTTTGTGAAAGCCGAGTGGCATACTGTGAATTTTTGCAAAGCAGGAGACACCTGTTTGTCTGTTTCCCTGTGGCAGAATGATTGATAAAATATGAAGCCTTTTTCTTAGGTCAGGCACAGCAAAGACAGATACCAAACGTGCTACAGTTTTTGACTTATAAATTCAAAAGGTCTGATGTAGAGCAAGTGGAAAGGAGACAAGTTGGGTGGAGTGGATGTTATTGGAGGGTTGCGGGCGACCCCTCTTCTGCGCCCAGGACCAGTCTTCTAGCACCTGGAAATAGCAGCTGCCTCACCGATGGGTCCCTCCCTGGAGACTGCCCTCAGTCACAGAAGACTGTCTCCCCTGAGATTACGCCTTGTCCCCTCCCCCAGGAGGTGGCTCTTGGCCAGTGACCAGCTGATGTGGGGATACACAAGTCCTGCCTTCTTGTCTCACTTTGGGCTCTGAAGGGCTGTCCCAAAGGGACAGGCTGAAGCTTCAGTTTCCAATGCACCGGGGGGTCAGCTTCTCTTCCAGCCCCTACTCCTGCCTTCCCTACTTCCAGAAATTAGCTAGGATAGGGAGAAAGCTTCTGTCCCAAGGAACTGCCCAGGGCTCATGGCAGGACGGAAGCTATGACATGGATAGTTGTTGACCCAGCTTTGGTTCTTGGAAATTTACCTTGGAAGGTGTGGTAGGCAGAGTTCTAAGATTGCTACCCTCCATTCCCAGCCCCTGGTGGACACACATCTTCTCCCAGTTATTCAAACACCCATCTCGGAACTGCTGTGTCGGAATTTTGCAGATATAATTAAGTTTCCAGATCAGTTGGAGTCAAGATAAGAGATTATCTGGAGGCGAACATGCTATCTAATCACACGAGCCCTTTAAAAGCAGAGAGATTTTTCCATCTGGTTACAGAAGAGGAAGTCTGAAATTTGAGGCCTATGAAGGAGTTGATGTGCTCTTGCTGGCTTGAAGATGGAGAAGTGTCTCTGGCAAGGATATGGATGACATCTAGAAGCTGAATGCCCCTCCCAGCTAAGAGTCAGCACGGAAGCCAGGACCTTGGTCCCACAACCAGAAGGACTTGAATTCTGCCAACAAGAATGAGCTTAGAAGTGAATTTTCCCTAGAGCCTCCAGACAAGGACTTTGCCAATACCTTGATTTCAGCCTTACCCTGAGCAGGGAACCAGCAGTGCCATGCAGGACTTCTGATGTATAGAACTGTGAGCTAATAAGTGAGCGTTGCTTTAAGCCGCTAAGCCACTAAGTTTGTGGCAGCTTGTCGTGTATGCAGCAGGAGAAAGCTAATACAGGGGGACAACGCAATGGGAGGGTCTTGGGATAAACTCCTTCCTGCTGCACAAAACTACATTTAAGTGGGTCCATTTGATAGCATCAACTACTGGGAGAAAGGGGGAAGGTCCTCTGAATGTGATTAGTCCTGCAGGCAAGAAAAAGGGGAACAGGAAGCCTTAATGGACTTTGAAAACAAACAAACAAACAAACAAACAAAACTCACTGAGTCTGATTAAATTTATCTGAGATTAGATCAAGTTTTTGCAAAAAGAGACAGAATAAGGACTCAAGTTAAAAATTGGTATGAGACTTAAAACCATAAAACTCCTAAAAGAAAACATAGGCAGGAGTCTCTTGGACATCAGCCTTAGCAACATATTTATGGATCTGTCTTCTCAGGCAAGTGGAACAGAAGTAAAATTAAACTAGTGGGACTACATCAAAATAAAAAGATTTAGCACAGCAAAGGAAATCATCAACAAAACAAAAAGGCAACCTAAAGAATGGGTTGATATTTGCAAATGATATAGCTGATAAGTGGTTAATATCCAAAATATATAAAGAACTTATACAACTCAAGACCAAAAGAACAAACAATCTGATTTAAAAAATGGGCAGAAGACCTGAATAGATATTTCCTGAAGACATCCAGATGGCCAACAGACACATGAAAAGATGCCCAGCATCACTAATCATCAGGGATATGCAAATCAAAACCACAATATTGCTTTACCCCTGTCAGAAAAGCTAGTATTAAAGAGACAACAAATAATAAGTGCTGATGAGGATGTGGGGAAACGGAACACTTGTGCTCTATTCGTGGAAATAGAAGTTGGTTCAGCCACTGTGGAAAACAGTAAGGAGGTTGCTCAAAAAATTAGAAATACGATATGATTTAATAATGTCACTACTGGGTATTTATCCAAAGAAAAGGAGAATACTAATTTGAAAAGTTATGGGCACCCCTGTGTTTAGTGCAGCATTGTTTACCATAAGCAAGATAGGAAGCCACGCAAGTGTCTACTGATAGAAAAATGGATAAAGACGGTGTGGTATATACATAATGAAATATTATTCATCCACAAAAA
The DNA here is from genome assembly GCF_017311325.1 of Ursus maritimus. Taxonomy (NCBI): domain Eukaryota; kingdom Metazoa; phylum Chordata; class Mammalia; order Carnivora; family Ursidae; genus Ursus; species Ursus maritimus. The sequence continues at coordinate 56,153,787 of NW_024424230.1, read as the reverse complement.
GGAATAAGATCTTGACATTTGCAACAACATGGATGGACCTAGGGGGTATTAGGCCAAGTGAAATAAGTCAGACAGAGAAAGACAAATACCATATGATTTCACTTACATGTAAAAAACAAAACAAATGAAGAAATGAACAAACAAAAAACCAAACAGACTCTTAAATACAGAGAACAAACTGGTAGTTTCTGTGGTTGGGGAGTGGGGAGTGGGTGAAATAGATTAAGGGGAGTAAGAGGTACAAACTTCCAGTTATGAAATAAATAAGTCACGGAGATGAAAAGTACAGCCTAGGGAGTATAGTCAATAAAATTGTAATAACACTGTGTGGTGACAGATGGTGACTGCACTCACAGTGAGCACTCAGCAACGTACAGAATTATCACATCACTGTTGCACACCTCAAACTAATATAACATTGTATGTCAGCTGTACTTCAGTAATAAATAAAATTATAATAAAAATTAATAAAATGAAGTTATATTTTTACACTTCTGATTCTATGATATGTGAAATTTATATGTGATTAGCATTTGGTTGTTAAAAGTGTCCAAGACTTTCCTTACCCTACAGTTTCCACAGGACGATGATACATTTATCTTGTCCTGTTGCAGGCTATTCACATGCTAAGAAGTGTGTGCCCGAAACTTCACTGAAATACGGATTAAAAGACTTTAAGAGAAACATTTACCAACTGCAACATATGGACTTTATATGATCCTGATTCAGATAAAATTCAAAGAAAAACTTTTGAGATAATGGGGAGATTGGAACCCTGGTTGAATAGTTTATAATGTTAAGAAAAATTATTACTTTTCAAAGGTGTGATAATGGATATATACATGCATAGATAGGATCACTCATAATGAAGATTTATGGATGAAATAATATAATCTGGGATTTGCTTCCACATAATCGGGTGTGGGGCTGCGGGATTAGGTTCATAGCAGACACAAGTTTGGTCATGAGTTGATGGCTGTTGAATTTGGGGTGACAGGCACAGGGAGGTTTATTATATTTGTTCATTATGACAAAATACTTACTCTGTTTTATTTTGTGTATTTGAAACTTTTCATTAAAGAGAAAAGAAGCCCACTTTGGTCCCACTCTGGTTTTGATGACTGACGTCGCAGGCAGTCCACACCCCCTGGGTGCAGGTCTCCTGAGAGGGAGCTACCTCTTGACATTTGTACCGTTCCAGGTACAGCCTTTCTCTTGCTCCCTTCATTCCTCTCAAGTCTTCTTGGCAGAATTCCTACTGCTCTTCTCTTATATCATCTCTCTTTTCTATTTCTGAGCTCCAGTTCATGCTTTTTCTAATTATTCCCAACAAAGAGAAACTTGAAATTCACATATGCTGCCGCTGAACATCTTGCTGCTGAAAGGGCAGACAGAAATAGCCCAAAGAGCAGACTCTGCGGCGAGGAAAGCATCTGGGGAAAGATTTCTGCCTTATTTTTCTTTAAAATAAGGTTATTTAGCACAGGTCTCAGAAAACACATAATGAACCACATTTCATTTTCCTGCTAATTACATTTGAGCTAAGATACAGAAGTAAAAAAGCATTTTCCTTTTTTTTTTTTTAACAAGAAGTTTATTCAAACAACAAGATGCATGACTTGAAGGCAAGCTATCTAGGAAACTATCATTTCTTTTAGAGTAATTTATCCGTACTTAAAATCAGCTTGCCCTACATATAACAGCTACATACAAAAAAAGTTGTAAAATTATCCTTGGTTTTACAACGATAAATGAAAAACATTAAAATTCTCCGATTAAACAGAGTGTGGAAGAATTTTTATATTGTTCTTTTTTTGTTGTTGTTAAAGACTAAAAGCAAAATAACTTACTGGAATACAAAGAGAAGAGCTGAGTGAGCATGCCATGAATGGAGAAAGGAGCTATTTCCACAGAAGCAGTATTTTTCTCCAACCCATCTCCATTTGATGTTGATCAAAACATACAATTGGCCATTTATTAAACAACAACAACAACAATGACAAAAGCCAGTATGCTTATGCACATACAGCAACTTTATGTATAACAAAAGAATGGGGAAGGGGGAAATGAAAGAATAGAGAAAACTATACTATAGGATATGATACTAGGCAGGATACGGTGGAACCAAATTGCAGTTTTCTGAGAATGTCTTTCTTCTTAGTCTGGAGGAATGGAGTTCTGGAATGAAGCAGCAGATTCCCTTTTTAGTAGACACCTCCCATCTGCTGCTGGAACACATCAGTTGTATCTTCCTCATCTCTTTCCAACTGCGCAGGTGTGTCTGTTTCATGGATTGGCTGCCTGTCAAATCAGAATCTGATCTGCATCATCGACAAACCCTGTCATTCACAATAGGCTTTCATCAGTTTACTAAGTAGCATATGCCTCTTAACCCTAAACTGCACTACAGAACCATCCTGGCTTGCCAGCTTCAAATTAATACGATCGTAGTTCTCGGTCTTGACTCATTCCTTGGCTCTTCATTGGCTATGGTGAGCCCCGGGATCTTCTTAGCTGCAGCTTCACAAAAAAGGGACCAGGTTAGCACTGAACAAGCACAAAGCAGCCCCAGGAGCAGCAGAAAGAGGGTGGCAGTGGTCAAGCATTTTCTGAAATAAAAAAAATAAGTCTCTTGAAAGTGTTTAGAACCTACTAGAATTTGTTTAGAACCTACTAGATCAGGGCAGGAGAAGATCTTTATCATGGGGTTTATTTCCAGTCTATTAATTGTGAAAGAGCTGAGACTTAGCCAGAGAAGTCTGAAACTCCCAACTAACTGACATACCTGTGTAAAATAAAGCTCTTGGCGGGGAAGGGCTTCGCAATACAGCCTAAAAAGCAAGAACGGCTCTTTTTACATCAAAAAAGAATAAAAGACTTGAGAATGAATTTAACAAAACAAAATGTCTACTCAGAAAACTACAAAACATTGTTGAAAGAAATTAAGGAAGATCTGAATAAATGAGAAGATATTTCAGGTTAGAGGATCAGAAGACTTAATATATTATCAAGATGTCAGCACTGTGGGGGGATTCACTGCAGAGTCATTCACTGCCATCCCCATCAGAATTCTAGCTGGGTTCTTTGCAGATATTCAGAAGAGGATCCTAAAATTCATATGGAAACACAAGGGACTCAGAAGAGCCAAAACATTCTTGAAAAAGAAGAACGAAATTAGAAGACTCATTTCTTGAACCAAAAACTGATTTTAAAGCTACAGTAATCAAGACAGTGTGGTACTAGCATAAAGACAGACATATAGGTCAATGGAATAGACACATTTGCAGTTAATTTTCTTTCAGTCGGTTCTAAGGCCATTCCATAGGGAAAAGATTAGTCTTTTCAAAGAATTGTTCTTGGATAACTGGATATCCACTTGTAAAAGAATGAAATTAGATGATCTACCAAACACCAAATATAGAAATTGACCCCAAATGGATTTAAAAAAACTAAGCTAAAACTATAACACTCTTAAGAAAAAAACAACATAGGTGTTTATCTTTGTGACTTTGGATTAGGTAATGATTTCTTAGATATGACACCTAAAGCATAAGCAACCAAAGAAAACACTGACAAATTGAACTTTATCAGAATTCAAAACCTTTGTGGTTCAAAAGACATCATCAAGAGACGTAAAAAAGGACAACTTACAGAATGGGAGAAAATAGTTGTAAATCATATATCTGGTAAAGGATTGATACCTAGAATATATAAAGAACAGTTACAACTCAAAAATAAAAAGACATATAACCTAATTTAAAAACAGGTGGAGAATCAGAGTAGATATTCTCCAAACAAGATAAGCAAATGACCAACCAAGAAGCCCATGGAAAGATGTTCAACACCATTAGCCATGAGGGAAGTGCAGCCAAAACCACACGAGATACACTTCACACACACTAAGAGAGCTCTAATCACAAAGACAGATAATAAAAGGGTTTGGCAAAGACATGGTGTATTAGAACACTCCAGCATTGTTAGTGGGAATGTAAAATAATGCAACTGATATAGATAATTGGTTGTCAGTCCCTCAAATGGTCATACATAGAGTTACCATATGACCTCCCCGTTCAGGTCCTAGGTACATACCCAAGAGAAATGAAAACAATGATCTACACAAAAACTTGTGCATGAATGTTTGGAGTAGCCTGGGAGCTAGGTGACCACTTTTGAGATGGCTTTGTCACAGGGCGGGCTATTGGCTGACAGCTCAGCTGGTTCCGGGGTCCTGAAAACATGCGTCCTCTCTTCATGAGCTCCTCTACGGGCTGTTCTGCTTCTTCATGTCATGGCGACTGGGTTCTTAGAAGGAGAAAGGGGCATCCCAAGAGACAGGAAGCAGAAGCTGCTGGTTTCTTAGGGCCTGGGTCTATAGAAACTGTTACCAATACCCCTGTTGCATTTTATTGGTTGAGCAGTCACAGAGCCTGGATTCAAGAGTCAAGGACATTGACCTCAACTCTTGATGGGAAGTGTGTTAAAATTTTGATGACATGTTTTATAACTGCCACACTCCATAGTAATTTCCAGAGCTGTGATGTGACTCCAGGTATGTCTGAATCATGGAGTTCAAAGTCTTAAAAATTCTGCTTTACATCTCAGATAGGAGGGGTGACAGACCCTAGGATGAGTGGGAAAGCTGTTTAAAATATTTTTAGTTGGTTTTAGGAGAGGTGGTATTGTTGTATTACCCTGCTCATAATCATGACCATTTTGAAAGAAAAAAACACAACTATTTGCAATATTTACAGCAAATTTCAATCATGTCATTTTAATGCTGAATATCTGAAGATGGAAAGGTCAGAGACGAGGCTATTAAAAGAACAAACAGAAGAAGGGCTTGTTTCCCTATTAGCAACAGATCTGAAGACAGGGCTCAACCATGAACAGAAAGAGCTCTGTCTACGCTTTGGTTGTGAAGGAGAAGAACAGTCTCTTTATAGTGGGCATGTCTTAACTCAACACCACATTACTCAGCTGGGCTTTAATCCTGGGGCTACAATCAGACCATTCAAAACGCCATCATTATACCTGACAGATGGGGCATGTGCCAGCATGATTCAGACCCGGTAACACATCAAGATGGGAAGTCAGGGCTTTGTTCAACTGTTGGCTTTACGATGCAAATAGAATCCAGGCCCTCTCCTATTTTATTCTGTCATTGTTCCCCAAAGGTTTTCCCCAGAGGATAGAGAAATTCCAGCCATTGCCCTCATTTGCTTTGGGGATCTTGGATTTCGATACCACTACAGACGAAGATTTGCATAAATCCCAACTGCTAAAAGACTGGCTTAAATGACTATGACTCAGTAAATAGGATCTTGGTGCCTGGATAACACGAGGTGCTCGGGAGTGAAACTGACATAACTGTGTGGTATTGGAGCGTCGTAACTGAAACAATGAGGAGATCCAGAGGTACATTATTTTCTCGTGGTACTCATTAACAAGGAGAAAATAGTCATTTTTGCTAACCATTGAGCTTATTTTCCAGAGTAAGCCATCCTTGCTGGGATTCCTAAGAACTGCTCTCCTGGACCACACTGGGACGACTTCACATGCAGCTTGGCATAGGCTGGATCTGCCACCGTGCTGTCTCCAGGGGCCCGGCCCCCCGATTGGTCCACTGAAAGGGCTCTGTGATGATAATTCACCGGAGTGGCCTGCATTCTTGGTAGAAGGACAACAGTTTAAACAGACAGTTCTACTAAAGGAACAAGCAAGAAAAATGCTTCACGGGCTGATTTTTAAGGAGCAGTTGTCTCCTTAGGACTAGGAAGGGCAAGGAATCTGGCAAAGGACAGAGTGGTCAGAGGGACGAGAGAGGTTTTTTACTTTCTGCTGAGTCTTGCCCTGAGTGCTCAGGAAACTACCAACAACATTCCCAGCATCTTTGCCTGGCGGGGCTGATAAGCAATATGCTGCTGCCTTGCCCAGGCTGGAACCCTTCCGTCCCTAATGGACCAGAAGCCATTAGCACCATCGATCGCTGGCCAGGATGCGGCCCCAGCCCCTCCCTGGGTGATTTATGATCTCGGTGCTGAGACAGGAGCACGGATGGACTGTCTTCCCAAGATGTGGTCCAGGCGGCGCTAGCATTCTTTCAGCAAAAGCCTTTTAATCAGGAGCAGAGATCCCAGAGGTTGAACAAGTATAAAAACCTGGGCTGAATTTGAGGCTGACCATTTGTCATTGGTGCCGGTCTGAGGCTGCAGACTTGGAAAAGCGGCTGGGGAGTTCAAGAGAACAAGGCTGGTGGAATGGGAAGCATTGGAAGAACAGAGTTTTGGTTGAGTGGCTCATCTCTGGGGAAGTCAGGGTCAGGAGTAAAGGTTTAAAGTCCCTGTGAGTCTCACCTTCTCTCTGTGGCCTCTGCTGTCCCGTTTCTTCCAGATGACGGTTTGCCTGTCACCTCCAGACAACCCTGTAGACTTTCTGCACCAGTCTTCCCTGGGCAGGGAACATTCCAGCAGCAAATCACCCTGCCTGAAGGGGATTTAGAGACCAGGGATTCCCCTATGGTGCTGGCAGCAGGGGGCTACTACTGGTTACATAGTAACAACTCTTTCTTTCTTTCTTTTTTTAATATCCTTGTGGTAGACTTTAATACCTTGTGTTAGGTATGATACCTAACATAAAATTTACCATTTTAGCCATTTTTAAGTGTGCAGTCCAATGGTATTAAGTAGATACACATTATTGTACCTCCATCTCTACAAATTTTTCATCTTCCCAACAGAAACTTTATACCCATGGAACAATACCAATAATTCCACTAAAAGTGGAATTACTGAATCATATGGTAATCCTCTGTTTAATATTTTTAGGATTTGTTATACTGTTTTCCACAGTGGCAACGCACCAGGGTGCTAATTTCTCCACATCCTTGCCAACATTTGTTGTTTTCTTTTTCTTCTTTTTTACTTTAATGATAGCCATCCTAATGGGTGTGAAGTGGTATCTCATTGTGGGTTTGATTTGCATTTCCCTAATGACTTATCCTGTTGAACATCTTTTCACATGCTTCTTGGCCATCGGTATGTCTTCTTTGGAGAAATGTCTACTTAAGTCCTTTGCCCATTTTTTAATTGGATTTTGTTGTTTGTTTTTGTTTTTATCCTTGAGCTGTAAGAGTTCTTTATATATTCTGGATAGTAATCCTTTAACAGATAGATGATTTGCAAATATCTTCTCCCATTCTGTGAGCTGCCTTTCACTCTGTTGATAATGTCTTTTGATGCACAAAGTTTTAAAATTTTGATGAAGTCTAATTTATCTATTATTTCTTTTGTTGCTTGTGCTTTTGGTGTCATATCCAAGAAATCACTGCCAAATCTAATGTCATGAAGATTTCCTCCTATGTTTTCCTCTAAAATTTAATACTTTTAGCTCTTCTGTTTAGGCCTTTGATCCATTTTGATTTATTTTTTTTATATATGATATAAAGGAAGGGTCCAATTTCATTCTTTTGCATGTAAATATCTAATATTCCCAACACCATTTGTTGAAAAGACGGTTCTTTCCCCATTGAATGGTAGTGCCCACTCTTTTTTGACTTTGGCAGATTCTACTCCCCTACACCTTTCAGATTCCATGTAGGTCTAGGTAGATTTAAGTGTCTCTGTCGCAAGCCTGACTATGCTTTTCACCTTTGGGATCTGCCATCCACTCCATGCATTCACAGGAATCAAATGTAGATTGGATTTAAATAGGATTTAGGTTGTCTGGCTAGTACATATGGTAAAAGTTGCACATCGTCAAAATTAGCCTTGAAAATCTTTGTATCACCCTAAAATTACATTGAGTGACACATCTCAGTAAGTTAATCACAGCTGGTTTCCTCTTTTGTGTTAGACCTGACTGCTTTTTGACAGTGGGGAGTGGAGAGGGAGTTGGGTTTGAGCACCAGATGCAGTGATTGGTCTGCATTTAGGGACAATTTTTTTTATGAAAAATATGAATCTATACCAATAACATCACTTCCAGGCTGTCTAGATGCTCACGAGGTATGCTGTCCTGGGCACAGCGATTGTCCATGGGAACAGCACTGCTCATTCCAAGGAACTTGTCCACTGGGTGAGGTGTGCTGCTGGCGCTAGTACGTTGTGTTTTCTTTCACTCTCTGCCCACTGCAAGAGGTTTAACTTGTGTAAGTTGAAAGGCATATTGTATGGCTCCACTATGGGCCATAGGCAGCTGGGCATCTGGCTTGTTTGTGGGTTCCAAAATCACTCCTTGCCTACCTTCATCTTGCTCCTCTTTGGGCTACATTGGTTAGAAGTACCTTGGCCTTATGACTTCAGTATGGTTTTGGTCTTGGATCCACTCATGGATTAACTGCCTCCTGTAGTTTGGCCTTCAGATGGCCAGAACTCCTTGGTTCTTGGATTGTTTGTTGAGGCTTGGTTTGCTTTTGAATTAACTTTTCAACTAGGACTGCTAGACTGTGGGGCTCAGGTTCACAATTGAAAGGCCTGCCCTTTCCCTGTCCCGCTCGCTGTGTGCCAGGCCGCTGCCCAACGAGGGCTTTTCCTACTCATCCCCACCCTCTCCTGTGGGAAAGCGGGGAGAGAGAGAGAGAGAGAGAGAGAGATCAGACTCTGAGGGCTTCTGGAATCTGCTTCCCAGACTGGCCCTAGACGCAGCTTGGAATCCCCAGGCTGCTGCTGGGCTCCTCTTTCCCTGGGANNTCCTAGACCTTCCTGAGGGAGGAAGGAAACTTTTTATATCACTCCTGAAATATCATCTGAGATCTAGGTGGTTACTGTGGACCCTGAAGCCACAGGGTGTCACTCTTCTCTGGACGCTCCATCACTCAGAGTTTCTGAAAAATGTCTTGTCAATTCTAATTTCCCTTTACTCTTGATTTACTTCAATGTGTTTACTTCAATGTGTACTAGTTAAAGGTCACTGCTGGCTTTTTAGGGAAGACTCTTTAGTCCTGCACTGAGAGTGTGATTAGCCTTTCCCAGGCTAGCCACTGTCTTGACGTTCTCTGGGTTGACTGGCTCATTCCTCAGCTAACTTTGGAGGGGGGAGATCTTCCATGGTGCTCTCATCACTGGTTTATAGTAGGAAACCAAACCAAACAAACCAAATCATAACAATATTTCCCACACTGAGAAGTCATGGCTATTTCCACCAATGCTAAGAAGCTGGACCGTCCCACATAGGTCCACCTCCAGAGCTGGTGGGGAAGCCAAAGACACAGCTGATTGAGACAGAGGCTCCCACTCACTGTGGTGTGAGCAGAATTGGGACACCTGTGGTCCTTGTCCATCTCCAGCATCCACAGACTTTCTGATAGAGTTTTTGAGCAGCATGAGAGGTGCCATTTCTTGAACACCTCCAGGCACCATCTCTATGCCAGATACCTCCTCTGCATGAGACACTATACCTGTCCAGACAATGGGTCTTCTTCACAGCCCTTGGAGGGAGGGCATTAAAATCTCTGATTTGTGGTCAGTGGAAATGGAGATCTGGATAGTTCCAGCAGCTTGCCCAGGGGCACACGGCTGGTGACTGGCAAACTCTGTACTGCTTGATTCCAAACATCTTCACCACACAAGTGCCCATCACAATTCTGAAGTAGCTAAATCTCATCTTTGCTGCTTTCAGCTTTCCCCGCTCCCTGTGTGCTCCATCTGTGAAGCAATAATTCACTATAGCACCTCAAACGGCCCTGGGCCCTCAGGTGGAATCTGGAGCTGCAGTTTTCTTCTTAATTTCTGTCCTCGCTCTGAAATAATTGGCCCCAGGTCCACCCCAGTAGGCTCAGCTCTGGGCTGGGTCATTTATTATACAAAATGGCCACAATATTAATAGAAGATAGTGGCTTCATCTGTCTTCCTTTTTATTATATGTTTGCACTTTAATAGAACTCTAGCGCAGGGGACTGTTGGTAAGAATTTGAGGTACATAACAACCCTGGAATGGAAAACATTTTTGGATAGGCCTTGTCGGTATCCTGCAAATCTCAAGTCACACCACACAGGCCAAAGCAGATGGTGGTGGAGGGGTGCACACAAGGCTGAATGCCCCTTGGCAGGGAGGGGAAAGACACCATCTCCTTCCTGCCTCCCTTTCCATAAGTGCTGAGACGGAAGGACTGTGATGAGATGGAAGGACTTTGTGGTCAGCATTGTAAGCACTTTGACGGGATATATGAGATCGGAGACATTGAAATTACCTTCAAGGAGCCAGACAGAAAGGCAGGCAATAAAGCGGTAGGGGACCAGCCTGCAGCAGACAGATAGGGTTTAAACCCAAGATCCACCATTTGCCCGATGTAACTGTCACCCGCTCTGGGCCTTAGTTTCCTAAGACACAGGGATAACGGCACTTACTTCACAGGTCTGCAAGGATTAAGGGAGTGCGTGTCTTGGAAGAGCACTCAGCAAATGACATCTGAAGAAGTGCAAAACACCACTGAACTCTACACTTAAAAATGATTACGATGGAAAATTTTCTGTAATGTATATACTATGGACTGAATAGTTGAGACCCCCAAATTTTTATGTTGAAACCCTATTCCCAATGTGAAGGTATTTGGAGGTGGGGCCTTTGGGAGGCAATTAGGTCATGAGGGTGTTGCCCTCTTGATGGGATTAGTGCCCCCGTAAGAAGAGACAGGAGACAGCCTGCCCCCTCTCTGCTCTTCACCACCCGAGCACACAGCAAGAAGACAGCCATCCACAAACCAGGAAGAGAGCCTCCCTAGACAATGGATTTGCCAGGTCTTGGCCTTAGACTTCCCAGCCTCCAAAACTGTGAGAAATAAATGTTTGTTTTTTAAACCCCCGGTCTGTGGTGTATTTGTTATAGCAGCCTGAGCTGACTAAGACAGTATATTTTAACCACAATTTTTGCAGAGCACAAAATGACACAGCCCTGATCCACTGGCTCCCTTTCCTTGTTCTTCCCAGATTCAGATATTCACCGGGGGTGACACCTGACTTCTTCCTTCACATTTTAGCCAAACGTCACAGTGTTGGGGGGTGCAGGCCTGGATCCCCTATTTTGGAGAAGTGATTTGGAACTTGCTTGCTTAGTCTGGACCTCATTCTTACCCTATCACGTGAAGGCACAAAGTGGTGGTTCTGATGTTGATGCAAAGAATGAGAATAAGCCCACTGTGGTCACTGTGATGGGCCTGTTGGCCCAAATGTACTCCAAGACCCAGACTGAGAGAATCTATCAGTCCATCACTGCCATGGCTGGGTCATGTGGTGGCAGCTGGGCTGAGAGCACTCCAGGTCCATCTGCCTCTTCCTTACTGGTCACGCTTGCTTCCTGGCAAAGAATGGACATAAGCTGTAGCAGGACTTGGGCTCAGGGGCCTGACGGAGCTTCAACAGATGAGCTACCCCCAGCCTCAAAGAAGGAAAACAGATTTGCAGAGAACAAATGGAGATGACATCTTCTCCTGACAGAGGGAGACCCTCCCTTCTGGGGGCACAGAACCTTGGAGCTGGATAGCAGGGTCTCAGGAGATGGTGGGAAAGCAGGCAGGGGCTCTCTCTTTGTTGAAGGAGCTGGAAGGCACAGGGTAAATGGCGGGAGGCAGAAGGGCCAGTAAGAGAGAGTGGCAGGGCTTCAAGGGCACTCAGTGACTTTGTGAACAACCTGACAGCAGGTAGGCGACAAGCACCAAACGTCCAAAACCCCACATCACAGGGAAGCCCCCAGGCGGTTTTGACTGCAGCAAAGTGGGCTCCCATTTCCACCAGCGGTGACATCTTTGAGATGCTGTTTCCAACATGCAGCGACATGGAGGAGGCTCCAACATATGGCGTTGAACTGAAGACGCTAGACAAGAGCACATACAGTATGATTCCATCTGCATGACGTTCAGAGAGACAAATCAAGGGTGATGGAAGTATGAGCACTTATATTCTGGCCAGGGACAGGGTGCAGGTGGGGAGTGGCTGGACAGGGAATCAGGGAACATTCTGGGGTGATGGCTCTCGACTGGCTAGTGGTTACCAGGTGTAAAATTCAATGAACAGTGCACTTAAAACCTATGCAGTTTACTGACTTATATTACACCCCAATAAAATTAACTAATAAACACACACAATTATGTCCAAGTGTACAGAGCCTTGTGCTAGATGTCTATAGGCTACAAGCATAAATCCAATGAGAATTTGCCCTAAGGGAGTATAGAGCACATAGTGGTATAGATCAGACAACAGACATGGTCAGAAGTCATACAAAAAGAAACCTAGTGATAACATCCTTAGAGAGGTAGGTACAAAGGGACACCAGAGGCTGGAGGGAAAAAGATGACTTCTAGCAGCAAGAACTGCATTGGGCTTCATAGAGGAGGTGGTATTTGAGCTGCATTTTCAAGGAGTTGGACAAGAACCTTCCAAGTAGAAGAAACAGCCAAATGAAGGCAGAGTGAGAGTAAGTCTAGGAAGCAACACATTGTTCCATTGGGTTGAGGAGTAGCTCATGAGAAGGGAGCATGGAAGAAAAGGTTAGAAAGCAGGTGGGATCCATTTGCACAAAGGTCTTGAACGTCGGCGGAAGAGCCCGTGTTGACTAGCAGGTGGTCGAGGGACTTCAGGCAGGAATGTGATACTGGTGTAATGCACAGGTGAGACTCGGGAAGAGGGAGGCTTCGGGGTGAGACTTGGTTTATAGCCATCTCGTGTCTGCTATCCACGACCAGCAGCACCGGCCTCACCTGGGAGCTGGTTAGAAAGGCTGACTGACCAGTCGATTCCACCGAGGGAACCAGAACCTGCATTTTGACAAGATCCCCAGGGAGAACTTGTGCACATCAAAGTTTAAAAAGCGCTGATCTGCAGATCAGATAATGGCACACTACAGTACAGTACTGTACAGGCAGAGTGAGAGGGCATGTGTGGGGATGGGGGGCGGGGGCAGGGTCTTAAATCCATCCTTTGTTGCCTGAAATCCCGAGCACACTGGGGGCACGTATGTAGAGGGTGGATCTTTACGCGGTTGTTTGACGGGGCTGGAAGAATGGTTCAAATCTGGAGCCTGCAGAAGAGCAAACGAAACTCAGGGAAAAGCAGGGGTAAAATATCCCAAGAGAAGTGTTGTTGCTCTTCCATTTCCCATTGGCATCCTCCGGCAAAGACCTCTGTGGGTGAATAATGGCAGAATCAATATTCTCGTCTACAGACAGTGGAAGGCAGGAGTGTACTTCATTTGAATAATTTATCATACCCCAGCATTAGGAATTGAAGAGTTGCCAACCCCTGAGTTCTTGAAAAGGTCATGGTCCCTTTCTATCCTTTTCTGCCTGTCCTTTCAGGCCAGCTCCCCATATGCCCTGCCAGACTTTGTCAAGATAATTCTAGGTTATTTGTTTTTTGTTTTTTTTAAGCTACTTTGTCTACGGTAAATTTTCCTGTTTAAAAGAGCTGACTTTGGAGGAGTGCTCCCTTTGGGTCCAAGGACAATGAGAAGCTGGTCAACAAAGGCTGTGGTTGCTGGGGACTCCTGTGTTTATCTCGCTCGTCCTGTCCTATAACCCGGGTGCTTCAGTCCCTGCCCTCCTCCCCGGGCCTATGTGAGGCTAGCATCTTGCCTGGCTAATTGAACAAAAATTTCCCCATCAATTTATATCATGAAATGTTCAGACAGAAAGAAAAGTTGAAGGAATTTTATAGTAACCATCTAGTAGCCCATCCACCCAAGCCCCTTGACTTCGCTATTCATATCTGCTATCCTTGTTTTATCCCATACTTATCTATTCATCTATCCCTCTCCCCATCCATCAATGGGACATTTTTGGATGAGTTTCTGTTTTTGTTTTTGTTTTTTTCTTTTGAGGTAAAATTTACAATCAAAGCAAGGCTCAAATCTAGAAGGTTTTCACTTCTTGAGTTTTGGTAATTGCCTTAATCTGTGTAACATAAGCTCCTACCTCCCAAGCGACAGAACATTCACCGACCCTCATGCCCTTTCTCTGCTGGTTTCCAGTTCCTCCCTTGCCAGACGCACTGCCAATCTGAGCTTTTTCTTTTGTAAGATACCCCCACCTTTTTTTTTTTGACAGTGACTTTTCTTTTTCTCATACGTTCACCACTTTTCTCTACAGCCATAAAACACTAGAAACCTGGACAAAGTCTACGAGATAATGGTTTTGATATTGGACAACAGACGGTGCGGGAAGGTCACTCCTGAGAGAAGGGAGTCAAACGAGGTCATCCTACCATGGCTGCAGAATGTCAAAGAAATGGAGTCCTACAGTACAGTACAGTACTGTACAGGCAGAGTGAGAGTAAGTCTGGGAAGCAGCACATGGTTCCACTGGGTTGAGGAGCAGCTCATGAGAAGGAGCACGGAAGAAAAGGTTAGAAAGCAGGTGGGATCCATCTGCACAAAGGTCTTGAACGTCAGGCGGAAGAGCCCGTGTTGACTAGCAGGTGGTCGAGGGACTTCAGGCAGGGATGTGATACTGGTGTAATGCACAGGGGAGACTCGGGAAGAGAGAGGCTTCGGGGTGAGACTTGGTTTATAGCCATCTCGTGTCTGCGATCCATGTACAGTAGTACATGTTCTTTTTGGTCTGGCTTCTCTCACCCAGCACAATTTTGAGATTCATCCGCGATGTGCTGTGTGCTGGTCATTTGTTCATTTTTCTTGCTGACAAGTATCACACTGTGTGAATCTACAGCAATTTGTATGTCCATCTCTGCATGGAAGGACACCTGGGAGTCCCCAGTTCAGGATATTACCCATCTCCATTCTTTTGTAAGTTTTGTGGATGTACGTTTCATTTCACTTGGAGAAACGCCTAGAATGGAACTGCTGAGCCAAAGTGCAGGTGTACGTTTTAGTCATACACAAAACTGCCACAATACAGCCCCCCTACAATATACAAGTTCCAGTTGCTTCACAGTGGGAGCTGATGTTTTTAATTTTAGGCACGCCAGTGGCTGAGTACTGCTCTCTTGTGGTTTCAATCATCTGTATCTCCCTGATGACTAATGCGATCCAGCAATTTTTTGCATGTTTATTGGCCATTGGTGAAACTTCTTTGCAAAGTATCTAATCATATCCTTTGACCTCTTTAAAGTCAGGTTGTCTTGTTATTATTGAGTTATAAGAGTTCCTTATTTGTCCTAGATAGTAGTCTTTAGTTCTGTGACTATTTTATCTAAGCCTATGGTTGGCCTATTTATTTTCTTAACGGTTCCTTGATGAGCAAAAGTTTTTAATATTGGTGAAGTCTAATTTCTGCATTTTTTTTCCTTTTATGGTCACTATTTTCTGTTTCCTGCCTACGGAATGTTTCCCTACTCTCAGAGTCATAAAGATTTATGTTTTCCCTTAAAAGCTATATTACATTGACATTAACTTTTACATTTAGGTTTATGGTACATCTCAGGTAACATTTTCTGCATAATGGTGGGGGAGCAAGTACTGAGGTTTATTTTTTCCATGTGGACATCCACTTATTTCTACACCATTTATTGAAATGGTTCTCCTTTCTCTATTGTATTGCTTTGTAACCTTTGCAGAAAATCAAACATACTTTTGCTTCTGGCCAAGATGGTGTAATGGGGACCAGATTTACCATTGAGCCATAAGACACTAGAAACCTGGACAAAGTCTACGAGATAATGGTTTTGACATTGGACAACAGACGGTGCAGGAAGGTCATTCCTGAGAGAAGGGAGTTGAACGAGGTCATCCTACCATGGCTGCAGCTGACCGTCTAGAGAGTCTCCAAGCTGCAGCACAGGGAGGGGGACCCAAACTGGGCCTGGTGCTCTCCCTCAGTGGAGGAGTCAGAGGAGGGGATTCAGGGAGATGAAGGCAGCTAGAATTTCCAAGGCAGAATGCCAGTGAGGGGAAGGGGGCACCCCACTTCTGTCAGGCTGTGAGAGGTGGGGGCCAGTGGGTGTAATCAGGTTGGGTTGGGGGCTGTTGTTGCTCTGGTTACCTTCAGGGCACCACCGTGCATTTTCATTCTCTGCCTCAGTGGGCAGCTGTCACCTGGTGCTTCATGCAGGGCCTGTGGGGTCGGAGGCTTTCCTCCACCTGCTTCATTGGTTCCTACACGTCCACCACAGAGGGGGTCTCTCTCCATGCTTGTGCCCCCCACCAGAAGATGGCTGTGGCTTGTTCCTCTGTGTTAGGCTTGTGTGGGGAGATGGGGGCTCTCAGTTCTTCGGGTCTTTCCTCAGTGATAGGCACAGTCACCTGCCTGGCCCCAAACTTTCTCATGATGTCTGACAGAGGCCATGGCTTTCCTGGGCTGCCTGTTGTCCAATGTCGAAACCATTCTGTCACAGATTTTCATCCAGGTTTGTAGTGTTTTATGGCTCAGTGGTTAATCTGGTCCCTGTTACACCATCTTGGCCAGTAGCAAAATTCATCTGATGTTCGACAAAGGTTCCAGGGCAACATGACAGAAAGAGCTGTGCAGACCACCGCCTCTTGTGTCCAGAGCTCCTCATCCTTCTAAACTGTGACACTTGGGCCACACTTAAGAATCTGTTAACTTTCAAGCTATTTCCTTCCTACTAGCTTCTCATAGCGGCCATGAGTTCCTCCATCTCTACCAAAGGCGAATCAGCTATGTGTCCTGCCTTTTCTCAGCTCGTCACCCTTTTAAGTTATGTTCACTTCATGGTCTGGTGGCATCGCCTCTTTGATGGGCTCAAGAAAGGTAATGATATTTTTAGAGTGTCTGGCTTTTTCTTGTTCTTACGGTGGAAGCCACGAGCTCCCACTAAGCAAAGTGGGGCTCAGACTCATTCATTTTAACACACATTTGTTGAGTGCCTCGCTCGCCTGGCCCCATGCGTGCAGAGGAGGTAAGACACGGTCTTTGCTGGCTGCTGCTGAACAGCTTGTGCACCAGGCTAGCGGCCTCACAGCAGGATGTGTTCACTGCTGGTATACACAGAAAGTGCTGGAAATGGAGAGTAGCCATCACTCAGGCCTGTCAGGGCCACCGTGGAGGGTTCAGCGGATGCCCATGTCTCATCACATGGAAAAGCAGTGATTTTCAGGTGGACAGTGGAGGACACTGTGGGCAGAGAATCAGCACACCTATAGTCATGGCGGGATGTCAGAGCATGGCTGTCCTCACGGGTCCTGACCCTGATTTCCAAATTTGCTGCTGGTTGCTGGGGCTCCCTGACAGTCATACCCCAGAGCCCAGGCACCTCTTAGATAACCATCTGTCATCTTGGTTTTCTATCAGACGTCAACCCGACATAATCACAAGCCTGGGCAAGTGGCCTCCCACTGTCCTGTCACCGCTCTGTTACACACTCCCATGCCATGTGTTCCCTGTGCCTTTCTCGTGGGCCTCACCAGACCTCAAGGGCAGCGGGGGTCTTTGCATCTCTGCATGCCCAGCAGCCAGTCGTGCCTGGCTTGGTACGAGCTCAGAAAGTGCTGGATGAGCTGAAATCAAATACTGTTCCTGTCCACCCCGTCAAGGGTCAGGCCACTCTGCTCTCGGGTCGGGACGGTACTCCGCCAAAACACTGTGGGAAATTAACATACAGATTCTGGAGTCAGTTTATTTATTTCTAATGGAAGAGAGGGGACCATCTTATTTCAGGCTGTCCCTTCTTCCTGGAATGTGCAAGTCTGGTCTTTTCTAAATGTTAACTTTTCGGGAGCTAAATTATTCATTCCTTCCTCTAACCCAGTGACATTTTGATTGCTATATTCACTGTTTAAATTTTGAATGATCTCAGATTCTCCTTGTGCCGGTCTCGGCATAGAGATAACAGCAAGAGGAGGGGACGGAACGGCTTGCTCTGCAAACACTGGCTCCAACTGTAATTCTACAGAGTAAGTGGCGCTTGGGCCGGGGAGACAAGGAAGGCATCTGTTTTCAGCTGTGACATTCTTTCCCATGGGAAATGTTTGCCCATGTGTTTCATTCCTGCCTTTTGCTTTTGCCTCTTTGCCTCTTCACAGCAGAACAATGTCATATTTTTTTCCAGAACACAGCTCAGTCTTGGGTATGTGGGACAAAAGGATGCCTTGAAATATAAAACACAAAAAATCTTCTAACTAGTGGCGAATTTTGGAAGAGTTAGGGTCATCGGATGCAAGTGTAAAGGGTAGTTTCTCTACATGCACGGTTCAGTAATTATGCAGATGTTTAAAATAAGGAAAACAGCTCGTCACTGTAGTTGTTCTTACATTCACAGTTTTGGGGGGCAGAGCTGAGGCAAGAATGAAATCCAGGCCATAGGAAGGGAATGTGGAGCAGTGGCTTTGGGAAATCAGGGTGAAGCTGGTTCTCGAAGGCTGGGTCAGAGCTGCTTGGGGAAAGACAGCAGGTGCCAGACACTGTGTTAGCTGCGGTCTCAGATTCAATCCACGCAATAGTAACTAAATACCCATTTTCTTCATCTCCCCCATTTTATGTACCTTGTGTTTTTCCCTTTGTTTTTCAATGAAACCACCCCACCACCTAAAACATGAGTTCTTTCCAGATGATAGGTTCAAGTTGTTGTCCCTACCCTATTTAATCTCTCCATCTCATTTCTGTTTGACTCTTTTCCCTCTTGGGTCCCGCGGCCATCTCTGTCCCCTCCTGTCTGCCGGTGTGCAACGAGCCAGCAGTCGGCAGTCTCCTGAAGATGAACGTGGCCGAGGCTGGAGCAATTGGCCAATAATTGCACAAAGCTCTGTTTATATTTTCTTCACTAATATCCACTTAACAAATGTTTGGTGAATACCTACTATTGGGACAGACACACAAATCCTCGTACATCTTGTCAGATCATAGGCGAAAGTGCTGTGTGAACCCAGAGGGCTGGCCTTTTGGGAGCTCAGAGAAAGCTTAACAAGAGCGGTGATCTGGGGCAAATGGGGAGGGTTCTTGGGCTTGGAGGGGTCTGAAGCTCATTCAGTTTGGATAGCCCTTTAACCAAAAATATCTTACTTCTATCCTTTTACAAAAACAAGAAATGTCCATGTGAACACATTGCTAGAACCCCTCCCACGGTCTTAGTAGAGGCCCGTGTGAATGGAAGTCCTGAAACTTAAATCCCCTTAGCTTCCCAGTAAATCTGCCACTGGAGATGATGTTTGAGTTGGGTTTTGAAGGCTGTCTAGGAGTTTGCCAGATAAGGAAAGAAGGCAATAACCCACTTGGCAAAGCTATTAGTATTTGCAAGGGCCAAAGAAGTGAAAACGTGTATGACAGCACTGATTGTATGGGGTGAGTGGTGGGAGATGACATCGGAGAAACTGTCCTGGGGTCAGATTGAAGATGACCTTCATGTCTCAGGAGTTTGATTACACCCTATACCATGTGCTCAAGAGAGTTTTACACAAAAGTGTAGTATGACCAGATTTGTTTTTTCAGACAACTCTTCTGGAGCAAGATGAATAATAGCTTGTTATCGAAAGTACCTAAAACCCTTGATGACTGATATCACCTACTTACTGAGTCCAGAGTTACTGGACTGCAGTTTCAAGGAGTGAATTCAAGCTATATATTTCCATATAAAAAGAGAAACATACAATGAAGTGGATAAAGCAAGTTGAAGAACATTGGAACAGTCTGATATCATTTATGTAAGAAATGTATAAATCCTACAGAACCACCCTGTGTTCTGTTTATGGATGCACACCCCTGAGGCTTTCGGGAACCTCACTACGTTTCCCTTAAGAGCAATGATTCGGTGTTGGCTAATTAAGGCTTCATGGCAACTTTGTAGAACGTAACTACCATTGGTAATGAGAATCAATGTAAATTATGTAATGTATAAATGTTAGCAAATGTTAACCATTCATTTTGAATAGTGGATACATGAGTATTAGTCCAGTAGTCTTTGTTATTATTTGTATTTTCTTCAAAAAGAAAAGAAACAATTTGGAGTATAAACATGGGATAATTAAAAATTTTTTCTTTCCTGTTAACTGGTTTAGCTTGAGATATATATATACAATTCTTACATTAAAAAAATAAAACGGAGGGGTCAGGAGCTTCTTCATCAAGGATTTCAGGGGAGAAGCCCATCTTTAGCACCACGTAAACATCAGAAGACTGGTTCTCAACATCTGCATTAGTCTCAAATTGGACCCACACTTCACCCGCTTTAGAATCTGTGTCCAGATTTGCATGAGGCCTCCAATGCATTCCGATCCACCTCGGTTGGCCACACTTCACCTGTTGGTCTTTCTAATCCAACACTGAGCTGACAAAAGCCGCGTGGGGAGTGGGGGCAAAGGTGTCCAGCTGGCCGAACACAGGAGCCAGCCAGAACGAGGCTTCTGCCTGGAGCACCAGCCAAGGTGCGGCCTTTGGAGTCAGTGGGGCCGCCAGACACAGAGCCCGGCCCCTGCGTACCTCTGAGCTGCTCGGATGGCGGCCTTTTAAGTACCTGGTTCCGATGAAAGCCAGGAGGTTTGCTTTTCATCTTCACAGGGAGGAGAAAGTTGCTCTCTTTCCAAATCAGCAGCTCTTGCTATCATTTAGTGAAGAACACAGAAGTGAGGCTTTTTCGGCAACAGATGTGGCACCGTAACTCTTGGTCCTGTTCTCAGTCTGTCACAGCAACGCAGCAGACATAAAACTTCCTTATTCTTTTCTTGTTTTATGTATTTTTCCCTCGACTATTTTCAATTTTCAAAGAATAAATGAGTTGTCCGTTAAGCTGGGCAGTTTACCAGAATGCTGTTACAAAACAGAACGAGTGTTTGTCGTTTTCCTAATGCTGAGTCAGGGAGGGCCTTGTGGGGAAGACGACGTATTTGGGTATCTGCTGGGATCCAGTGAGTGTTTGGGGTTTGTTCACTCAACTTCTGTTATCGCCCAGAAGTGTTCCATCTCTCAGACCCTTAAGCTTCAATATTTTGCTCAGGCCATTTGCAGAGACAGCGACAAAGCCTTCAGTTGTCACTGTTCAGAATGAAGCCTGCATTTTCTAGTCCCCCTTCCAACTAGGTGTGGTGATGTGACTCAGTAGTACTAGTTTGATGGGATGAAAGCAGAAGCTATATATGCAGTTCTTGAAAAGTGTCCTCATAGGAAGGGGGCAATTTGTTCTTTACTCCTTCCTTCACACTGGGTGGAGTAAGGCTGTGATAACTGGGGCATGAGCAGCCATTTTGGACCCTGAGTTAGAAGCTGTCATTGAGGGTGAAGGCGACAGAGCTACATGATAGAAGCAACGTACCTCCTTATGATTGTGGACACCAGCCCTGCGTTGCCTGTGTGTCCATGGGAGGGAAACAAGCCTCTCTTGTTCACAGTACTGCTCTTCTCGGTTTTCTGTCCCTCACAGCCAATCTCAATCTTCATATTTATAGCTCTCTTTTCGCCATTGTTTGCATCTCAACCACATCAAGACCTCAGTCCTCTTTATTCCAGATTCTCTCTTGATATTATTTTCTTCACTATCCATACGCACTTTCCAGCCCGTGCAAGATGCTTCATGCTATGACTCAGAGTCCTATGGTGACCCATTAGTCCTCAGGACATAAAGAAATTGATTCGCTGTCCTCGTGGCCATGCAATGAAGGATCTGTTTGTAGATCAGTGTCCGAAGGAAAGCCTGCTTCTCTCACAGCTGCAGCTGCAGCCCAGGGGATGACAATTTTACCAAGATCACTGATCCCTCAGAGAAAGCAATGGCACTGAGCACAGCCCCAGGTTGGGAGCTGCTTTATGGACGACACTGGGCAGTGCCCGAGAAAGGACGCATGCCCATTCAAGGAGACCAGTGGATACAAACACTTCTTTTAGCTGTTGCCTCAGCAGAAGACTCGGGAGTCTGAGAGCTGCAGTCCAGACAGGGAAGCACTGCAGAGAACGAGGTGGGGCTGGACCCTGCCCCGTTACATGGGTGGGGAGGCACCACCACCTCTTTAATGAGAAGGAGGCTGCGGACCATAGCCAGTGTTTATGACTCCGATGTGGATACTATGTTGGAATACTCTCTGATGTTGCTGTGAGCTCAGCTAGTTGCAGCAAATCCTCTTGCTATCCTCGTGGAGCTCTGAATCCAAGAACTGAGCTAGATATATTTTATATGGAAAACATGAATTAGAAGGGCCCCATCTGAGTCAAGAGTCTCATCCCCAAAGTGGATAAACCGAGACAAGGATGTCTTTGCAGGGTTCACCTGCTGCTCCCAGAGTAGACCAAGGCCCAGCCTCCTGTGTGGGCAGCACTGTGTAGTTCCCTACACGGCAGCAAAGAGGAATTAAGCCTTTCTCTTCTGCTGGACTCAGGGGTCGCTTGACACAGGTCTCTACTGACTCATCTCCATATCCCTGCAACCAAGACTGGAATGTAGTAGATGGTGAATGAATATCTGTTGATTGACTGAGTGAAAGAGTCTTGACTACAGGATGGATATGTAATTAGACTTTATTCTGAAAACATAATCACCTAATAATAACTCAGGTGACTGGCCTATAAGATGAATACAATCCCTGGGGTGATTTAGTAACGGCAGGTGATCAGAAGTCAGAAGGAAAGCTGGATTACGGTTGGCCTCGTGGGCCCTGTAGAATTGTGTTACGACTAACAGATGGCACGCTAGGCCCGCATTATCTGTACTCACAGCTCTTTCTCTTGCACTTGATGCATATGAGAAAGAACCAGTGGTACAAAATAGCGTGCCTCCTTACTCCAGGAGATGCTGGCATAGAACCAATAACAGCAGATGCTCTGGAAGGAGGAGAAAGGTGTGCCCTAGCTGCTCAGTGTAGGGTAACCCCTTGGCCTGGAGCTATGGTTCCCTGAGGGATGGGCTAGTCCACTCAGGGGGAATTGTGGCTTGGGGGTGACACGACCCTGGAGGGGCAGCTTAGGTAGGGGATAGCTGTTAATGCCCAGGTGCAGACTACCCAGTGGCTCTTCCTTGTGGGAGCCATGGATCTATTATCAGACAGGGCTTTCCAGAAAACATCTTCTCACGAACTCCACCAGTGGTATCTTATTACTCCCACAGTTTCCCCACTACCACTTTCCCCTTTCTTTTCCTAAAAAACCATCCCTTCTTCTGAGCTGGGAGGATGTCCTGGGGATCTCTGAATAACAAGTGTCTCAGCATGAACAGGAGCATGAAGTGAATGGAGGATGGACAGATGGGTGGCTGGATGGGCGGGTGGACAGGGAGACGACTGAACAAACAGGAAGAAAGTGATGATAATAATAAAGGAGTTAAACCAGGAATTAGGGCAGAAGCATAGCACATCTCTGTGTCACCTGGTTTGGCTGGTGGATAGGCACCTCGTTATTAAAGTCCAACAGTAGCTTAAAACACAATCGGGGTTTGAAGCACACCCTAGTCTAAGCCCTGCTCATTTGTTACCCGATGCTTATAAATGCTTCATGGTGGCATAACCCACACAATTAAGACAACAATGGACATCGGAGAGCAGTGAACAGGGGAGGAAGGAAATATGTATATATTTCCTGGAAGATTTTGAGAAATGGCTTATTCCTGGGGATCACGTATTTTTGACAAAATGTCATCTTACAGAAGCACACTCCTGGACAAATGTCAGCAGATGAACGCTCCTGGCATCAGGCCACCTCAGACATGGGTGTGCCTCTGTCCCCAACCAGCCTCGCTCTCTGGTGCAACGGCTCGGGTGGAAACCAGCTTGGTTTGCAACCGTGTGTTTGCCAACATCTTCCAGCGGCACCACAAGAAATACCAGTATGTGTTGCTACCGTGACAAATGCCTGGCCGGGCGATTTCTCTCCATGATGGACCCATGGTGGCAAAGCTGTCAGAAACTTGCGGGCAGGAACCCAGTCTGTTCGGCTCCCACCATGTGCCCAGCCCCAGCAGAGAGCCAAGCACTTGGCAGAGGTCAGATGTTTGCTGAAGGACTGAACAAAAGGCACCATGTGAGGAGACTGGAGTGGGACTTGTCTTTTCAGGACTAAGGGAGGGTCTGTTTACAAGGTCTCTGGGTCCTGACTCTTCATATGCCACCTGTGGGGCTTAATCAGTCTTATTTGAAGGTGACCATGGAGGGTTGAGCTTCTCATGACCCCAAATGGTGCATGGGTAGGAAGCAGATTACTAATGATGTGTTTCTGCAGATATTTAGGAATGCTGCTGGAAGGTTTCTCCACTGAGCTGGGACAGGATAAATGGTGCAGAAGGAGCACCTGCCAGCTGCTGGCTGTGAGCACAGGCCCTGGGTCAGCTGATCCAGGATCTGAGCTGCTGCGTCCACATTTATTGCCTATAAGTGACCTAACCCCTTTGAGACTCAGTTTCCTCATCTATAAGACGCGTAGGATTGTTGCATTAAATATGATAATACCTAGTACATGGTTGAGTGCTTGATAAACGTTTGTTACCATGTTAGTGATTAATTATAATTCTTGGATGTATTAGGCCCAGCCAATAATTGCAGGGCTTAGGCGGAGAAGGAACACAAACTGGTCAATTTACTGGAGGCAAAGGGAGAGGTGAGGTTTCTGACACCTCACTGTTCCAGTCACCCCTTGTCTTCTTCCTCTGAAATAGCTCCAGATCTGCTTGGCCCATGGTGGGCAGGGGCCTCTGAGTGGTGGTGCCCCGGGAGAAGGTAACGGCTAAGTGACCAGAAGACTTGAATGAGGGAAAGTTCTAGAAAGGATGGAGAAAGAATGACTAATGGGAAACAGGCACTATATTCAGGTCCCCAAATCATAAATGTATTAAAGGAATGATGTGTATCAAATACTTTGTGAAACCATGGATCTGTCTGCAAACCGCAGCTATCAGTATTATAATGTGCTTATTATTGTGCCGTGTGTGTGTGTGTGTGTGTGTGTGTGTGTGTGTGTGTTTATGCTAGGCAGTGGGCTTTTCAGGGTATGCGGGTTAGCCTATATTCCTTAAATGTTAATGCTTTTATTTATATTTATTAAGTATTTATTATTCCTTAAATGTCCCCACCCCTGCCCCCCCAAATTGGAAATGAGTGTGTTGGATCCAACAGGCATTTCTTGAGGGTCTGCAAATTTGTGCACAGCACTGTGAAGTTACAAGGAAGAGAACACCTACCTGCATGGGGCTCACAACCCAGTGCACCTGCAAAGCCACGCTGCCTTAATTCAGGGTTCCAAGGAAGCCAGGAATAGGTCCCTTTGGCTTTCACCTCACTGCAAGTGGCAGAGCAAAATTAGGCTGCAGGAAGCTGGAAGTATAAACCAGCCTTCCTTGGCGAGTGCACAGCCACCTGCTGGGCTGCGCCACATGAGGTGTGCTCTTGCCCAGGGGGAAAGCAGATCAGGTCATTCTAAACGCAGAAGAAGAGGTAAGTTTCTGGCCTCCAAAGCACATGCCCCATCCGCTCTATCCCCCACCTGGAGCAGTGACTTAGAACCCATTTTACCATTTCAGCCCATTTTGTCAAAATGCCAGAGTCCTGTGCTCACCAGATGCCGCTACTGATGCTCACGAGTGAGGCCTGCGAGGTGTTGCTAGGCAACCAGGCATGCCCTGCACATCCCCAGCCGCTCGCCCACGTCACCATCCTGCCTGCAGCTCCGCTGGCGCTACTGCGCACAGGTGCGGACCCAGCCCTCGCCTTGACCGCCACGGAAGCAGTTTGCGGCCCATCTGGTCTCCCAGGCCGCGAGTTAATCTTGGATCCAATCTCCAAAGCGGCCACTGGATGCTTTATGGGGCATCAGTACCTTGAGTATAGTGTCCCAAATTTCATTAAAAAAAAAAGCTGCTTGGTCCTGGCTCCTCCCCTAAGTGGGTCAGGGTAAATTTAGAAAAGATCTTTAGTGGCTCTGAGAATTAAATTCAATTTGAACTTGACCTTTGAGGACACAGTGTTCTCAGGGGGAAGATGTTCCTGCCTTGTTATTTTGAGGTTTTCCTTTAACCAGTATGGCC
The DNA here is from genome assembly GCF_017311325.1 of Ursus maritimus. Lineage (NCBI taxonomy): Eukaryota > Metazoa > Chordata > Mammalia > Carnivora > Ursidae > Ursus > Ursus maritimus. The sequence continues at coordinate 56,127,958 of NW_024424230.1, read as the reverse complement.
TGGAAATAACCTCCTTCAGGACCGAGGTGTAGCCAACAAGGCAACAAGTGACTGGAGAGGTCCCCTTCTGTGGCCGAGAGAAGAGTGGCTTTCCATACTCAGAAATCCTCTCTGTTTTCTTGGGGCATCGAAATTGCCAGCACAAGTGACCCCACAACCCTGTAGCCCCAGAGCCCATAGGAGTAAATTCTGCCTTAGAAAGCTGTGGCTGCTCCGGAATCTTGCAGAGGAGTGACTTTGGGGCTTCATTCTAGTTGAATGGGGACTAGGAAAATTCTTGAAACTCTCTTCATGCCCCGTAGCAGTGAAAAGTCAATTGTTCCTATCGAAATGAAGGGGTGAGAGGATAATAGAGATGAGAGGAGATGGGCTAAGCAGCCTTGTCTCCTCCCCCCACCCCAGCCAGCCCTTGTACCGCCCCTCCCCCACCAAAGTCATGGTTTTGCTCACACGGCAGGTTGGGGTGGGAGGGCACCTGGGACAGGGCACTGGCCTCCCTGGGGATGAACACATATTTTAAGTAAACAAAGTAAACCTGTGGTCATATTTGAGGGTGCTGAGAGCCCCATCTAGTTCTGTGGTTCTATACTTCCCCTTCAAAGGATTACGTTCTTCGATGTAGAAGTGCCTTGGACAATTTCCCTGCCTTCTCTAGAATCTGTGAAGCAAATATAAATAATGTGTCCCCAGTGCCCAAGTTCATCCTTCTGTGTAAGGTGTTATGTGAGGGTTTAATAGGCCATGATCCCTTTAGAAAGGGTACCATATTAATACAAGAAACAGTTGTGAGTAACCATTACTTTTTGTGATCACATTGAGAAAAGGATTCTGGTCAAATAGGTCAACTGATGCTATGTTACAATCTTGAAAAGGGATGAAGTCAATGAAATTTAAGACATGACTTAGTCTCAAGCTCCAGGGCAGAAGCAGGTGAGCTGAGTTGGGCCCAGGTCCACCGGACCACCTAAATGTGTACCATAGCAGGGTCACTTCAACATGGCGGCCTGGCCCCATGTGCGAACCCCGGGCAGGGTGGGGAACGGGGTGGGTCTGAGGCAGCTGCAAGCTTCTGTACAGTAAAGGCTTCGGATGAGTCACGCTTTGTCAATTATTACCGTGTAACCTTGAGGCAACCAACGACTTTTCTGATCCTCAGTTCCTTTAGCTATGAGGTTAGGACGTGATTTACAAGATAATCGAGAGAATGAAATGAGATGATACTCGCTTGTGTTTCTTGAGCAGTTATCGCAGGACAGAGTGCTAACCCACTGCTTCAGTCCTCACAGCCACCTTATGAGGCAGCTGTGGTCATTCCTACTTTCCGGAACGGAAAAGCCGAACTCCGGAGAGGGTAAGGACCATGCCCGCAGCCACATATTGTGGTGGAGTCAGGATTTGTGTCCACGCCTGGCTGGCTAGACCTGAAACTCTTAAATGTTGTTAAGACTGTGGCTCTCCAACTGTGCTGTAAAACAGAATTAATTCTGATGGGGATTAATTCTTTAAAAATTTGTGACCCCCAGGTCTCACCCCAGAGCAAGTGTATCAGTAAGTCTGGGAGAGACAAGGCTTTATTTTATTTTATTTTATTTTATTTTATTTTATTTTATTTTATTTTTTTATTTTCTAAGCCCCGGGTGATTCTAGTGTGCAAAGACATTTGGGAACCACTAGGTTAAGAAATTCTCTACTGGTGGTTCTTGATTCGGGCTGCACAGAACCACCAGGGAAACATCTAAAATATACAGGTGGCCACACCCACAGGAGTCCGATTTATGTGGTTGGGGGAAAGGCCTTAAGTTACTCCGGGTGATTCTCAAACGCAGCCCAGTAGAGACTGCTGGGCTAAGTTACAGGGAAAGCACCCCCAGAAAATGGTTGCATTCTTTCGTTACTTAACACGTAAGGGCTTGGTCAGGATGCTCTTAAGTTCTCTTCCAACCTGTACTTGTAATTCCCTGGGACAATCACTACTCACCTTTGTCTCAGCTGGCTGGCTCAAGGGAGGAGCTCCGACAGCAAGGGAAGCTAGGAAGAAGAAAAGGAGCAGGAAGCAGCATGGTGGGATAGTTGGCCCTTCCGGTTCTGCTTCCTACATGTAGTCAATTAGTCCTGTAATAAGCACAGTTCTGCCTTCATCTATCTTCTTGGCTAAAGGAACTGGAAATTTCTCTCATTCTGAATTTGAAGAATTCAATAAGAAAATTAATAACTGTTTGCACAACTTTAACTTCTCTTACGTCTTGTTAACATGAAGTAGCGCTTCTCTATGCTGTGGAAATTTGATCTCCTGTTTGGATTTCTTCACATGATTCATACATATATTTACAATTTTTTGGACAGTTTTTTGAGTCAGGTTGGGCTAAGGCATGCTACATTAATGAACAATTCCCATATTTCACTGGCTTAACACAAGGTCTTCTTTGTCCCTCATGCTACATATTTAAAGTGGGCCCGTGTATGACAGTCACTCGGAGGCCAGCTGGATGGACACAGACTTCCACAGCTGCCAAGGTACAAGGTAAGTGGTGTACTTACTGGCTCTTAAAACTTCCAGCAGGAAGTGACACCTATTGCTTTTTATCCACAATTCATTGGCAGAGAGCCAAACCCAACTTCCAACGGGGTGGGAGGAGCTATTTTATTATGTGCTCAGGAGTACATGGAATATTCATGAAGAACTCTCATGATGGACACAACCACATTCACATCTAGCTTCTTTTTTATTAGCACTACCTTGAGAACACTGGTACAGTCCAAAGTCTAACTCACAGGTCCACAGGCATGAACTCATGATAAGACAGAGTAGATGAGGCTGCTGGCATCATGAGGAATGCCATCATTGAGAGTCTTCTAGTGGACAAGAGTAAAAGTGACTCCTTCTACAAAATGCCATAGAAGATGCCCAAGAAGCAGTAACTGGCATTCCTGCAAGGGCAGTCCTTACTCTGGGAGGACTATATTGGGATGGATGGCAGTGTCCTGAGGGTCAGGATAGATGAACAGATTTTCTCGTCTTGGTTTTCTTTCCAATAGAGTTTAGCATGGCATCACATTAGATAAACATACCAGTTCAATATACAAAAGTCATTGAAAATAATTTTGAATCTATCTTGGAAAATCCAAAAGGAGTATTACATGCATAACTTTGATAGTACTTCTTAAAGTTCTTCTCACTCTCTCCCTTCCCTCACTATTTCCACCTGGAGAAACCTTATGCATCCTTGAAGACTCTTACCAAACAGATAAGCCTGCCGTCCTCCTAGACCATTGCCCCAGGCAGAACTAATCCCTTCAATGGGCTCATTCTCCACTTACATATGCTATTATGACACATATTATATTGTACGAAAATGTGACATTTATATATATATATATATATATATATATATATATTTGGCTCTTTATTTTATTTAACAAAACCTAGTGGCAGGCACTATTCTAGGTGTTTAATAAGCATTATCCTCCTAACTTTCCTATTAGGTGATTACTATTATTCTTTTTATTTTTCATATGAGGAAACAGGCTCAGAGGGCATAGGTAACTTTCCCAAGGGTGTCTGGTTAGAAAGTAATGGAGCAGGATTTGAACCAAGGAAATTGGACACCCCTGACCTGGTCATGAGCCTCTTGGGAGCAGACCGGTCACATTTATGTTTGTATATCCCCAGGCCTAGCCCAGTCCTTGGTCATTAAGACTGTTTTTTACACGAATGAGCATAGTATTCAAACCTGTTGATAGACCATAACTTATGAGCCCGTTTCTAAATTTCACTGTATAATTTGTGCTGCCATGAAATCTATTTTACAAATTACATTGATTTCATTGGGGTTATTTGGGGGTAAATTCCCCTAGGTGAAATGATTCAAAAAGTATAAACAGTTTTATAGATAATTGCTCAATCATACTCCAGAAATTTGGGATTTAGAATTTAGAATTCCATGAGCTATTTCTAGGTGTGCCTATTCCATCAGAATATCTTCAGGGCTTTGTTTTTATTTCAGTCGGCTAAAAGTGAATTTAAAGGGGCCCACTGCTGGCCATGGGTTGATGAATGATGAATTGCTCCAGGATTACCATAGGGATGATGAGGTTTGGAGTCCTGGAGCCCTGCTGAAGTTTATTAGCTCACTGGGAAGTTACAGAAGCTTCTGTCATTGGCATGCAGTGGGTTTGTTCAATCTAATGGATGGAATTTGGCCTAAGAAAAACAACGGTCGGCTTGCCTTGTGTTCCTATCCTGTTCTTTTGGATTAGGTTGTTCAGGCCCTATCACTGCCTCCCCAGCCCTCCCCAACCCTCCCCATGCCTGGAGTCCTCAGTCGGCCCCTACAGAGACAAGGATGGAGGCATTAAATTACACACGATGGAAAATAGCTCAGAAGTGCCAACTTCCTTATGAAGGATCAGAGCTTAAAAACAAAATAAAATGCAACAACACGGGAATACGAACCTTGCTCTGTGATTTTCTGCCCCTGAAGGGATGGGAGCTAAGAGGGAAGACCGGTTCTTCTGGGCCCGAGGCCATGGGCAGGCCTGCTGACCCAACCGGAGAGGCCGCAGAATAAATAAGGGCTTCCTTCAATTTTTATCTGAACCACAGGGTCAGTTCTGGAGTTTGGTGATGGGGCCTGCAGAATCCTCAGCAGCGGATTCTACAGCCCGGTTCTTGACGACCAGCACGTGGCGGTCCTGGTGGTGACATTGCTAATAATAACAGGAGCGGAAAGCTGTCCGAGTCACCAACATGGCTTCTCTCGGTCGACATAACTGTCTTTGACCAGGATGCCTTCCAGCCTTGCCCCATTCTTATACTTGTATCACAGTAACCTTCTAAAAAGTAACTCCCCTGCTTTTTACCATCTTCCAATGGATTTTTTCCCCACCTAACCGAAAGTCCAAATCCTTTCCTGTGGGCCACGGAGCCTCTCCCAAGCTCCCTGGTCTCTCCCTCTTATCAAGGCCACAATGGACTTCCGCTTCCCGAAACACCCCTGGCGCATGCACACTCCTCATCCCAGCTTTGTACCAGCTAGTCCCTCCACCGGCCTGCAGCCGACAGCTGCTCCTTCCTCTGCTCAGAGGGTATCTCCCCAGGGGAGCCTTTCGGTTCCTCTCCACCACACTCCCACCTCTGTGCTCTGGGTTCTCGTCACGAGAACGGAAGTTCTGCAAAAGCAGGAGCTTGTCTCTTCTGTTCACGTCTGGTGTTCGCAACTCCTAGCACAATAAACCTTGATCCTTACAAGCCTGGGAAGTAGGTATTATTGTTGCTGTTTTTCAAATGAGTCTTCAAGAGATGGCCCAAGCTTACACTACTTTAAGTATTCAAATCAGAGTTCAAACCCCGATTTTTCCACTCGCAGTGCCATACTGACTCTAGTGACCCAGGGTGTATTAAAGACCCAGGGTGTATTAAAGACCCAGTGTCATCAGATCCATTCAAACAGCCAGCTCGCTTATGACTCAGCCTGATTTCTTGCTATACTGGTTTCTTGTGCACACTGCATTCAAAGAAAGGTGTGGAAAGCACTAAATGCAAACCAAAGACAAGCAAGGTGAGCAGAAGACGTACTGGGGGCCTTATGAAAACAACTATGTATAAATTAAAGACACCAAAGTGCCTCAGTGCTGTTGGGTGATTAGTGAGAGTCTTAATTATTCATGAATTGCCTCCTTTGGGCAACTGGGGAATGCCGAAGGTTGCTTAAAATAACCAAAGCATGTCCTTTTGTTTTAATAATAGACATGTTACCATCAACTGGTGAATGAGTAAAGAACACGTAAGTGCATCCATGCAATGCAATAGTGTCCAACTATAAAAGGAACAAAGCTGACACATGCGTGCTACAGTGTGGCTGAGCCTGGAACACACCACGCTAAGTGAAAGAAGCCAGACAGAAAGGGCTACATATGTGACTCCATTTATATGAAATATCCTGAATAGGCAAATCCATAGCAACTGAAAACAGATTCATGGGTGCCAATGGCTGGGGGAATTGACCGTCTATTTCCTTTCTGGGGGCTGAAAAATGTCCTAGGTGTAGACAATGCCGATGGCTGCACAACGTTGGTGTGCAGGCCCCTGAATGGTACACTTTAAAATGGTTAAAATGGTAAATTTTATGTTATGGGTATTTTACAATTTAAAAAAATCAGTGACTTAGAAAATAGAAAATAATAGTTGTCCTTCTCAGCAACTTTTTGAACAAAATAAATAGGCTCAACCTTGGCAAGTTTAATTTTAAAAGAGGCTGAGGGGTGCCTTGGTGGCTCAGTTGGTTAAGCATCTGCCTTCGGCTCAGGTCATGACCCCGAGGTCCTGGGATCGAGCCCCACACTGGGCTCCCTGCTCAGTGGGGAGTCTGCTTCTCCTCTCCCCTTCCCCCTGCTTGTGCTCGCTCTTTCTCTGTCTGTCAAATAAATAAATAAAATCTTTTTTTAAAAAAAAAGAGACTGAAACACAAATGTACTAAATAAAAAGTAAAATCATGGAATGCACAGATATTAAAAAAAAAAAAAGAAGCCTAAGTCTAGTACAGTTAGATGAGATCTGTCTCTGGGCTGCTGGTGCTGGTCCTGATCCAGTGGGCAGGCCCCGTGTGTGAGGACTGCTAGCTGGGCTCCAGGAATCTGCTTCTGCCCCTTTCTTTAGGACATAAAAGCAAGTGGCACATTGAGGACGGCTCCTGAAGACATTAACAGACACTCCCTGCAGGCTGGCCCCTGGTGCACCTGCTCCCCTTTCAGAGCCCAGCATTACCCATTCAGGGTATGCCACTAGGCATTCATTTGGACAGGAGTCTAGAACATGATTTCATCTGACTTATTGTCTTGCTTTTGCAGGAGTTGGAATAGTTCCACGACAAATGGACTCAAGAATACATACGCCCAACTATTAGAAAATTGGACAGTCGGAGAAGTTCCCAAACTGGCTTTCAAGGCACTGGCACCGTGTGGTGTGGTTCTGCTCATTCCAGGCTCTGCTTCCAGCCCCGTGAGCCTGTCACTGCTCCCGTCTGATGTACTTACTGCCACGAACTCACACTCTGCTCCTCCTGGTCTCCCAACCCCATAACCTCTCCCTGTCTTCACACTAAAATCCTGTTCTTCCTTGAGGTCCAATTCAAGCCCTACTGTACTTAGGATTTATACCACAGCAGTTTTGCATTTAGCTTTAGTGCTTGGGAATCTTACCTCCTCCAACCAGACAGTATATTCTCTCTGATGACCAGACCTCTCCTTGTAACTCTGGGGCGCCCCGCCGTCATACACAGCCTTCCCTGCCCACCAGGCACCTTCGCCTCTATTCTGCCAGCCCCCTGGTTCTCCTCTGCTGGGCAAATCTGTCAGCGATTGGCTCAGGGAGTGATGTATGAGTTACAGGAGACCCATGAGATTTAGGATTCCAGGGGCTTTTGCTGGAGCCACCAGTAAGAGATCTTCTTTCTCTAGGAGTTGAGCAATGAATAGGAGCCGCTGGGGGCCATTGGAGCTGACTCGGGAGCAGAGTCCAGAGTTGGTGGCTCTGGATTGTGACTGCACTTCTGGCACTTTTCCAGTTATGAGTGCCAACGACTTCCCTTCTTCCTGCTGGCTGGTTGCTTCCAACTGGAGAAACACTAATGCACCTTCCAGCATTTACTATGGGCACAGGATAGGCACAAAAGTAAGGTTTGTTGACTTGTTAGTTAGTTTGCACCTAGAGTAGTTAGGCGGAGTATTTTTTGCATTAAAAATTGTTACGGTGATTAAATATACACGAACATTCACCATTTTAATCATTTTAAGTGTAGAGTTCAGTGGCATTAAATACAGTCACATTGTCGAGCCACCATCACCACCATCCGTTTCCCGAACTTCATCATCCCGAACAGAAACTGTACCCATTCAACACGCACTCCCTGTTCTTTCCTCTCCCCTTGTAACCTGGTAACCAGTATTTTACTTTTTGTATCTATGAATTTGATTACTCTAGGTCCTTCACAGAATTGGAACCAGACACTATTTGTTATGTTTGTGATTGGCTCATTTCACGTAACATGGCGTCCTCAAGGCTGGTGTGTGTAGTAGGCAGCACGTATGTGCCAGAACCTCCTGGCTTTCTAAGGCTGAACAGTATTCCAGTGTGTGGACAGACCACATCTTGTTTATTCGCTCGCTGACTGACAGATTGTTTCCGCAGGTTGGCTTTGTGGATCGGGCTGCTGTGACATCGGTGTGCACGTAGCTGTTCAAGTCCCAGCTTTCAGTTCTTCCGGGCCTACGACCACAGCTGCTGGAGCGCTGATCGGCTTCCCTTCAGGACCCCTCATGCTGTTCTCCACAGCGGCTGCCCCAGCGGTGCCCCAGGGTTCCAGTGTCTCCACATCCTCAACAATAGTTGGCATTTTCCATTTTGGGAGAAAATATTTAGTTTAAAGGCAGAACTGTGGTAATGCTGGGAACAGAGCTTATTCTGCTAGGGAGTCTAGAGAAGGATATTCGGCCTGAAGTAGTTCTTACGCTCTTTGGCAGCAGCACCTCTTCATAAATCCCTACTCTGTCACCCACTGACAGGCCAGGTGACATCTGCCGAGGAGGGAAGCACCCTCTTGGTGATTGGCCACTCCTGCTTTCCCAAGCAGGGGAGAGGGAGAGAGGCCGGCACAGTTGGACTTGTGGGTAACAGTTTCCTCACACCTCCATGCCCGCCATGTTTTCAACCACAACGAAGTCGCCGTTTCATCGGCCCCAGGACGCTCTTATGGAGAACAGGGAAGCGGTGGCGCACCACGCGCTCACAGTGTGCCCCCAATGAGGTGTGTTAGCAGCAGGACCTCCCCTTTCCCTCGTTCCCCTGGCTACGGAAAGCTGTCCCTTGAACCCTTAGAAGAGGATGCAGGGCACAGTGAAACATGAGGTCCCGGCACAGGCCGCCATCTTGTAAAGGCTTTATTTCTACTTCATCATGGTCTCATACAGACTCCGAGGCACCATCCTTTGATTCAGTGTGGTACCCTCCTGACTTTTTGTAGTGCTTTTCCTTAAACAAGAAAATTTTGAATAAACACTGTATATTGCCAGTTCATCGTTAACAATAATTTAAAAATGCCATTGCTGTTGTATCTCAATGCAAGAGGACAACGATAAAAGTACAGTACGAGGGATTCACAACGTATTACGGTGGGACAGATGACTCACACTTAAGCGATGGTGAGACCACAGTAGCAGTATGTACATGCACCCCAGCGCTTCAAACCCAAAGACGTGCAAGTCAAGTAGAGTACGTGGATTATACAGCGAATTCGGTAAGCCCAGATGAGGACTCTGTACCTTTGCAAGAATGCGGACGCGTATCCCCTCCCATAGAGAGGATATCTGTCTTGTCGACTGGCTTCATGGCTTTTTCACTACAAAAAGTTCACTGAATCAGACAGTCTGAAGCATTTCAAAAATTCTTAAAAAACAAAAACACTGACAAAATAAAATTAACTTAAAACACTCTAATTCAGCGTGGAAATAAACCAAACCAAAGTGTAACAGTGCAAATTTAACAGAGAGGCAGTCAGTATTGAGAGCAAGGGTGTTCAGAATCTCTTAAAATGTACATCTTTAAAACTTTTATTTTTTAAATTTATTTATATCTTATCTAGCTTTTTTGTTTAATATACTGTGTGTAAAAAAGATGGAGACAAAAATAGTTTTCTGAGCTATGAAAAAAATTAAGTTATTACAGGCACGTTTACGGTTTCTTTCTAGAAACATCTCAGGTTCACAGGTTGGACATTCAGCAGCTGTGTGTTTTTTAAAAAACATTCTTTGACCTTGGGAAAGCTAGATCTCTCCTTGTGGGCGGAGCTTGGTAGATGACCACGGTGTGGTTATGCAAATTACAGGGAATTATTCCCCGATAATCCATGCAAACTTGCACTCGTCACAGGTGTGTCTTCTCCCCTGGTGGCTCCTCGTCGCCGAGCTCCTCCAATGAGGCTGGGTCTCCGGGTGATTGAGCCGGTGAGGCAGTGGGGGAATGTGAGGCCCAACGGGACGGAGGGCGACGGTTTGCTGGTCTCTCGGGCCTGGAGAAGCAGGGTTCTAGGGATGGAGCTAGTGCGGAACAAGGTAGTTCCTTCAAAGCCGAGAAAGAGAAAGACAGGGTTACTCGGACCGACAGTTCCTCTTGGGGGGGGAGGGGTGACTCTCCCCAAACACACTTCTCAACAGACTTGAGTTCAGTGCAATGAATTAGGGTCAACTTCAGAATGTTAATTTATATTTTGTTCAGGGAGAATAACTTAAGATGGTAAGTGAAAAATTCCACGCGGATGGTCGTGACACAGGGATGAGAAGATAGCAAATCATGATCAAGATATGGCAGTGGCGTGAGATGGAGATGTTTACGCAGCATCTTCAGAATTGGGCTGGAGCCTATGGGGGGGGGGAGAGCCACAGGCCACCTGGTCATATCCCGACCCAGCTGACCCCATCCTTTTGGCCATCCTGAATGATCTGCTAACCACAGTGACCCGGCCGGAAGAGGCCAGCCTCCCTCTGCTTTGGTCTGTTGGAGGCCCATGAAGAGACCGATGATTTATCCAGCTGCATTAGCAACAAGACTCACCTTAAAACGAACTCTGCTACTGCTTATTCCGAGCTGAGTGGCAGTGGGTTAAACAAACTCCCACGACATGGAAAAAATGCTGCAGGCAGAAATTTTAACTTCGGTCTAGTTTTCTTTAATGACTCTTCCTTGCTGCAGCATTTTAAAAAGTGGAATCAGAGTGTGCTTGTGCTTCTGTTAAGTCATCCTACGCCTTCTGAGAACAGATTGGGCACCACACACTCAACCAGGGGGCCAACCACCTACCATACTTCTTCCTAAGGGCCCGCGCTCCTTTTCTGGTGGTAGGAGTGTCGAGCTCCCTAGTGTGCAGCACAGGAAACGAGGATGCCCACACTTGGAGCATGCCGGTGCAGAGGAGCGGTGGGGGCGTGAGGGAACGGTGAGTTCCACGGGGCGGAACCCGGCCGCCCAAGTGACAAACAAGAAAAGCTGAGATGGTAAGCCACTGCAATGAAGAATGACAGAGGACACAGGCGCTCAGAGCCCGTCAGGAAGGGCGGCGGACGACTGACAGAGACGGGACCAGCAAGCGCAGAGGCCAGGATGAGGACGGTTTGGTCTGCGGAGCAGGGAGTGACAGCAGAGAGAAGACGGTGGGCTGTGTCGATGGGCAATGGGAGGAGGGAGGAGAAGAGGGAAGGCGGAGCCCCGGCTTGGGCTCGGTGCTTCTGGAAGAGTGATGGAGTGAGGTGGTCCCCGCCTCCCCGTGGGCCCCGCGGAAAATGGCATGAACACTGGAGACTACTCCTAACCGTCCCCTGCCTCTTGGTGACTGCGCGTCATAGCAAAGGATGGGGAAGCCCTGATGAGCAAAGCACTCCCCTGATGGGAACCATGGCAACCAGGAAGCCCTCGCCCACGAGGCCCGGCCTGAAATAGCTGAAAGGCAAACTAGGCAGGGTGAGCTGTGCCCCCTCACCTCAGCCCGCGGGTGCGCATGCGCTGGAGATGCGGGGCTCCGGAAATCCGCCACCGCTTTGTCTTTTTCTGTCTCTGCTCCTGGTATTGTAAGATTTAGGTGTTGTGTCGTGTAGGGTGTAAGTGCGTTGTGTATGTGTGACATCATGTTGTGTAGAAGTGTTGTATGTGCCGCGTCTGAGGCTATGCTGTGCGCGTGTGCGTTGTGGGTCATCTTGTGCGTGCGTGTCGTGTGCTGCACGCGCTGTGTATGAGTGTGTTACATGTGGGGCAGGTGTGTTGAATGCTGGGATGGCTGCTGCCATGGTTCTTTTTCCCACACCACTGCAGCCCCTTTCCACCTGGCTGCTGCGGAACCAGGACAGGCTTCTGATCAGACAGCGGGGTGCCACCTCTTCCCTATGTGAACCCCGGTAGGAAGAAATGTGTGACCATGGGTTTAAGGACCAACTTTTCCCTCAGTAACACACCAGCACAGACAAGCAAACGATCTTGTCCTTCCCAGAGAGGCTACTGCAAGAGGCTGTGTGGTCATTTTATCTTGCGAGCACCTTTTTCGTCTTTGAGAGCCAACCGTATTTCTGTATTTAGCACTCCGAGTTAAGACCAGTGGGTGAGGTGGGTGGGTGACTAACTCTCGATCAAACAGTAAGTTGGTCTTTTTTCACACGCCTCAGTTCGGGCTCAGACGGCAATTCTGAGGCTGTTTTTTGGAACAAGGGATGGCTTTGTTGTTGATTCATCCAACAAATATTTATTGAGCAGTCGCTATGTCACCTATGGTGGTCACCTGGAAGGACAAGATACATTTGGATTTATTCCTTCTGGTGCGGCTGTTGAAAAAGAGAGAAAAGCCTCATCGTGTTAAGCTCACACCTCATTATAGTATCTGGTGGTGTGCATGTGTTTCCAGAATACCAGTGAGCAGGTGCAGGCAGACTGGGAAAACACGCAGCTCTCAGACCCCCACAAACCAGGCCTCTGTGCCCGAGACAGTCCCCTCTCTGGCCAATATCCCTTTACCCCTCTGAAAGCAGAGAGCGGGAATCTCAGCAGGATTTCTTCACAGTGAGCACTCGCTACTCCGTGGAGCAACTGGGAAAGTCTAGGCCTGCCGATCTGACCCTGAAGACGGACTCCAGGCTAGTGCAGGCAGGCAGCAGGCTCCATGGACAAGGCAGATCTAGCTGGCATGATCGGCCTTGTTTCTGAGTGTCAGATACCAACCCCAAATTACACAGAGGACCTTTCCAGACGGTGTGCAAAGAAGGTAGAGAGCACTTACGGCGTGAGGCAGGCAGGGCTAGAGTCCCCAGGGGGCAGTTAGTAAGACAGTTTGGTTCTGGACAGAACAGACAGAGAAAGAAAAGAAAAGCAAGTAGGTTGGAAAGTATTTTTTAAAACAGAGGAACAGTAAAGGTTTAAAGTCAACAAGCCTGGTGGCAGTTCCAGGGACAGCTACCAGGAGAAACGTGAGGCCTGCAGAAGAGGGCAGGCGTGCTTGCAGGTACACGGGCCTCTCTCTGCGTGGGTCCAGGCAGTTCGGAGCACGGAAGGACCCTCACGACAGAACAGTAACAGACCTCTCCCTTCTGCTTTCTGTTCTTCCCTGATTTGCCCTTTAGCATTTCACATTTCAGAAAGCCTTTGGGGTGCATAGAGATGGAAGTCACATGACTGCTGTACTTGAAACAGAGGATTAAATGGTCTGTTTTAGTCACAAGGATCACGTGGCCACTGCTTACGCTAAAAATTTCCCCTTGTATTTTCCACTAGACAAGGGAGTAAAGAGTAGCACTGCATTTCCAGAATATTCTTTTCCTTACACCACAACTCCCCTCTTAGCTTCTCCGCAGGGTAGAGCTGTAGCACCAGCTTTACAAGAGAAAAAGAGGATAAATATAGCCATGGGGCAGGATGGAGAAAAGACAAGGGAGATTTCCTGTTGTGCCCCCACCAGGGAGGCCCATGTCCAGGCCTCCGAGGGAACATTCAGGGAAGGATCCACAGCCAGGCGCTCAGTGCAGGCTGGATAATCAGTATTAGTCCTGGTGATTTTGGAATGGAAACCCAGAATTACTTACTACATAATTTATGGAGTGATGGGGAGGGGTTTCCAATGGGCCTAATATAGGAAGTCAGTTTAGACGAGGAAGACCTGGAATCTAGAACAAGCAAAATTCCAACAGAAAAGGAAAAAAGAGCCCACAACGTTCAGTCTCTGCCAGTGAGTGCTCCGCGCAGGTCCTGAATCCCTGAACTTGGCCAATCATGTCTTTGGTAGCGAACACACTCAGTGAGAAGAAAATCTACTCAGACACTTTATAGAGGACCCAAGTGGCAGGGGGACAGGCATAGCTCGGTTCTGATAAAACCATCTTCATGTCTTAGAGCTGTGATTTAGCCATTAAGCGGTTGTCTTTCTACTATCATAGATTGCCTGGAGCAGTCACTGTAACTCAAAGCCCTTTTTGGTTCCTAAACATTAATTTCTCCTTAGTTTCTAATATTAATGGACATTGCAGACACAGCCAGTTAATGCTTTGGGACAGAGCCCTCATTTCAACTGATTCCTCCAGAGCCCTAAGAAGGTAGGGCACTCACACAAACAAGCCCTCTGCAGTACTGAGTCACTCACCTCAGGCCCCTGGAGGGAGGGGGGTAACAGAAGCCCGCAGAAGACACCATCTGTCACCCGAGAACACTCAGCCATGGTATCTGGTCTTCTCAGAGCACGTAAACAACTTTATCACAGAGATGTGTATGTTCGGAACGTGGCCAATATACTATCAATATTAGGTTGAATGAAATGGCAATTGCCATTTTCTGCAGGTCACTGGCAATTTCAACATGGTTTGACCTATTTCAGCTTTAAACTCTATATTTTGAATTGACTACTCCTTGGTGGGTTAAACTGGGAGCCCCTGGTTCCCCCCACCAGGGAAATGTGGAAACACACCTGCCATGTCTCCCTACCTGTGAAGCCAGCGCTGCCTGGGCCACGGTGGCAGAGCAGGGCCGCAGCCCGGCGAGCGTATGTCTCTCCTCTCTGACCCTTGCCACCTGCAGGAGCTGCCTGGAGAATGGTTATGGGTATCTGGATGCCCCGGGTGTGGAGTCTGTCCATCTAGGCTAGTGGTGAGTTGGCCTCACCCTCCAGTCTGCACGCGGGATCCCCGCTGACCAGTGTCTGACGGAGGTGGGGACCGAGCGCAGCCTCACCGCACCAGGCCCGCAGCCCCACCCTTTCGCTCCCAGCATGTCGGGCTTTGTTTTGTTTTGCTCATTCCTGAAGTGGAAACACGGATTGTTTTTAAAGTGCTGTGCTATGGACATACTTCATGTGGAAACGTGTGAGAACAAAATTCAAGGCTGACCCACTGGTGAATAATGTCAAGGGGGATATAATAATAATCGCATAATGATAACAGGGGCCGGGATGTGTGGTCCTATATAGTGTGATGATAATATGAGAGATGTGAGGGGGATAATAGTAGTAATCACATCGTTTGAAGGCAGGCTTTTGATCTTATCCATCTGTTTCGCCTGGTTTTACCTCCAGGGAGATTCGTGGTAGCAGAGGGCACGGGATTTGGGAGACAGAGGACTGCTAGTGTGTACTGAAGCCCGCACTGGAATCTAGACCTTCTGGTACGTTCCTGACGGAGAATGTTCTAGTATCCACGCTATCACACCCGCTCCGTTGTGTTGTCCCGGATAAAGATCTCGAGCACGCAGAGCCCTGAGTGACTCTCACACACTTCACACACACACATTTCTAGGACACAGATTCACACGGGAAGAGGGCGAATTATGAAGTAAAAGGCCCAGACAGCCAAGCAGCAATCACCTACAACCAGACCAGAGAACCTGAGCCAAACCCTGAGCTGCATCTTCAAGAAAAGATCACTGAGGACAATAATATGAACTTTTCTTTAGGAGTAGGTCAGGGCTTGTTTCTGCCTATTCCATTCTCCCATAAACCCTGTACCTTCCCAGCTCACAAGAACCTATTATGGATAAGGATTCTTGAAATCAGATGACCTAGCAAAACCCCAGGTTGACACATATTTTCCTGGCATCTAAACAGAAGAGCTGGTGGGGTGAGGGTTAGAATACTCAGCCTTATTACCTCGATGGACCCTGGTTCAGCTTTGACTGTTTCTCCCATGTGGCTGTCACTGGTAAGACCTGGGGGCCCGTGGGGGGCCTGCCTCCTCTCCTCCTTTAAGGCATGCTCCAACAGCTTCTTGTTCAGGATCCGGGCTACGTTCTCAGTGAGCGTGTAACCAGGGGGAGCGGATAAGTCCTGCCTCAAGGGCGTGCCCTCTCCCCCATCCTCCCTCCACGTCTCTGAGCCAGCCCCGATGGGGCTGGGGGACCGTCCCCGGGAACTGGGGCCAGTTTCCTGGCCTGGGCCCAGCTCCGGCCGAGGTTCTGCTGAGCGAGACCGACTCCCGGCCCGCGTCCCCTTCTGGAAGGGGTCCTGCACCACGGGGCTATGGTCGATGATGTTGAAGAGGCTGGAGAGGCCATCGTTGATGGCGGTGTGCACAGGGCTCTCTCTCGTGGTGGTAGAGCGGGCCCAGGCTGACTCGCTGCACCCCTTTGGGGCCAGCCCCAGGGAGGTCCTGCTATTTGGCTGCTCAGCTTTGGGGAGGGGCTTCCTCTGCAGCTTGGGAGACCCGTACTTGGGGGAGCAGCATGTGCGTTCAAACTTGGCCTGCACCTTCTCGATGGCAGGGGCTACCTGCCTGCTCCTAAGGCCTCGGGAAGGAGACGATGCGGGCGTGGCACCACCCCCTGCCTTTGGCGTGAGACACTTGTGGGGGCTGCTGGTGATGGCGCTGCCACGCAGGGCTTCGGTCTGCAGGCCAATGTTGATGGTCTGGACGGTCTGTGTCCCCGTTGTCCGGGACCCATTGGTCTGGCAGGCCATGTCCTTGAGTGGAGGCTTGGGGGGACCAGAGCATATGGCGTTCCTGACAGAGAAGGCCACCTCCTTCATGTCATCACTCATGTTCTTGGACATCTGCAGGCTGTGTAGTGGGGAGGCAAACCCCAGGGGCGTGCAGAGGGCGCTTTCGAGGGGCCGCAGCGCTCCCTCCACATAGTCTCGGGGGTGTCTGGAGGGGGCACAAGGCCACCTGCTAAGCACATGTTCTGAAGGACCCCCCTTTGTGTCTCCAGCGCCCCCCCTGGCTCTGCTTGTGGGAAACGGGCACTCAGGCTCCGACCGGCCTTTGCCCTCACCCCCTGCCACCACGATGCTGTCCACCCTGCGCACGGTGGGCGGGCTGTGCAGCACCCGCACCCCGGCCTGCTCGGCGCACACGTGGCTCCGCAGGGGCTGCTTCTGGCAGTGCTCTGGGCTGGTCATGGTGTCCGTGGTCATGGTGACACTCGTGGTGAGGTACCAGGAGGAGTCGGGGAAAGGCTCGGCAGTGGCCTCGCTCCCTGCCAGCCCCCCCTCGGTCCTGTCTGCCCAGGGCTCTGGGGGCCTCTCGTCCCAGCTCTTGCTGTTGAACTCCTCGATGTACTTCAGGTCGTCAGGAGACAGGGGCGGGGTGACGTCCTCCTTGCTGCTGGCAGCCGGCAGGCCCTTCTCCGGCAGGAAGGGAGAGACGTCCATCAGACGCTGGAACTCAGACATGGAGGACACAGACACAGCCCTGGGAAAGGGGGAGAGAAGAGGGTGTCAGCTGCCTGCCGGCCAGGAAGTGTGCTCACCTGCCACCCCTGACCCAGCGCAGCACGCGCGTCCTGCCCACAGGAGAGGTGCCCGTCGTGCGTCAGTCTCCGCCACGACTATCGGAACACCTTCTAGTCGCTTGATGTTCTCCGCTCCCAAGCAGCCCCTTGGATGTTCACTGGACTTTTAATGGCTCTGGAATTGTTCTGGGAGCCTTGTATGAGTCAGAATGTAATACAGGCGGCCCTGAAATACTATGGGAACAAGAAGAAGGCTGGGCTCTGGGGTGGTCAGAGCTAGGCTCCAAACCCACCTCGGAATGTTTTTATTTTGGCCTTTGGATGCTCCATAGGAAGGACACCTGGCTGACGAGTGCCTGCAATTCTTCACCTACTAGGAGTTTCCTGAGTTCCAGGCACTGTGGCAGGTGCTCGTGCGACTGACGGGAACACAACCCCATCCTGTTCCCAAACCAGCGAATGGTATCCGAGGAGGGGTGGGTAGCACAACATCACAGCTATAATCTGAAGTCCTGTTCAGCCGCCAGCCTCATCCTCATTGGATGAACGTCTAGTGAAGTACAGCTGACCCCTGAACAACATAGGGGTTAGGGGGTCTGACCCCCATGCAGTTGAAAATCCATGTACAATTTCTGACTCCCCCAAACTTAGCTACTAATAGCCTACTGTTGAACGAAAGCCCTGTCGATAAGATAAAGTCTATTAACACATATTTTGTATATGTATTAAATACTGTATTATTGTAATAAAATAAGCTAATGAAAGAAAATGTTATTAAGAAAACCATAAGGAAGAGAAAATACATTTACAGTACTGTACTGTATTTACTGGAAAAAATCCACATCTAAGTGGACCTGTGTGGTTCAATCCGTGTTGTTCGGGGGTCAACTGTACCAACTGTCATCTCCAGAGGCCAAATGGAAGATGTGGAGCAAAGGAGGGACGTGGAAGGTGTGACGGGTGGGCATGTAATTTCCAAATACGACTTCAAACAGAAACTCCATCCGGCCCTGTCGAAATCCACCAACAGGGCTCGGCTCTCCCCTCCCCCCGCTCTCTCCTGTACAGCGCAGCCTGTTCCGTGTTCTTGCTCCTCCTGTATTCCTGGGCAAGAGGAAGACGCCTGCAGACACACAAACCCATGGGAGGGCGAAGAGGGTGAGCTAAAGGAACAGCCAGGTCGGGGTAAGTGCTGCCTGGCGGATGTGGTTTGGGTGCAGATTCTGCCGTACACACTAGTGCTTTCGTCCAATATATTTCTATTTGGTATGAAAGTCCTGACTGCCTCCTATAGGCCAGCACAGGCACCGTATGAGGGGCTGGGGATTCCAAAATGCTAAGACAGGAGGTTGCTGGAGTGCTCAGGCAGCTAGTCAACCCACCCAGGGCAAAGCAGGGGCGGCCAGGAAGGAGGCTCAGGCCGGGACCCTCTGGCCAGAAAACCCTCTTATTGGGGTGGACGGGGAGGCGGGGCATATGCAGACTCACGGTCTCTGCAACTAGACCACTTTCTCATAGGACATATTTATATCTGCACACCCCAAACAGAAGGTTAAATACCTAGGGTTTCAGACCAGCACAGGTGCTGCCAAACAGGTCCCAGATGGACAGTACATGGGTCACGCCACTGCAGAAACCATTAATGACGGTGAGGCCAGAATTGGGGTCTGTGTACCACATGGATTGGCCCACAGAACCGGCAAAACCCTGGGCGCCTTTACCCTCACCCTGGGGACACATGCTCTTGTGGTCGCCACTCTGGGGTAAAAGAGAACAGGCTACAAATGGTACCAGTAGGCCTTTGATCTTGTTATTTCTCACTAGGGGCAAGAGTTAGTGATATTTTCTGTTTAGAAATAATCTACAAACTCTCCCATGGCCCGATGAATAACCGAAAGCTGGCTACAACTAGCACTGAAAATAAAAAGAAATAGAAGGGATGGGTCAGTTTATCATGGGTATGAAGCTTTCTGGCAAGCGTGATTTTTCTCTTCTTGCCTCTGGCCAAGTCAAGGAGCTGCTGAATTAATAATGAGCTTCAGGTGCCTGGGTGGCTCAGTGGGTTAAGCATCTGCCTTCTGCTCAGGTCATGATCTCAGGGTCCTGGGATCCAGCCCCGCATCAGGCTCCCTGCTCGGCGGGGAGTCTGCTTCTCCCTCTCCCTCTGTTGCTCCCCCTGCTTGTACTCTCTTTCTTTCTCTATGTCAAATAAATAAAATCTTAAAAAAAAAAAATGAGCTTCAGAATGCTGTTCACTGGGGGCTGGAAGTGCTCTGTAGGTACTGAAACCCCAACTCTTTCTGCATTTCTTGGACACGGCTTGTCTAAGACCCGTTGCTGCTCATGGAGGAACTATCCTCAGAGTTAAGCCAGTGCGCCTGTGTGGGGCCTTTCCACCTCCAGGGCTTGGATGGATTTCGTGGAACGGAGGTGATGTGGGCAGAGAAAGGGGACACAGCAGCCTTAGCAGTGGCCAACGTGAAACAGATACAAAACCAGGACACATCTGAAACGTGCCAGTGTGTGAAGGCGCACAGAAGAAAAAGTACGGAGGGAAGACAGGAAACTGCTAGAAGCAAGAGGGAGAAGGGGATGGTGCGGACAACACATGTACTTTCATACCTCGGACATTTTGATATGTAAGGTTTCTTTTAAGATTTTATTCATTCATTTGAGAGAGCGTGAGATAGAGAGAACACAAGTGGGCAGAGGGGCAGAGGGAGAGGAGAAGCAGGCTCCCCACCGAGCGCAGAGCCCGATGCAGAGCCCGATCCCAGGACCCCGAGATCATGACCTGAGCTGAAGGCAGACGCTTAACCCACTGAGCCACCCAGGCGCTGCTGATATGTAAGTTTTAATAATATTTCTGATATTGTGATATTTAAGTTTTAATTTAAGATTAACTTTTTAAAATATGGATGACTTTTGAAATTAATAGCAGCAACAAATATAAAAAATAGGAGGCGCCTGGCTGGCTCAGTCGGTGGAGTGTACGACTCTTGATCTCAGGATTGTGAGATCGAGCCACACGTTGGGTGCAGAGATCACCAAAAAAAATAAATAAACTTAAAAAAAAAGAGATAAAAAATAAGAGCTACTATGCAGGGAAGAGCTCTGTGAAGAGAGCTAAACTTTGCTGCCTGTTCCCTCTGTGTCGGGCGTTGCTGTTTCATGTGTAGTAACACATTAAAGCTGTAAAGAAATGGAAATTCCTTCTGTTTACAGATGAGGAAACTGAGGCACAAGGTAGTTATTACCTAAGTCACCCCAGGGCACACGGCTAGCGAGAGGCAGATGTGCTCTGACACCAGGCTCTAGTTCTTGAACGCGGCCCCGGACTGTCCGAGAACGACCAGACAAGACAGCCTGAAGGCCAGCAGCGCACCACAGGCATTTTGGGTGGTTGTGGATGAACCCGATACAGGGCAAAATGGGCAGGACACAGTAATTCACGGACTTGAAGTTCAATAGGAAAACCAGGGAGGAGGAGATCTGGAAACAGCGAATTGCCCTGACGAGAAGTTTCCTGTGGTGGAAACAGCATGTGATCATCTGTAAGGAAAAAGCATGTGTGGGGGGTGGGCGGTGGGGGGACTGTGTACAGGAAATCCTTCCGCTCCGCTGTGTATTTTTAATGTTTAAATTTAAACAAATTTGCTTAGATGTGTCTTTTCAGGTACATCCTATCATACAAACGACCTAACATAGCTGATAACTAACACCACCGGCATGACTTGCTTTGTATTTACGTCAAGGTTTACTGCCGGGAAATAGTTTAATAAATCCTCCCGGCAGAGCTTCAAGTGCACAGTATATAAAATGTCTCACATGGGGCGCCGGGGTGGCACAGCGGTTAAGCGTCTGCCTTCGGCTCAGGGCGTGATCCCAGCGTTCTGGGATCGAGCCCCACATCAGGCTCCTCCGCTATGAGCCTGCTTCTTCCTCTCCCACTCCCCCTGCTTGTGTTCCCTCTCTCACTGGCTGTCTCTATCTCTGTCGAATAAATAAAATCTTTTAAAAAAAAGATGTCTCACAGCACATCAAGAGGGAGTCTTTCCAGACTAAATGAGAAGTGAGGGGTTTCTGTGGACTTTTCAGAAACCACCAGACACAACATTCCTTTATATACACCCCACACAACTGTAACTGTTCTCACCATGACACTAACACCCACATGCGTACAGCGTGTCTCTGGCCTTTCTATTGCTGATAACGGAAAATGCCGTATTTGTGAAATCAATAATAATAAAGCAACGACTTATTCAGAAGTCTTGCTTTAAGTCATTCTCAAGACAGTGTTACCACAGACGGCGGGGACAAGATAGAATTTTAAGAACAAGAGGTTTTAATTTCAGTAGCCGGCTATTGCTTTCATCAGTCTTGCTTACCTTTGAAGATTTCCCTTGTGATTTTCTTCTTCCTGTAAAGAAGAAATAAGATCGTCTGAATCAGTTAATATTGGTTGCCAGGCACTTTCAATGTGCTAAGTGATTTGTTTTGCTCTTCGGCCACAGGAAAATACCACTTGAAAGGTACACCGAGGCGCAGTTTTGGTCGGGAATGCTCCTGCCCCTCAGCCCTTTGAAGTATAATAATAAAACCAGAAGCCACAGCGTGATGAGGGCTTGGCGCTCCCGCAGTCCAGGGAGGAGCCCCCGTGAGTGAGAAAAACTGGCCATACACTTCGTCATGAAGAAAGTGGCTCTCCTGCTTCCTCAAAGGAAGCTAACTACGTGAATCTCAAAGCTGGCTTTTGTAAGATCTGAGTACATCTGAATGTGTGTGTGTGTGTGTGAGCGCACGCGTGTGTAAGAGAGAGACAGAGAGGAGGACGAGGAGGTGGGGGGGGAGAGGGAAGACGGGGCCCCCTAGAGAGGAAGTCGGGAGGCTCTGTCCCTTGGTCTAAGCCTCACTGTAGAAGGTGATGCAACAGCCTTAGGCTTGAGCACTTTCTCAGCTGTGAGCTTGGCTCTTTGGTATCAGGTGAACTTACAAGGACTTCTGCTCTGTGCAGCTCAGTACCGGGCCCCGGTCACTGTGGACGGGACCAGGGCAGGCTCCCGACCCCAGTCTGCTTCCTCTCTGCTGTGCAGCTGCACCAGGAGAGTTGCCAGTAGACTCAAACAGGGCAGCATCCTGGTGCTGTCATGCCCCTGGCCGCCTCCTGCTGAGAACGCACTTGACCTCCCAGCACCTGGCTGAAGTCTAGCTGCCCCGCATTTCAACACTGCTTGACACGATCTCTTCGAAGTCTGTCTTTGTCAGGTTAAGTGACAGGTACAGCAACTGTTAAACTGATTCACACGTAATGATTCCTCAACTCCAACCCGGTTTTCAACCCCACTGTAGAAAGGGCATAACCAGAAAAACCTGACACGGCGCCATGGGAGTTCCAGCCCACAGCTTACTCCCCGATTTGCCGATCTGATTTACGCACGGCTTCTAAGTGTTGGATTCCACCCCCCTTTGCACAGAATAAGAATTTATACCATGTCACTGTTTAGTGACACTTAGTATTTCCCCATGTGAGGTACTTTCTTTAGAACAGAATTTTTTTGTTACCAATAAGTTGTTTAGAACCAGAAGGCTGCTGTGATTTCAAGAGAGGTTGCAGACCTGTACTTCCCAGAATGAATGATCTCCTCCTGTGTGTTTCACTGGACCCGCTCATGGGTGAGACTTTCGTTTACACAGGACACAGTCCTGTGTCTCCAAACCCAAGACACGTTGGCCAAGTGAAACCGAATGCAGCACACGCTAGGAGTTTGGGCTCTGGGCCAGCCAGCAAAGCTCTTGGCACTGTGAGGGTTTCATGCTTACTCAACCCAGAGGCTGCGATTTGCGCCTGCTGGCCAGGTGGCCAGGTTTCCTGACAACCCCCGGGTCTCACAGCAGGTAACTGGACCCCAAATCCCAGGCCGACCTGGGGGAGGCAGTTCCTGAACTCCCGCTGGGGCCCTCGGGCCGGAGGCTCCTCTGGCTCGTCATCCAGAGACAAGGCGTCCAAGTAGAGGTTTTCCCGTGCTGAACATCTGTCTGATTCCTTCAGCTTGGACAGCGGCCGGTCTTCAAACGGGGTGGAGTCGGTGTCTACGCAGGGCCATATCCCCATGGGACGAGGCATTCGGGGGCTTCCGGGGTGGGCAAAGGGGTGGATGTTGCCTTCCTTTTGATCACAGAGGAAACTGCCACTTCTCCGGGGACTGTTTTCTTTCTGCAACTTGAGGGTTTTAAAAATGAAAACAATTAGCCTCACTCCTCTGTCTGTTGCTCTCCCTAAGACCGCTGCTTCTCCACAGTTTGGGACTACATTTGGGTTCATCGGAAAGACTGTGAGAAGTAAATGTTCTTAAAAGTTCTGACCTTAATTTCAAAAGTAATACAACATTACAGATGCTTTTATTAAAAAAAAATCACAACTTTATCCGGACTGGAAACGCTGCATTAACCGCACACATGAGCCAACTCCTTCTGCCAATAATATACATATATATATATATATATATAGTACTGTATATCATTTGGAGCACTGTTCATGGGAAACTATACATTTATTTTTTAGAAACTGAACACTGTTAAATGACATATTTAGAACTCTCTTTCATACCTTCAGAAATTAAGGCACCCTCACATCAGCGATAGCAAACTTCTGAAGGTGAATCTGATTTTCCTAACTAGCAGAGTTTCCTCATTCTAACACTATTATTTCCAAATCATTTGGAATGGGTCCCATCTACAACCCAAGTGATTGAACTGGGTTGTAACCACTGGTGTCAAAAACAACTTCTCACTTTGCTTGGGAGGATTACAACTTAGCTATCAAGTTAATGAAAGATCTGGACTGACTGAAAAAGGAAAAATAAGCCACCCACTTTAGAACCACACCTTTTTTGCCTGCCTTGGGAAACGCAGGAAGCAATAGTGGGGAACACGCAGGCGCCCCTAGAGTGAGGAAGGCCTGAGTGGGAGCCACCGTCCTGTGGCTTGCTGGTTTGCTGGCAGAAGTGAAGTCCCCAGCTCAGTGTCCCCAGCTCAGTGTCCTCATCTGTAACGTGGGGACCGCCCAGCTGCCTGCTGTGGACGGGAGCAGCGTGGGGGCCCCTGGCAAGGCAAGCCCAGCAGGGCTCACTGTTCGTCAGCGAGACCAGCACTGACCTCCCTGGGGTCTGGGTGCGCTGATACACGCCTTGCTGATTTACGGCACGAGAACGAACCATGTGGAGCCACTTAGGAAGGGAGCCAACGTGAAATCACAGGGAAAGGCTGGGAATGGCGTGCAGGGCGGATGCTCGCTCCCTGGAGAAACCGTAGTGGACCACTTCCCCCTAGACTCTCCAGAGCTTTCCTCACCACCTTCCTTTCGAAACATGCAAAGAAAGCACAGCAGAGGGCTGAGGAGAGTTCCACCTACATGTGTCCACTGGGGTCTTTACCAGATGACACGTTCACACACGCCACCACCGCGGGGGCTGCTCTCCTGGCTAAGAAAGTTCTCTGAAGGGTGAAAGTGACATTTGGATTTGTGAAAGAGGAAAGATGTTCAGTCCTCAAGTGCTGAGACCGTGCCAGCAAGTTCTACAACTCCCCTGGAAGCATTAATTTACTTTTTAACGAAGCATCTTTCACAAGCTACACCTCTGTGTCCTAACCGAGGCCTTTGTCCAGGAGCTGGACGTAAGCATGGCCTGTTCATCATCAGCCACGTGAAATAATGGAGACAAAGGACTTTTACTCATTTTTCATCATTCCTGAGACAATGGATTATCTTCATTTTCTGAGAAAGATGGTAATTCAAGCAGCCAGAGCTTCAATGTTAGAGTCTGAGATGGGGTCAGAGTTGAATTAGGGAACAAGCCAATCGCTTCAGCTAGGCCCCTCTGATCTCTACCAGCCCCTCCACCCCAAGACACAATTCTTCCCAGTTCTCTTAAAGATGCTAAATGTTTTCTTTAAAACACAAACAAAAAACAACAACAAAAAGGGAAAGCTTTTTATTACGTTCATCAAATGCAAGTCGGCACAATTTAGTTCTAACACATGATCATCTCAAAGCTATTCTGGGCAAGGAATTAAAATGCAAGAGTCACACTCGGAGCTGTAAATGTGCACCGAGGGTGTGTGTGAAGAGGAGGAAAGAATGACTAAGGAGGAGGGCTCCTCTAACGAGCACATTCTAACTCAGCACAGTGGGAATTCAAAAATAAACACAGGCAGCCAGGAGCAAGGCGCACTAAAGCTGGTCAGTGTTAGGTTTCCTAAAAATGAACTGGAATGGGTTTAGCTGGAGGTATCTGCTGCTAAGATGCCTCTGGGATGTTGTAATAGAATAATGGGTCCTTAAAAGGATAGGGTTTCCTAGGAGAGTCATTTCGAACCAGCCATGGGCACCCACTGTACTTCAATCCTGCAGTGGAACGACTTTTAATGCAAATAGAAAACTGAAAAGACTTGCATTTCAAATGATACAGGAAACAATAAGCCCTCCACAGTGTCACCTTACCTGAACTGGTCAAAAGAAAAAAGGTCACTTTGTGAACGGCTTTGAGAAGAATGGCCTTTCAGACTGTAGAAGCAGCTGATTTAAGGAAGTTACTGGAAGGAGACTGGGACGACACATGGTCTTTCCTTTAGGTCTTTAGTACAGCGGCGAGTCCTTTATCATCTGCATGTTAACTGGGAACTTAATTCTACCGAGAAATGTAGTGCGACTCCATAAAAGTTAACTATCGCCCAGCCAAATCTGGACTGGGACAAGGGATGCTAAGATAGATGACATGTGTTATGTGACCTGAACCGCATTCCCACAGCCATCTGTCATATAAGATGCCTCATGCGGCACAGAAATTATGTAGGAATTCAATGACACCCAACAAGCATGAAGCACGTGTTCTCAAAGTGGAAAATGGATTTAGTGTTACTTCCTTCACCATCTGTATTAGGTTCACAGTCAAGGTTCCATGGCTCCCCAAGTAGTCAAATATCAAGAGCATATATTACGAAGAATGTTCACCTGTATTTCTTGTTTATCTATGGAATGTGGAGCTAAAAATTAAATGAACGATAAACCACACACACACACACACACACACACACACACACACACGCACACACTTTGGTCAATTTCCTCTTCCAGAGAACGAAGATAACCGCTCCATCTAATTTTCGGGATTGGGCACCAAGATTTATAAACTCTTCTTTTAGAATGCTGACTGTTTGGGGAAAAGGCCGGCTTTATTTTTGAAAGCCACAACTGCGTATGTGCAGCATCAGTCACTGGCAGCAAATCCTCTTCTAAAAACAGCAGTGAGATCATTGTACAAAGCCTGTGGGATCCACTGCACAGATTTCAGGAACAGATGAACGCCTGGAACCCACGTGTCTCAAATCCATTATGCTCAGAGATGTGAACCTTGAGGACTCGGGTTCTGAGGCTGTTGGCTCAGTGGAAACGTCCTGACTCGGAAGACTGACGTGAATGGGAAATGGAGTTGGGCACATGCCCAATCTTACCCTTCAAAATACAGTCTTAAAATGGGGTGGCTGCTCCTCCCCTGGTCATTAACTCTTCAAAAGTTGACGATCATCGGATGTCCTACTACTTTTCCTTCACTAGGGATTCCTCATTTCCAAAAGTGAAACCCTAAAAGATTCGCTTAAATTATATCCAAGCTGTGACTTCCAAAAAGAAGCTATGGCAAGACCAAAGAGCCCACAGCTAACAGGCACAGGGGACCCCAGCAGGGCTGTGGCAGGGATCACGATGGCCTTGCTGTACCATAGGAGGGACAGACAGGGTGAGTGCTCCTAGAGGGAAGGCCAAGAGGGACCGTCCCTGATAACGAGGTGTCTGGAGGTACTGAGACACTGGTTAACCGAAGCTGGGTATGACAAATCTGTGACCCCTTCAAAAGAATACATGCTGTTTTTGCCCCTGCGATTTCTACCTAACTGCTGATCTGTTCAGGAGAGCATAGGCAGAGATTTAATACAGAAGATTCTTTTCAAATGATGCATTTCTAGACCAAACAGGAAGTGGCCACCTTACTTCTGATTGACTTTGGGGAATTTTGAAATGAGACACATCAAACACCAATATGGTGACTCAGTTGCATGAGTAATCGAATCTAGGAAGAACTTCCCCTCCATTCCATCTGCACTGTGCCTTCTTCTCCACAGTTTCTGAGCCAGAGGCTCCTGGCTTTTTTTTAGTTCATTCACCTTCTCTCCCTCCCCAACAGCATGCAGAAACTAACTTCGGCCATTGCACCAGCATAACACAGGTATCACATCTGGGGATGACAGAACACATTTTCAAAAGGCTCCCACATAAATGCAGGCAGTATGGCTATTTGTAATGGAGTAATAAGGTTATTTTTCCTGAACTCAGTTTCTTATTGATTAATACATTTCCTTGAGGCCTCATAAATTTTTAAGTGTGACGGCGAAAATAAATAATAATAATAATAATAATAATAATAATAATACCACCCATATATACTATGTAAAAATCCAGCCAGAGAAGAATTCCAAACCTTTATCAGTTTGATGTGGAAATTTACTTTGTGCATCACTCAGGTATGACCACAGCTGTGCAAACTGTCCTAAGTTGGACACAACGCAGAGAATGATTCTCCGGGAGGTAGAAAAACAACTCCCTTTCTCCCCCTGAATTCATCTGGGTGTTTGAATTGTTTGTTTGGCTCAAGAGAATGAGCTGCCAGCTCCCTCCCTCGACTATGGTCCGACCTAATCGCAGCTCAGCAATATCCAGAGCAGGTGCAAACAGCCTGATTTCCAACTTAATTCAGCAACTTCTTTACTAATGGACAGCAATTCCATTCAAGTTGGAGCAGCCATTATGACCACATCTTTAGCAGCAAACTTAAAAGGTAGCTTGCTTTTTGGCAGGAATCACCTTATAAGACCTGAAATAACCTCATGTTTCAAGTTTAGTCTTTACATTCCTTCAGAATGTTACCCCCCTCACCAGCCCCGACCACAGACCTACCCCACGTATATACACACACAAGGACGTTACCTACAAACCCTGCAATGGAAAGATCTGTGTAACGCGAGGGCTGAGTCTAGGTCACCAATGCTAGAAATTCTACGTTTTTTTCCTCTTTCTTCAGAAGCTCGTGAAACATTAGCCTAACTTTTTTTTTTCCCCTCTAAGTGCTCTAATTTCCAGGTTAGTTTAGTTGTCTGTACTCTCCTCCCTGTTCGCTGGCGCCTGGGTGCTCCCTTACCTGTTCTATTCTCCACAACAGCTCCTTCTTTTGCTGCTCCCACTCCTGCCGGTCTCTGTCCAGACGGTCGAGAAGCTCCACCTTCTCCCGGTTCCAGTTCTTCTCACTGTGATGGATCTGCCAGCGCAGGTCCATGACCAGGCCATGACTGTCAGCCAGGAGCTTCTGGTGCGTTTCCCTCTCCTTCTTGAATGCACCTTTGCTGTCGGCAGAAGAGCCTGATTCTCCCAAATTCTTCTCAGTCTTCTCTTCCAGCTGGCAAGGAGAAAAGACTTAGACCTTAGCCCCTGGCAAATCTTGTATTAACAGGTGAAGAAAATCTCAGCTCACTTGCATATTATCCCTGGAAACATGTTTAAACCAAGATTTGACCAATCCCATGGAAAAAAAAAATTCTCATTTTTAAAGTCCTAATTACAAACATTTGACATAGAGAGTCACACAAAACATAAAGCAGTGAGTCCACTTAGCTTCCTGTGGTCTGCATCTCAGCTCCACTTCAGGACTCAGTTACCACCATATCTTGCCTGTCCTTCTATAGAGGTCCTTGAGGGCAGGTCCCTGTCCATCACTAAATCCTCAGCCCCCACATGGAAATGAGGGATGGAGCAGTAGTGGGACCTACTGGTCTACAATAAATATCCATTAAATGTCTTTTGAGATTAAATACCAAAAGAAACAAACAAGCGAAAAAATTTCCATCTAGATATATCATATTCAAACTGCTGAAAACCAAACAGGACACCTTGGAGGCAGACAGACACAGGACAAACAGACATGAGTGACAGCACACCTCTCCTCTGAAACTATGCAAGTCAGAAGACGATGGAGTGGCATCCTTAAAGAGCTGAAGGGGAAAAAATGTCAACATTGATAGACTTCTATGCTCAGCAACAATATCTTTCAAAAATAAAGGGGGAAAAAGGCTTTTTCAACAAATTTTAAAAAAACATTGCCAGCAGACCTGTACTTTAAGAAGTGATGGAAGTTTTCAGGCAGAAGGATTATGATAGTAAGAGACACCCTGATTTACACAAAAAATGAACACTGGAAATGACAGAAGAAATACAAATAAAAGTATGTTTAATTGCTTTTAAGTGTTATTGAGTGTCTAAAGCAAAACCAGTTGCAATGTATTGTGTTTACAGGAGTAAGCTGTGGCAACAGTGCAGGGGATGGAGGAGGGAGCTGGGAGCACACTGCTGCTGCAGAACATGACAGATTTCAGTGAAGGATTAATGAACATAAAGATGCAACCTTCTGCATTCTAGTTCAGCAGAGCCCTGGATTTTTACCTAGGGACCATGTTACTCCATTCAATTCTGATGGCTTCTAGTCCATTCTCTTCCTTGAAGCCAGAATAATCTTTTAAATATGTAAATCAAAATGCTTTACCTCCATGATAAAATCAGGATTAATGTTTCAGTATTTTGCACATTTTTCTTTTCCCTCATACCTGACCAGGTGCAGCTCCTCAGATGGACTTACCCCTTTTTTCATGATTTTTTTTTTGTCTGAAACATCCTTTCTCTCCTTTTCCATGTATCCACTCCTATTGATCTTCTGAGACTCATTCTAAGCAGGACTTTCACAAACAACCCCTCCCTAACCCTTGGGCTGAGGTGCATGGCCTGCACACCCCTATTTCCTGGCAGCACTGTGTAGAGGCCTGGCAGGGCACTTATCACACTATTATAAGTGACAGCCCTTGTCTGGGTCTCCCACCACACGGAGAGCCCCTTCAAGAAATGTCTTCTTTGTTGCTGGATCCTTGACATCTACAGCAAGGCCTGACAGGGGGGCTAACTGATGGAATCACAGATTTGGCCATGGACACAACATGACCTCCACTGAGATAAAATACTTCACTTTTGGTAGAACTCAACTGTTTTGCTTTTAAGTAGAAGAAAGTAAAGATGGGAGGATTATAAATAAACTAGCTTCAGCCCACATTCATGGCTTCCTGGGCTGCAACTGTTTCAGAAACTTCTTAAAATGATTTGGGTGGAAGATGAATCTTTACCTATTACCACCTGGCTTCTAAGTCTGAAGTCCTAATTCTATTTCTGGGTGTCTGGTGAGGCTTCCTGAGGCTTTACGTGTCGCACGCGTGTGGGTGGCTACCAGGTTTCTCTAAGACAAAGATGAAATATTTTGAAACTGGCGCATATCAAAGATTAGGCCTCCTTTCTTCAGCTACACTTACATCTTTGAAAATATTTAGCTTTCTCCCCCATAAACATATTTTAAAATAGGTTTAAAGGCGGCTCACCAGAGAGCATCTTACTCATTTTGCCGCCACTGCTGACTGTTCAGGCTGTGCACTAAGATAAACAGAGCATCGAGTAAGAATCTCCTATCAGGCGAGTAGGCAGGTCATAACTGGGTCAGCGGCTCCACCAGCCTGGCCTGATGCTGTGGTTTTGCTATGCTTTGCTGCTTCCTCTGTGGAGAAGGCAGTGTCTCCGCTCTACCGGGGGCTGCAAGCCTGAATCCACTGCGCCCCTAGGCCAGCTGGCAATGCAGATGAACTTGTGAGTATCAGGGGGGCTGTTTTCTTTTGGCATGACAGGCTCTTTCATCTATTATCAAGGCCATTTGGAAGATGTCTCCTTTCTGGGCAATTTTTTTTTCTTTCATGATCTAGCCAATTCATATAAAATTTTAATTACTTTAAGATTGGCCTCAAAATAGGGCTCAGAAAGTAGAGTATCAAAGATGCACAGACTTTTCCTCCTATCATGATCAAGGGGCTGGAAGAAACCTGGAGAAACAATCCGGGCAAGCAGACTCAGGGCAGGAGGTGATACTGCTTTTAAGGGCTTCCAGGGAGAAAACACTTAGAAAAGAACGTTTCTGGCTACATCTGACCTTAACAACCATGGCCATGGTCTAAAATCTCCGAGGAGGCTCAGCTTGGTTGGGAAGGTGGAGGCAAGACCCCGTTCTCTCTGCTCGAGCGCTAAAGGCTCTGTGATCTGAGACCAGCCACTTCCTCCGGGCCTCCGTTTCCTCTAGGGGAAATAAGACCACGGAAACTAATCAGACTTCTAGGGCACACGGTGGAAGGTCTACAAGCTCTTTTCAGTATTTGGAGGAATCTAAAGGAACGCACACAGTTTCCTTTTCTGAGATAACTAAGCCACAATCTTTTCTCTGCGCCTGTCTGAACTATGTCAGTGTGTTCTGATCACCACTTCATGCTGACCACCCTCTGATGGGGCTAAATACAGCCTTGTTCAACACAGAATGGAAAAATAACTGCTACTGTCAAAACGTGGTCACTGGAGATGGTGTTTCATACTTGGGAGAGGCAATAGGAGGGAGAAGAAGGTGCCTTGGAAAAGCTAGGAATTTTTTTTTTTTTAAGTAGGCTTCACACCCAGCATGGAGCCCAACACCTGGCTTGAACTCATGACCCCGGAGATCAAGACCTGAGCTGAGATCAAGAGTCAGATGCTCAACCGGCTGCGCCACCCAGGCGCCCCGAGGCTGGGAATTTTAAGGAGAGCGAGCAGGCAGCTGTTCCTGGCTTTCCCGTTGGAGCCCGAGCTCTTTGGACAAAGATCACCATGGATCTGAGGAACCGCGTCTTCTCCCCACCCCGCCCAGATGGCAGAGGTCCCACAGCACGAGCAGGGGAGGCCCTGCGGGCAGGTACCTGCTCCAGGCGGCACTTGAGCGCGGCCCACTCCACGTCCCAGGCGGCCTTGTCGCTGGCGTACTGCTGCTGCAGCCGCCGCCGCGCATGCTCGTCCTCGCGCAGCTCGGTGCGCAGGTCCTCCAGCAGGCTCTTGAGCGCCCCGAACAGCTGCTGGTTTTCCGCCACCTGCGGGAGCGAACACGGAGTTGGTTCAGCCCCCTCATGTAAGGGTATTCTTTTGTCAAGGCATCAAGGTGGTGCTGGGTTGTGTCCAAGGTGCCATTGTGATGGGTACAGAACAGGTAGAAAGTCTGCAGTTAGAGGGACAGAGACAGGAGGTCCCTATGCTGCCGGGCGTCAGGCTCCCAGAGCTGAGACCGCTAAGGGCCTGGTGGAACAGGAGGAGGGTCGGCACTCAGGCTGGTGCTCCGCGCCCAGAAGCAGCAGGGAGGAAGCTGCAGGAGGCCACAGGGAACCCAGAAGCCAGGGCCACAAGGATGCTGCATGGGATTTCAGACACCTGAAGCTACAGTTGGGGGTCTGGCAAGATGTAAACATCCCTATCTATGCTGTCACTGTGATGCCAGCCACTGAGCCAGAAGAGAATACATAAAGGCTCTGTGTCTCTTAGAAACATAGGGTGGTCATACTCTGACTTGGATGGATGAGTACGGCCATGGGGGAGAGGGCATTTTGAGCTTTAATCAAAGTCAAATGTAAACGCTTAACTTGCTCATGAGGGCTTCCTCACGGTCCTCTGAAACGGAATTGCTGTGCCCCTCCTTTCGGCTGCACCAACTGCACCAATAACCACGCACCTACTTGTTCTCCTGTGCCTCCCTGACCACCCGACCGCCCATGTGAGCGCACGGGGGACAGACAACACCCGACTCGCTCCCACACTTCCGGCGTCCCACACAGTGCTCCGCTCATGTGAAGTATGCAAACAGGTCTGATTAATGAAAAAGGGACTTTTATCACTAATCCGCTTCCACCTAACTTAAAAGATTTTTTATTTTCTAAAACTCACCCTGACCTTTGAAAGCATATTTCAAAACCATGATTGCTATCTTTGTACTTTCGGCATGGGCATTATAACAGAAAGGTCTGTCCCAGTGAATTAAATACTGAATCAATTATGGTACCTGGATAATAAAAATGCCACGAGCTCATCTCTTCCAATCTGACAGAAAACACTAAAAGTGCATCACGAGCTCCCAGACTGGTCACAGGGCCATCTTGTTCGGGGCATTTACGAGGCAGGTAGAATCAAAGCTCTCTCAGTCCTGCTGGAGTCAGAATGTCTCGAGACTTTGGGAACAGAGAGCCCCTTACTCTCAGAGAGACTCCCCCCTGCTTGATAACCCTCTCGTGCCAAGGGCAGCAGGACAGTGCCCCCAGCTCTCCTCTACCACATGGAGAGTCTGTCATGCTCCTAAAACCAACTCGTTAATCCCCTAAATACACATGCACAGAGATAAAAACGGACAGCCACATTTGGGAAGAATTTAAGATACTTTGGTTTTCTGTTTGGATTTAAATAAAGTTGAATTAGAAAAGAGAAACTCCTTAACTGAGATTTATTACTGAAAACTCCCCAGTTTTCCCTGTCAGTTGTCTGGAGTTCTAATATTAGATGTGGTGGACTTTCCATGGGGTAGAAAGGCCTATTTGTTAACATTTATGGCTCTTTGGTTTTTCTCCTCCTGACCATCAATTTTTACTTTAATAGCTCTGAGACTAAAGCCAATAAGAGTACAATCCAGTTAACATTAGAAAGATTCAGCAGCTAGAAAGCCTTCTAAAAATCCTACACGTTCCTTCTAACCACCAGAATATAAGTAAATTACCACTACACTCAAAGAGGTGCTCAAGATATGTGTACGACTGTAATAAATGTCGAACAGTTTCTTTTAACTCTGCACCAAAAGTATTTAAAAATAATGTAAATGCACGTCTTCTTGAGGACAGGGTTTGTGTGAAAAAAAGTTACATTTTATAGTAGATTCATTTGGCATTTTTATCTTTGGATTTTAAACTTTTAAAAAATCACTACTTTTTAAGTCAAAGTATTTTAAGCATGAAGTAATGGGAATAATTTTGATCTAGTCTCTGAGTAGTCATCTAATTCTCACTGAAGAAAAAGCAGAAAACCATATAATCGATTCTTGTATGTGATCCATCTCTCTCTAAAAAGCCCACTTTGTGAATGTCGTCAGCCTGCGGGGTTCTTAGCCCCACCCCAAATGGCTCTGATAACTTCAGGACCAGAGTTCGTGGTCCTCGGAAGCAGGAATTCACAGAACAGTCCTTTTGCAGACTGAAATTTTGGTTCCTCTGGAAATAAGTACTTTCTGGCATTAGCAAATATCAGGTTAAATAAAATTAAGCCTTAATGTTTTCATGCACATTTGGGTCAAAGTAATCAACACAATGTGCTATTGTACCAGCATAATATTAATCATCACAGAATGAGTTCAAAAATTGCTCTGGGATGAAGGTGGCCAAAGAGAGCAAGAGAGCCCACGGAATGGATGTTACTGGTACTTGTTATGATAATCACCCAGGAGCAGCACGTGACATGGCAAGAAGCCAGACTAGCTCTCCGCCACTGGTGTACAATCCCGAGACCGGATGTCCAAACAAAAACTTCTGAAGACCCAGATGGGAAGGATGCTTCTAAACTTATTCATGTACAAAAAGCCCAGTGATGAAAAGTAATACTGACTGTCTCTAACAGAGGGTGCCAGATCAGGTGTGCCGGTCACTCACGCGCATGGTCTCCTTTGCGTCCCACACCGATCCTGGGTGCGCACCATCCCGTGTCCCGTGTGACAGAGGAGGGGCTAGAGCACGTGGCAACACGGCAACCGCCAGGCTCTCCCTGCGAGGAAGGGCAACGCGGACTGTGCTCCGGGTTTGTCCATCTGAGGCTGGACAACCTGGACCAACGTATCGAAATTCTGACATTATACTCTACCCAGGTTTTGCTTTTTTAGAATTTTGCCCAAGAGTAGCCACCTCATCTCTGGAAACAAATTCTATCACCCAGATCAATGGAAATAATTTAACGAGCCATCCTGAAAGAACGCCTAAAAGTTACTTGTCTCATTTTTCTCCCTGTGGGGGCCCTTGCTGCAATGTTTTGGGTAAAAAGATGACCCTAATTGGGACGTCTGGGTGACTCAGTCAGTTAAGTGTCTGCCTTCGGCTCGGGTCGTGATCCCAGGGTCCTGGGATCGAGTCCTGCCTCGGGCTCCCTGCTCTAATTAAGAATGGAATCAAGATTCTCTGGGCCATTTAGAGGTCTTTGGGTCAAAGTTTTCTTGGATACAGAATTTTCTGAATCTTTTGTGCCAGGGGCCCAATTATGCAACCTTTTAGTTTATAGGTCTGTTAAGTATAGGTCAATTTTGATCAAAAAGACCAATTTTTCAACCTCTTCAAGATCAGCCAGTTGGTTTTCTTACAAAGAAGCAAGATAAAATGGTCCTACCATTTCCTTTTCCTCAGGCTAAGGGTATTTCAACTCTTTCAAGTTCATCTCTCTTGGGAAATGCTTACAATAATCCCAAAATTGGAATCAGGAGCTTGACTGTGCTATAAAGTGCTAAACTTTATAACAGGTTCAAGGTTGGGCTTCAGCCAATAAGACTGCTACCCCAATACACAATAAATATTATTAATAGAAAGTAACAAGGAAGTTTCTGGGAAAGATAACACACCAAGATATTTGTGATACAATGCCAGCTATTTGATCAAATCATTCTTGCCTAAGATTTCTAAGATAGTGTGTTTCATAATTCTGTGAAAGAGCTAAACTACCAGCAGCCACTTTGCTTATATCAAAGCCATTAATTTCGGAGATGGGTTTAATCTAAAGTTGGAACAGATATACTGACATGGCTGCTATGGGCTGACCACAGAAAGCCAGATGGCCTCTACTTCCTATTCATCCAGGCTAGCAGACATAGGCAGGGGTTCCAGAATGCCATGGTAGCTGCCCCTGATCCCCAACACAGGCATAGTTCCTATTTCATACTTAAAAAGAGGGGGACCTCACATCCTAGTCAATAAAGTAACTCCTCTACCAGCAAGAGTCCCAAGATAAGTCCTTAACTGTGAGATCAGACTGAAAGGATACATCCAGCAACATTTTAATAAATAAGCCATTTGTCATTCTTGCTTTCATTGTTCCATTCAGATTAATTTTAAGATTCTTTTCTAAAACTACTATCCTCCCACAGATAAAAGAGAATGAGTCACTGAAGACTGGCCATGAAAATCCCTGGTAGAGGGTTAGAGATAAGAGATTCATTTATGTACAAAAATCATCTGTCCTTTGGATGAGAATATGCCAGGTGATCCGGGCCATGAAGGCTCTGCGGGGCTGGTCACCGTAATTTTCAGAGAGCTTCCCGAGAATAAACGTGGGCTTGTGAAAGAAGTGATGGACATATATTTAGTAAGTTATAATGCAGGTTTATCAGCCGAAGGCTTCAAAGAAACCAGGGCAGGTGTGATGAAAATCAAGGGGCCAGATGGGAAGAAATCACTTATGAGTGAGGTATAGGGTTTACTGCGGACGGTGGCTGGCGCTGGGAGGTGGGGCAGGGGCCGAGAGAGTCCTTTCCTGAGTATCCTTGAGTACTTGTGGCTCTTCATTCCTGTGCCCATCCTATTTGCACAATAACAGGAATAAACAAAAACACACAGCCAACATAAAGTGTTTCATAATTATAAGCTCTGGTCTGGTCTGTTTATAGACAGTTGCATATCTCCTAGGTGAGGTTATAAATTTTCAGAGTCTGAAAAATGAATCGTGGTACAACATAAATATTGGAGGTAAAACTGATCCAGGTTCAAGAGGAGAGCTTCCTTATTTAAAAAAAAAAAAAAAAAAAAGGAGAGAGAAAGAAAGAAAGAAAAAGAGTCGGAGCAGATCACAGTTCTGATATATAGGTCTTGTCTGGCAGAGGTGCTCTTTCTGGAAGTTTCTGCATCTTGGGCAAAGCAGAAAGGTGGGCACCAAGGTGAGTCGACATCTGGGAGGCCCAGGGAGCCAAAGGCACCCTGTCTACAGGAGAGAGGCTGACTTCTACTGCGGGTGGCTTCTGAAGGCCCTAAGCTCCACACGAGTCCTGCACAAGTGAGTGACAAAGGTCCTGGGGAACAGATTATACTCGGTCCTGAAGCTGGGTCCTGAGGGAGACTCTTTAGTGACCATCTGTAGTTGAAGACCAACACGAAACATAATTTCATTAGCTCTTGCTCTGAATTTTTTTTTTTTTTTTTTTTTTTTTTTTTTTTTTTTAAAGATTTTATTTATTTATGTGACAGAGAGACAGCCAGCGAGAGAGGGAACACAGCAGGCGAGTGAGAGAGGAAGAAGCAGGCTCCCAGCAGAGGAGCCCGATGTGGGACTCGATCCCGGAACGCCGGGATCACGCCCTGAGCCGAAGGCAGACGCTTTAACGACTGCGCTACCCAGGCGCCCCTCTTGCTCTGAATTTTAAATTAGGTTCTCTATATTTACACTTAGATGCTTTAATAAAGAATATTATGTCCCATCCCTGGATGAAAAAGTAACTTCTCTTGGAATAAATTAATCTAATTCACAGACAATTAGCTAGTTGGAACCACAGGGCCATAATTCTGGCACTATTAGCCACCTCGCATTAAAAATCTTGATTTCAGGAACTACTAGTAAGCATAAAATGCATATGTAGCCTTAGGTCTCAAAAGCTTAACGTCGTGGCCAGCATCCTGGAGCTCAGGGAGAGCTATACAATAAGCCCTCGCATATTTTCCAGCTCTTCCAGAAGGCCGGGCAAACTGAAAGGGCTTTCTGTTCTCGAGGACAATCAGGTCGCTGCCCCTAGATCACTAGTCCTGTAACTAAAAACCAGTCAACGGGGAACATTCACACAGCCAAACATTTTCCAACCTGATAATTTTTTATGAACTATTCTCAAGGTTGACTTGATCTACACACATTTTTTTTCAACCTCTTGACAAGGATACATTTTGCCATCCTCTGTGTTCAACTGTGAGAACGTTCACTATGATACAAAGCAAAGACCAAGGCCTGGGAAACAGTGTCTCTTGCGAAGTTAGGCCACGTCGCCCATTCTGCTTATCACCTTGGCAGGTTCTCAGAGTTGCTGAAAAGGGTGCGGCTCTCTAGGACACGTTCCTGCTCCTGCGGGCCAGCTGCCGAGCTCACACCCACACCACGAAAGGGCAGGCAAATCTGCTAACTGAGAATGGTCACTCCCAGGCAGCCAGCTGTCGTACAGTAGAGTGCATTCATCTTCTGTCCTCGGATGGACGGCATCGTGCACTTAACTCCTACAGACAGACGGGGCCATGAACGGCAGCCCGGATCCTGCCCGTCCGCACCCTGTCCTGCAGGCCCCCCGTGTGCCTCGACCGCACACCGTACAAAGTGGAATCTCATGGCTCCCACCTCCACTTTCAAGGGACCAGTGAAAAAGTCAGCTTTGGAAGGAGGCGAAGAGACATGACGTTACAATACACTGAATGTGAGTTTCCAGCTGAGCGACTTCACCTTATTTTCCACCCCCAGGGTAACATTTTCCATGAGAACTGGTTAGAAAACCAGATGTGTTACATTTTTTTCCCTTTTCCTAAGCATCTGGACCCACGGGTGGGAAACACCCAACACGTGACCTGAGACGCAGCAGGTCTGGGGCTAAGTGGCAATCAGCGGATGCTATTTGAGTTAATCACAGATACTTCATAGAACAGAATGACAACATCTCTTTGAAACATACTAAAAGTGGTAGGTTTTCGAGGATTATTTGCAAAGTAGCATTTTATTTTCTAACTAGATCCATTGCTGGAAAACTCATTCCATGAGCTAAAATCTCCCCAGGGACACTGACATAATGACAAACTTCCTAATAAGTGTAATTAAACATTCATTTGAAAGTATAACCTCTTTCTTGAGTCATATTATTCAGGGGAAATGAAGGGAGGATGGGCATGCAGAGAAAACAGCTCTCTAGTTATGAAAATCTGATTTGTCTACGAAAAGAAAGCAGACGGGGGAAAAGACACATATCTCCTAGGCCTGTGCTCAGACATCACGACTTTTCTCATTTGGATCTGAGCCAAAGTTCTGATGACAGCCCTCTCCCACTTGACCCTCTGAGGCTCTAGGCTGAGGGAGGAGCCGCAGCTGTGGAGTCCAGTGCACAGGGAGTGCCCAGAAATGTCGGCGGTCGAGGGGCCACAGCCACGCCCAGGGTCATGTGCACTTCGGGTCCAACCTGTCCTGCCCTCTCACCCCAGGGTCAAGGGTCTAGGGTTTGCGGCCTCTGGCTCTGCCCTGCAGAACCCTCAAAGAAGCAACATAGGATCAGAAAAAGACTCAGACCAGAAAGTCTGGGAGCAAAGAAGCTTTAACACTGGGTACCTCCTAGGGTCTCAGCATTCCAAACCCAACACAGCAGCTGTTGTGTAGAGAAGCGCAAAAAAGTCTGGCTGGCATCAATAGCATCTTTTGGTTTATTAAGCAGGGGCTATCTGCTTAATAATTAATAAATGTGGCATTTGGCAACATTAATAATTATTTCCTATTATACACTGAAATCCCATCTCCATATATGCTTTTAATTTTTTTAAGTGTCATCAAATATTTTTATTTCAAGTGGCCCAATAAGAACCTAAAACACTTTATACATGTTTAGGATTTTAAAAAATACTTTTTCTTTCCTCCTTATGCATTATGTTGCCAAATTTGTGATGCTGCTGATGCCCCTTCAGGTCAACGTCAACAAAAAAGCCCTGTACCTTCTCTCTCCGGCCACAAGGACTCCATAATGTCTCTTTCGTGGAAGCCCGGTCAACCTTTGTAGAGCCATGGATCCCTCCACACACCAGTCTACATCTTCCCCCTCTCCTTCTCAGGTACGTTTGCTGGCCCCTCCAGCTGATCTGATCCGACTATGCCCCTTATTTATACGTGTAAGCCAAAGGAACCAGTGGGCTGACACTGAAATAAAGTCTTAATGACATGACCACAGGCGGTCAGAGTTTTCAACTCCCTGAACACCAGCATATAAAATAAGACGACATGGACATAGACTAGGAGTCGCCTCTCCCAGGTGTGGGTAGAAAGAGGGGCTGGGACCTCGGCACCCACCTGCCTGTGGAACTGTCCCCCGTGCGCAGGCTGCAGCCTCGATCCATGGTCACCAATCTGCACAGGGGAGTGTGGAGAATGCTCTCCCATCGAAAAGCTGCAGCCTGGACCATTGTCATCTCGGTCTGGGCTGTCCCCCTTCAGGTCCCCCTGAACTCCAAGCTCACCGAACCTGGGGAGGGTCTCTGGATGCTCGCTCTGAAAACAGCAGGAGACAATGATCACAGCTCCACCTGAATCCTTTGCTGTACAGCCTGCTTTTTATTGTTGGAGGGTAATTCTCCATTTTATGGCTTATCAAGTCCTGACTTCTCAGGCCTTTCCTGAATATGCTCATTTAGCCCATTTCACTCACTGGCCACCTTCTTCATAGAAACAGCACACAGTGGGTACCCAATGGGTCAGAAAAGATTAGAAATTTTACTGTTTGTACGTTATTTTGATAATGAAAAATTTTACGATTTATACATTATTATTGATTACAGGTATGGTTTTATAAGCTAGAGGATCAGCGGGAAACTTCACAACCACTTCTAGGCTTTGCTTAATGATGGTTTTCTATGTCAAGGCTCTTTGGAAGCAGGCTGAATTAATTTTGGAAGACTTTCTTTCCTCCCTGAAGAAAGAGAATCAATTTATCTTCCCCTTCATAGGAGGACTTAAAATTACATACAGTGAAAAGCACATGAAAAGTCTTTGGGAGCTAAAGGGAAACCCATATCTATGATGTCCCGAAACAGCTGACGAAGGAGCGGGGGTGCGGATGCCCAGCACACAGCCAGCAGCAGTGGCCAGAAGGCAAGGCCCGAAGGAGCCTGCAGAGCTGGAGGCCCCGTGGACTGAATCAATCAGAATCACTCAGAAAGCAAAGGACTCTGTTCTGGGTCTGCGATGCATCTGGGAGAGGAGGCACAAGCGGGAGCACATACACAAATTTCAGAGGTGGCAAAACTCTGCCCATCTGGAGCCTAGCAGAGACCCTTATCAACCCGCACGGGCAGAACGGGCTCTAGCATTTAGGAACAAAAACTGAAATGGAAGGGAGAGAGGAAGATTCAGAACCGGGTCTGACAAACCAGCAAGGCAGCCCGAGAGACGCACGGGACCTCAGGGTGACAACTTGCGTGAACTCAAAGGTCAGCAATGGAAGAAATGGCAGCACAACCTCCACGCAGAGACGAGGACTCTGCAAACGAGGCCACGGGACAGCACAGAATTCCTGGTCTAATACAGAACTGGACAACCTGCTGCATTTTCCATCCTGGCTCGGGCTTGATAAAATCCTCTGAAAGAGCAGAACGTGACTTTGTGTGTAGGGCGCAGAGGGACAGCAGTGCCTGGGGGCAGGAACAAAGCGGACACGAATCGAATGGATTCCGTGTGGGGGTGGGGAGGTACCTCAGTGAAATCCTCGCCTTCCTCCTCCATCTGCTTCCCTTGCCGCCAGTGCTTTAGCAGCCACCTGAGTTTGACGTAGAACAGGAAAATGTTCTGCTTCAAGGACCGGAGCTCCTGCTGCAGCAGATTCCTCTCGTCGCTCCAGGTTCGCTCATGGAGGGTGTTCTGCAAAGCCAGGCTGTGCATTTCCAGCTCTTTCCACCTCAAGGCATAGAGGTGTTCCTCCTCCATCTTGAATGGAAAGAGAGACAAGGGTGTGACAGCGGCTATTCCAATCTGCCACCCAAACCAAACCAAGTCTTGGCAAAATGCCATTCAGTCTTGAGCATGTGGCACCTAGGACGGGAACAGAAGCCCCCAAAGTTCAGGAAACTCCTTGAGACGTGTACTCTTTAGAAAACCTCAAGGGTTTTCTGATTCAGAAGGAAACACTATTTCAAACCAAGGTGTTATCATCAATTCTCATTGTCAAGTCTCTCGTGGTGTTTCTGGAGGTCTCTAAGCTTCTTCAGGAAAACTGTTTCTCGGATGCACTGCTTACAGCTGACTCCCATGCAGGTTCCCCTTGCCCTCTGTTTGTGGGCTTGCAAAAGGCACACTGCAATTGTAAGGGGGGGGTGTTAAGTGGAAACTCTTCCCCTCGGCTTCCTGAGCCTTCTGGTGTGCACAGCCCCCAGCAGAAAGAGGAGACAGCAAGCTGATGGAGAGGCCCACAGAGAGCGGGAGAGCGAGGTGGGGGGGGGGGCAGGGATTCTCCCGGACACAAGGTCCTCTGCCAGGTATGGTGGGGGGCAAACAGGAAAGTAAGTTGAGAACTTACTTCCACACTTAGGACTCCACATTCCTATTGGCCACGAGTAACTCTCAGGGAAATAAAGCATTGCTAAAAAGAAGTCTTTTCCATTTCTATGCTAAGTTCCTGCTTTTCAACATGGGTACAGGCACTCTTCCAAGCAATAAACAATGATTATGTGGATAATGACTAAGCAAAGGGGTGTGAATAAAATCTTATCGCACAGATAAGGGCACAAGAATAATATCAATAGTAGCTAAATGAAAGCTTTCTGTTCCACAGACTGGAAAAAAAAAGGGGGTTCGAATACCAGCCTTGTAGCTATCAGCTGTCCTCTCCTGATTTAACACTCCCTCTTGGCCAAACACCAAGGCATTGAGTTTTGTTTTGTCTTATTTTCCTAAAGTACTCGATTAATGCTCAGAAACCACGGGGATGTGGCTATGGCTGCCTGCGGTCGACACCAGTACGTCCTACGTGCCAATGCCAGTGAAGACGGAGAGGCAGCTCTGAGAAGATCCCGGGTCTGCACAGAGACCCGCATGGCCACCGTCATAATACCAGATCTTTTTTTGCACTTCAAGCTGAGAGAACACAAAATAGTGGTGGTTTAATTCACCATCTCGGCAGCCCTCAGAGTCTCACAGGTTCTCTTCCCCGTGGGCACAAGAGCAGGACGAGCGGGGTGAGAGGGGCAACCTACCATACTGGAAATCCAGCTTTCCAATTTACTTGCAATATTATGTTAGGCCATCAGCTGCCTGGGAAGGTTTCAGCTTCCTCAGTGGCAAAAGGAAGCTACCACAAGATGTGCAGAGCGCCTAGCTCATGGCAGGTACGCCAGAAACCCTCGAGTGTTAGTTGGCGGAGGCGCAGTGCTGGGAGGGGATGCTCTCTTGTCCTCTCATCTGCAGCCTCCTGGAAATGTTCCTTCCAGACCAGCTCTGAACATCCCAAGGGCCAGAGTTGGTCCTCTTCCCTCTGATATGTTAGGGAACACCGACCCTTTCCCTCTGAACAAGCCTGGATGACCTCTCACCCCCTCCAAACAGGGTCTGGAGCCTCGTCTTCAACACACTCTTTTGTCCTGAATCCAAGTACTAGACACACCTGGGACCCTGCTATTTTGCTATTAGCATCTCCAGGGATAAACTCACTTCTCAAACATGATCTTTGGTGCAGAAAAAAAAAAAAAAAAAGGTTAAATTATTTAGGAAATGAGTACCCGTGTCTGTGAATCCCTTCTCCTAGCAACTCTGGGAAAGGATTTAACAGATAGTGGTTAATTAGCCAGTAACAGGTTATTCTAAAATAAGTTAGAAGAGTTAATAAGGCCTCAGCTCAATTACTGGAAGTTTTCTGAAGACAACCGTTTAGGGTGAGTTGTTGATATTTCGTATCAGAAAATTCACCTAACATTGAGAAAGCTTGCAAATCTGTGGGACAACAAAAGTTATGGACACATTTCCCTGTCCAGGTGTGTTAAGGTCCCTATGTGATTTTCCTTTGCTGGCGACGGCTGCAGGAAAATGTAGGTCAGAAGTTAGGAAGAACTTCCCGAGACCACAATGTAAACAGTGAAAAGCATGTCTGAGAGGAGAAAGACGGACAGCTCTCTGTATGAGACGTCCGAGGGGCAGCTCAACTGGATGAGCCTCCAGGAGTCCGGGAGTCCAGGAGCCTGCGCCTGACAGACAGCTCTCTCTCAAATACATCCTGTCATCTGTCTCCAAGGGGCTCCG
This sequence comes from Ursus maritimus, assembly GCF_017311325.1. NCBI lineage: Eukaryota > Metazoa > Chordata > Mammalia > Carnivora > Ursidae > Ursus > Ursus maritimus. The sequence continues at coordinate 56,083,727 of NW_024424230.1, read as the reverse complement.
CGCTCAGAGCCCTGGTTGTGCTGAAATTGGGTTACATATTTACCTTCCGAATCTTGTTTGTAAATTTCTCTGTCTCCTCTTGATGCAGTCTGGTCGCCTGCGCAAGCTGACCCTGCAGCTCCTCTAGCGATACACTCTGTTCAGGTAAAACAGGGGGGCCCCTGAGCTGATCGGTGGGATAAAGGAAGGGGTTTAGTGGAAGTGAGAACTCTGCCTGACGGGAAGACGCAGGACAGACATCTGCACAAGCCAGGGACACACACGGAGCGACACAGCACGGGTGGGCGCTGCAACGGTGGGGTGGGTCCTGTGGCAACTCCCCTGAGGTCCTGCCCGGGGCTCTGGGGTGGTCTGCGAGTGGCAACCCCAACCGCACTCATCTCCCACCTGGGAGACAGGTGCGCAGTGGTGCCTGTGGCTCGAGCTTGGACCACCACAGTCCCCACTACCCAGGCTGAGAGCAGGGAGCCAGGGTGAGCCAGAGGTGGCGTGGCCAGCTCACACGAGTCTGTCTCTGAGATTCATCGCCCGAGTTCATTCCAGGTTACAGCATTCATTTGCTCAGAGGCTTCTTAGTAGAGATTTTCCTGCCCCATCGAGAGTGCCTTTGTTTCCTCTGGGCAGTCCTACCCTGGGCACTCGGGATAAGCGGGGTGGGGTGCCTTCGGGGACCAGAAACATCCTTTCAGTTGCACACATTGCCTAAGACAAACTGCACAAAGATCTGCCTATTACATTTTAGGTTAAAAATAGTTACGGGAATCCTTTCTTATGCCCTTTCTTGGTAAAGTCTACCTATTGGTAAAAGCCTGTCTTTGTGCCTTTTATGTCCAATGATTGGGAAGTCAGAGCTATTATGTTTTAAATAAAGTATATTTTTTAAGAAATGGAAACGGTTATATTTAAAAACCTCAGGCATCGTTAAAACTGAAGCACGATGTTTTACCCACTTGTTTATGCTACTTGAAGACAGGGGTTCATAAATCTGGGAACTGGAATGGATTGTTGTAATAAAAATAGGTGTCATCCTACTGGTTCAGTCTGATGAGCCAATCTGTGCTTTCTCACAGAGGATACTGTTCACTCGTCCTAACTGGATGTGACCTGGGTTGTCAGGACTGAAAACCATGCCCCAAGAACAGGAAATGTGTGTGGGGGGCAGATCTCTTCTCTTAGCACGAGGGATGACCGAGAGTTTACAGGAAGGATAGCGACAGAAAATCAGAAACGCTGCGGATTCACCAACTTTTGAGTAACATTTTTGAAAGCTAGAGATTTAAGCTCATCCTACTTTCAAGAAATCAAGTACTGAAAATGTTCATGCCTCTTTGAGTTGCTTGTTACTAGAGATGATTACTATAGACTTTTATATCTACTAGGCTGGGATTCCAGTTCTTTCTGAAAAGAGGGATTTCTCTCCACATTAAATTTATGCCAGTGACTAATTTTTTATTTTTAAGAGAACTACTTTATTGTTTTTTAATATGCGTGGTCTTTTACAGTAATGACTTAATCTTTTCTCCTGTTTGCCTGCCTTTCATAGTTGTGAACACACCTACTTTGTAGTCTCTATCTGATATTCTAGAATCCGAAGGCCTGTCTTGGAGTTGAACCCTGCTGTTGGCCATTAGCTGAGTCTTGCTCCAGGTGTGTGTTTTTGGCTTGTGTGTTCGCAGTTTTGCATTGTGAGTTCATCTTCAGTGGGGAGTTAGCTATGATCTTGTATCTAACCTGGGTTGAGGACGGGCCTCCAGATGGGGTTTGTGTTTGCAGAAGCCAGCGAAAGAACATCAACTCTCCTTTCCTTGGGAACTCCTAGGCCACCAGGTGACATTAGTTCAAAGCCTGATCCTGGTGAGGCTGGCTGTCAGAATGGTTATGTGGGGGAGACTTCATGCTGGTAGACAAGCTTCCCTCTACCAGCAGGCTGATGTCTCTCCAGCTGAGGCTTACACAGTGTGCAGCCCTTGGGGGTCCCGGGTCATTGCTCTCACTGCCTGTGTTGGGCCCAAGGCCCTGTGTCCTGTCCCTAGGCACCTATTAAAGCCCAAGGCTTTGGGTTCCCAATTCTGGCAACTCTCCCCCAACCTGCTTACCTAAAAGCCACAGACACTGCTGCTCTGATGTTCCCTTCTGAAATCAATTCCAACCCCTGAAGATTTTCCTACATTTTGGGGGGAATTCAGCTACATATTTAAAAAGACATTTTCTATTTTATGCAGCACTTTATTCAACAAGTATTTATTGAGCACCTATAGTGCTCAGCACTGTACTGGGGACTTAGGCCTACACAAAGCTGCCCCAAATCCCTGCCCTCCTGGGGCGTCCCTTTTGGCAGTTTAGGTACTTTGCACAGAGTGTCTTTAGGTGACCCAGGCTACTCTTTTCCCAGCTTTACTTTTTTCAGTTACTCATTAGTCTATACATTTAAAATAGAAAAATCCTCCATATTTGGATATATCTGATACTAGTCCAAGGCTCCATATGCAGAGATGTTGAAAAAGTCATCCCAATCAGGCCTATCTTTCAAGAAAACCAAGGATCTGTTAATTTAGTTTCTATATATGAAACCGAGTGAGTTAGTTTGGCTTTAATCTTAATAAATAATGTATATAAGCTGTTTTTATTCTAAACAAATATATGAGCCTCATACCTCAGCACTGTTTGATTAAAGAGTGTGTCCCTCTGTTGGAAGCACATCTTTGGGGGGGTCACAGAAAAGGACTCTTGAAGTCCTACAAAGTTGTTCATCTGGGGCATCTGGTTTACCTACGGTGGCTCCCTGTCATCCGTGGAGACGGGTCAACAACAGAAACTGTTAGATTCTCCTCATCGGCTGGAGGCTTTACTTTACTGTCCGTTTTTGCTAATGGAATCTTAAAACCCCTCAGACAAGTAAGTGATCCTGGCTGGGATGCCTTCACTCCAGTGTTACAAAAAACAAAATACAAACACGCTACGGTCAAAGTTTCAGTCCAGAATTATTCCACTGCCACACAACTGCATCCAACCACATACATTTGGAGCAAGTGTCTACATGACACAGAGATCTCCTCTAGAAAATAAACGCTTCCCTTCATCACCAAATCCCCAAAGGTTGATTCTAAGAGCCATCCCTTGCCCACTTACCTAAGATGCTGATTGTACATCGAACAAACTCGTCTTGACCTCTCTACGAAGGCAGTCTATTGAAACAAATACCATCCTTACTTAATCCCAAGCCCGTGGAGACGTATCAAGCTCGCCGTCACAACCACCTTCCATGGCAGCGTTCTGAACGCCACCGCCCATGCTTTCCCCATGTGGTTGAGTCCCACACCAAGTTACAATGCAAATTTCCTGGACCTCTTCAGAGAAAGTGGCTTGTAGATTACTTTCCACACTTCAGAAGTTACCTGCATTATCTCGAAGAAAAACAGGAATGCTTTTCATTCCATGTTAATAGTCACTATTAACAGTGCTCCCCAAATATTAGGACTCTCTTCTACCTCTATCCCCAGGACTTCATTTTCCGGCAAGTTCCATCATGCTGTGGCCAGTTTTTGTTACTGCTTCTTCCAAAAGCTGTATAGGAGGTCAACACATGTGTACACATACTTGGCATAAAACCCCACATCATTTTTTCGTGGCTGATATTTCACAGTTGGGGCATGAGGGGTCCCAAATGCTTCATGTGTCTCGTCGATGAAGGGATCAAAGGAGGAGCTAGGGAAGAGAGCTCTTTGAGATTTCTGATCTAGAAATTCAATCTTCTGGGCACGGGTTTGGTTTCATTTATATCTGAAATGTGACCGGTGCCCATGCTTGGCCACTTCTCATTCAGAACTATTTTTAAGGTGCCCCGCACATTCCCAGCTGCATATTCCATACACTGCTCTCTCTTAACAAGTCGGAATCTCTCAGCAGATGTGTCAGGAGCCACGGGGAGCAAAGGCAGGGAAGAAATCTGGTGCACGGTAGGAGAATCTAGCTAACATCTACCAAGATGAACAGGCACCAGAGATATCTGTCCTTCTGAAGTCTATTTTTTTTTTTCTGAGCTAATTTTGGTGTGTTTGCATTAATGGGTTAGTGGGGATTAGTGCGTTCTGACGTCAGCCTGTTCTGCCTGTAACTGTTTCAAGAGCGCTGGTGTGGATATTGCCTTCCCTTCCTAAGATCAGCGTGCGTACTAAGCGGCAGTCTTCTGCGGCACAGATCTGTCACCTCCTGAAATGCTACTGTGTTCGAAGGTGGTTTTTCCTTTCCTCCTTCTTGGTGTTCTTGCTGCTACTGGTTCTAGTACTGCAGGTAGTGGGTTAACCTGGCCCAAACATCCAAATCTTCCAAAATAAGGATACATCTCTCCTCTTACCCCAAATATGAAAATCTACATTGATTTCACAGAAGGCATTTCACAAATGGAACTTGAGACATTGACCCTTTGTTAAAACTTCAGCTTAAATACAGAAAGTTTTTTCCTCTTTTAAGCTGTTGATACTAGGTGTCCTATCAGTTCCCCACCCCAAGGAACAAAGGGCAGAGCTAAAGGAAAATCACATTTGTATAGCGGTCATCAGCTTGCACAATTAGTAATCTCAAGGGCAATCGAAGAGGAAGGAAGAACACTGCTCGAGGTGCATGGGCTTCAGTCTTGGACTCATTCTAGATGAAAGTGTCCAAGTTAATCTTTCTGCAGTTATGGTGGCACTCTGGTGTCGGGCTGCGTGCATGAGGCTGCACCGGGAGCAGCTCCTAAATCGGGCTGCCCTGCTCACTGATGGGAGCTCTGGGTACCGTTTCCATGATAGCCTTATTGGAAAGTTGTGGGCAATGGATCTGGGGATGTTTTCATTAAAAGGCTTTTAAGAGTTCTGCCTCTAGCATTGTCCATTGTCCGATTCTTTAACCCCATGTAATACTGGAAGACCAAACTCAGCAGGGGACATCCACCCCCGGGACCAAGTAGCTCCTCTAAGACCTCGACTCTCCAAGGGATCTGTGTTGGGCTCCTCTCATGAAAGGAAAAACCACAGAGCTAGCCAAGTGGTCCTAGAGTACATTTGATCTTTTAAAACAATACTTTAAAATGCAATGTGTTTGCATGTGTAATTGAGTCTTCCGTGTGAAATGCCTTAGTGGATAAAGATGTCAGAACAAAGGCTGTTTCAGTCCCGATGAGTACTATTTCCCCCTTACAGGAAATGATGCTGTCTGGGGCTTGCCTTTCACCATGAGCTTTTTAACTTTCTCATCAAACTTTGTAAAATTAAAGGAAACTGAAGATGTTTAAAGGAAGCAACACAGCATGGCAAGAGAGCTGGTGCGTCGTCAGTCACCTGAGTGACCTCGAGTGGACGGGGCTCTTCTGAGCGGCGCTCGTCACAGCAGGGCGGGGAGAGGGCTGAAGCAGGCCTGAGGAGACCGTTCTAGACCCCGCTCACCCACCAACCCCCGGGGGCTTACTAGAAGTGGGCTCACTCTCAGACCTCCATTTTCTCATTCACGGAAGGGCGGACTTCGCCTGATGATCTGACACTCCCTTCTGAGCTATACTGTGCCGTGACCCCAAGTCGCCACGTGGCCCCTGCTCGCTCTGCCAATGTACCTCTCACGGACGTTTATATTCCCGCAACACCCCAGTTCGAGTCAACAAACTAGGCTTCTCTCTCCAAAGCTGCTGGTTTCCGAAGCTACTCGATGCCACATGTGGCAGGCAACGGGGAACCTTACCAACGCCCCCGTGTTAAACCACCTCTTATCAGCATTTAGCTAAACAAGGGGACGTGCGACATGCCTTGAGAGATGAACATATGGGAAGGAAGCGGCAGTTAGCCTCAAACTGCTGTCCCAGAGAACGGGGCTGCCACGTTCAGCCAGAGGCTGCGCTCGTGCACGTCAGGAAACCACCAGGGAAAATGAGAAAGGGCTTCAGTGGGCAGAGGAAATTGGTCCCACAGCTAGGGGAGCCGTGACAGCCCTTCCCATCTGGCAGTCTTCAGTGGTGGACACCCTTCCCTCTTTATTATTAGTCAGACTTCACATTCACACAGCATTTAGCACTGTTCATGGTACTCTCTCAGCCAACAGCTTCTCGGCTCTGGGAACCATCCACATATAATCACATGAGACAGGTAGGGCAGTATTTTTCTTCCCGTTTCACAGATGCAAAAATGGAGGCTGAGACGTGCTTGAGAACCAGAGCTGGTAAAGGACAGAGCTGGGCTGGAGCCCAGGGCCCCGGATGCCCCTGCCAGAGTGGATTCTAGCACAGCGTGGCGTCCCTGCTAGGAGGAGCTAGTGGTGCGGTGTTCCCTGAAGACTAGGAAATGTGTCTTCCTGGGTGTCATCCTGTAGACGAATCATTCAGTTGTTTTGAAAGCTGTATAACTGTGAGTTTGCTACTGCCCAAGCAACCAGTGTTCCCAGATGACACCCCTGTGTGGGGCACAGGCTGATCGCAGGGGCTCCCCGCAGAAGTTTCATCGAGTTAGAAGACACACCAATCCCTAAATGCCCATTTGTTTTTATGTAAGCTTTCTGAGGGCAGTTTTCATGTCACTGTGTGCCCAAATCAATGAGGGTAGAGATGTGACGTACTCTCCTACAGGACAAGGGAAGAGTCCAGACTGGAGATCCGGGAACTCGGGTCGGGGTGAGCCAGCAGTCCCGCGCCCACCTGGGACCGGGACCCACAGCTCCTTAAGGCACTGACCGCAAGCTGAGCTGACAGGTGCAGGCACGGCTCTACCCCAAGCGTCTCTGTGATCGTCATTTCCTAGTCAAATGCCTGACTTTTTTGCTGAGTGAGCTCAGTGTGCTTACAGGAGTGAGTCCCCTGTCTTTGTCACCCCTGCCATCTGGGAGCCACCAGGATCTCTTGGAGCCAGGCAGTAACACACCTCCTGGGACTGATGAATTAAGAATTTTCAGCTAGGGGCACCTGGGTGGCTCGGTCATTAAGCGTCTGCCTTCGGCTCAGGGCGTGATCCCAGGGTTCTGGGATCGAGTCCCACATCGGGCTCCCTGCTCTGCTGGGAGCCTGCTTCTTCCTCTCCCACTCCCCCTGCTTGTGTTTCCTCTCTCGCTGTCTCTCTCTCTGTCAAATAAATAAATAAAATCTTAAAAAAAAAAAAAAAAGAATTTTCAGGTAGACCTTTTCTAATGTGGAACATGGTGCTCTACCCCTGTAATAACCCGCCAAGACCAGCAGTATCAGAGCCAGGGATTCATTCCTCGGGGACACCTGTCTCTCTGTTGTGGGCGGAATTACTTGCCAGGAAGAGCTCTCACCGACAGGACTGCTGACAACTGTTTCATATGAGGGAGTATCTCTGGTAGCCTCTATGGGGTCTGGGAGCTTGGTTGACAAGAGGTTGCTATGGCAACAGAGAATGCTGCCGAGCCCCCAGGTTGGGAGTGCACTCCCTGATTCTGCCCACTGGCTGGAGCAGTGTCACCGGAAACTACACGACAGGCCACATGAGACACAGAGAAGGACAGTTTCCTCCAGACCAGCAAAGACAGTCCTTGGTTTTCATGCCTGTTTTCTTTCCTGTTTGACACAAAGCTATGTAACACTCACAGATCAGTCCCCTATGCCTTGCTACATTTCTAGGTGTCCATGGGCAGGACGATGCTTATCCGACAAGGGCAGCTGGCGGTCTGCCCGCCTTCACCCTGTGCGGACCCTCCCATTCCAGTTGCATGCAATGGATTTTGATTTCAGGGGAGTCCTGCCCGGTTCCACATCTGCCCACCATGTCCTTTAAGGGCCCTGGACCCAGGTAGGAAACATCACACAGCCAGCCACATAGCAAGAGGAGGGGTGGGAGGGCAGGGGATGCTGGCCAGTGGGGCCAGGCAGTCGCTGACCTCTAGGCTGAAGCAGCTCTGGCCTCCCGGCCGGCAGCTCCCGGCGTCCCCGTCGGCTCGGCGGTGCAGCTGCCCCGGCTCATCCCCGCGCTCCTGCCCCGGCTGCCACTCCGGCTGACCTCTCAGTTTGGACTGTTAGGTGCATGGGAGGGATTCGGATTTGTTTTGTTTTTAATTTTGAATAAACGACAAAGGAGAAGGGGGTAGGGGCAGGGAAAGGGGGTGCTAAAGAAAACAAAAATGGGTAAGGTAGACGACTGAAACCGCCACCGGACGAGGAGAAGCATGAACAGACACAGTGCCGTACGAGAGGGACGAGAACAGAACCAAATGAGGATGAGCAAGATGATGGCTGAAAGATCTGAAGAGCAAACCAGAGAGACAGAGGGGGGAAGAAGGCAGAACACGGGTTATGAGGCGCATGCAATGGGGATGCGTGGATCAAAGACTCAACCACCAGCACACTACCCATGAAGGATACGGAAACAAGGCTCCTCCTTCCTCGCTTGTGGTCGAGCAGCAAAAGCCATAATCCAGGCGGCAGCTGGGTCATGCACCCAAGGGCGATGCATAGGAAAGCAGTCCTTGGAAGGCCACTCCACTCCGCCCTCACCCTCGGCTCGGGGAGGGCAGCGACTTTCTCCGTCAGCGCCATCCTTCTCCCGGGCCGGCTCCTCTCCCCACTCTGGCTCATCTTCCAGTGGGAGCGGGTGGGCCTGGCCGCCTAGGGCCTTTCGGACCTGCACTGCGTCCCTCTGGCCATCGACCCAGGTAGGGATACACACGCTCCTGAGCGAGTCTGCTAAGTATCCTGACTGTGAAATGAGTTTGTACTTTGTTTTAAACTCCTCTGCTTCTTCATCAAAACAGCCGGTCGTTTGAGATACCAAGAAAAAAAAAAAAAAAAAAGGAGAAAGGACGGACTGCGTCGATCCCTATCGCTTCCATTGGGGTGAGCCTTGTGTCATGAGGGAGGGCCTCTAAGCCAAGAGCAGCGGCGCAGTTAAAAAAATAAAAGAGAGGAAAAAGGAAAAAGAAACAAGGAAATAAAAGAAACTTAAAAAAAAAAAAAAAAAAAAAGAAACCCAACCAATAGAAAGGATTTGGTTGACACTTGAGGCTTTAGTACAATGCAGGTTTGAAATCATAACCAAGCAGCCGTGAGCAGAATGAGTTCAAGTGCAGCAATGCCAGCGAGAAGGAGGAAGAGCAAAACGGAGCAGGGAGGCAGAGCCAGGAGCCCCCTTACCTGCAGGTCCGGGACCAGCTCCTTCCCCAGGTTCCCGACGGGGGAGTCCCGGGACACGGAGGTCACAGTGGAGAAAAAGCTGGACGACTCCGTGAGGTGGGGCAAGGGGGACAGGCCTTCCAGGCGCTCCCTCAGGCCGTCCCCGATCCGGTTCACCTGCTCCAGGAAGGCCTGCAGCTCCTTCCTAAAAGCCTTCATCCTCGAGTTGATGGTCCCCAGCAGCGGGGGCTCCTTCTTGTCCCCCTCACCCGTCTCCCCTGCCCCCTGGACGTCAGGCCCCGGCGAGGCCTCGCCACTGCCCTGTAACCCCACATCGTCACCGAAGCCGGCGGTGTCCGTGATGAGGCGCTCCACGGTCCGCTCGAGCCGCTCAGCCTCGTGCTTTATGTTTGCCAAGCACTCAGTGTCCTCCCTGGCCCGCAAGAGCTCGGCCGGACACAGCTCGCTCGCTTCCGAAGGCTTTCCGCTGCCAAAGCCCGACGTCTTCTCGAACATATCCTCTGAGTCGCTCTCGCCACCAATCGGGCCCTCCCGCTTGGGCTGGGGCTGGCGGCCTTCCTCCCCGTCGCTCTCCTTCTTGCCCTGGTCGCTGTCCGCGTCGCTGTCCCGGGGGCTTGGGGCGCGCAGGCCCAGGTGGGCGGCCAGGTCATAGCGCTGCACGTTGGACAGCAGCACCCGGTTCTCGTACTGTAGCTTCAGCACCTTCCCGCTCAGCTCGCTGATCTGCAGCCGTGCGGACTTGAGCTCCTCCTGCAGAGGGGCCCCGCTGCCCACGCCCTTGCCCGCGCCTTCCGCCAGCCACCCCGGCTCCGGCCGGGGCTCGAACTTGAACTTGCTCAGCTCATGGGTCAGCTGCCGGTTGTGGTCTTCGATCTCGGATATGGACCTCCGGAGCAGCTCCGCCTCCTCCTCCACGAACTGCAGGTGCCGCCGCAGCTCGGTCGAGGACTCCAGGGAGTCGCCGAAGGGTGAGGTAGGAATGCTTGCCATGTGGTCCCGGCCTGTCCCCTCTCGCTCATATTGGACCCGCAGGTCCTCCATCTCCGCTTTGAGGCCTCGGTTCTCCACCTCCAGCTCCACGATCTTCCGGCCCAAGATGTTGGCCTCTTCTTCCACCAACTTCAGCCGCAGCTTCAGCTCGGCCTCCCTGGTGCTGGGCGGCCCACCTGCTTCCCCGGTGGGGAGAGGGCTGTCCACGTCTCCATAGAGGGCCTTGTACTTCTGGAGCTCCTGTTCCAGCTCATCCTTCTCCCTCCCCAGCTTGGCCATCTTTTTACGCATCAGGGAGCCTTCCTCTTTGGCAAACTGAAGCTGGCACTTCAAATCGGCACTGTCATCCTGCCAGGAGAGAACAGCCCGGGAGAAGGGTTATTTGAAAATACCACATGTTCGTGTTTTTGATGATTTCCCTTGCACCTCGCCCCCAGCACACACACAAACACAAAACAATGATCTTTCTGTCAGTGTGTCGAGTTACAGGTAGAAAGAGCCAAGACAATGCCGAGGTGAGCGCAGGCCTTCACGGAGCAGACACTGCAAAGGCCTATGGTCTGTGGCTTTGTCACAGAAACCAAAGAAACCAAACAATTCATTTGGGAAAAACATGCACGTGGAATCCATCCTACAGGTGATGAGCGCAAAGGACATGGAATGAAATGAGACCCAGTGCCTGTTAGCAACGCGGCGGCCCTGCATTACTTTGAGGGTCCAATCTGACTAATCACCAGCACCAGTGAGAGGTGCCAGAACCCCTCACGCAGCCTGGTATAGCAGACAGACTTCGGAAGCTAGTGCTACCTGTTGCGACTCACTGCCTCCAGTGTGGACCTCCCTCATCTAAAGTGGCCAGCAGCCCACAGGTATTACCAGGATGGGGAGGCCCCAGTCAGAGTCTGGCATTGCACTGATCTGCTGAAATCCTGAGACACAGCAGTTCGCCTCTACTCCTCCCCTGGTCTCCCTGCCCCCAGCGTATCACAAGGATGACATGAGGACAAGGACATGGGATGACACGCAGCAGGGGGCTTTGGAAGCCGCGGTGCGGAGTAATTACCATGCTCTTGCAGTTAGGATGAATTGTTATCACAGACCTAACACCTGGGTTACTCAGAACCTTTCACCAGGCAAGGGTAACAGAGCCTTTGCTTCTGCACTCCTTTTACTTGCTGTAACGCAGCAGGAAATGAAACTCAAAAACCCAAGGCCAGAGTGAAGTGTTTCAAAACCAGAGATGGTTCTCACTGGAGGACTCTGGAGGGTCACCGAAGCCGACTCTTAGCTACTAAAAGCCCACACTGCGTGGCTGAGGTCCTGGAGGTGTGTTTTGGATGATTTGGAAAGTTGACTGTGCGTTCCCAGGGCAGATCTCAATGCATGGGAACTGCATGAACCCCGACGTGGGCCTGCACAAACGTTCTGTTAGTCCCATTCACTGAATGGGAAAAATGACCGATTTCAGGAATCATTCTCTCTGATTGGCTATCACGCGTTTCAAAAGGCTGTTGTGGGGACAAAGACTTAGGCAAAGGCTTCCCCATCATCCAGAGAGACTCAACAACATGGTTCATGGTAGCTGTACCCCACCAGCCCCAGGGGAGGGAGGGCATCAAACCAGTCTCTGGAACAAGTCAACCCTTTGGGGGAGAATGAACTTTCAGATCATTGTTTGTGCTCAAATGGTCTAGCGGAGTAAGAGGCAGCATTCACGCTCAGAGAACAGGGCTCATTCTCTGCCATGTTCTTGCCGTACACTCAGCATTGGGGAGCAAGATACAGAAATACCCACCTGGGTGCCTCCCAACTGTCCTCCTTCTACCCTGCCTCGATCCCTCCTCCTGCACCCCAAACCCATGGAAGGAAAAAAAAATGATGTGACAGGGAAGACTCAAGGAAGAATCTAAGGCCGACTATGAGTCAGTGCCGTGAGGCTAAAAGACATATTGTATATAATCCTAAGACTATGGGAAAACATGCTTGTTTGTGGACTCGTTCATTCTTTCAGTGAACACTGAGAATCCACTATGCACCAGAAACTGGCACGTTACTTTTAAATGACCCCAGTTTCTTAAAACTTTCAAAAACAGCTCAAAAGCATCCTTTCAGTTATTTGATAAACATAGATCTGCAAGAAGCGTACGCATCCAAATACACAGAGCGAGGGCTCTGCAGTTCACATGAAGGGACGGAGTTTAAATAAGCAAACATACATACCAATGGAGACAGACTGTCGACACTGTGAATGGATTAGTTTGGGAGTAAAAAGCCTAGGATGGGAGACAGCGAGGTGCCCTCAGCCCCAACATTCCACCTGATAGCCAGCATGTATCCTTTGTCCAAAATCACTTAAATGATCCTGTCTCCATCTTGAAGCCCAGAAATCCACCTTTGAACCCGAGGATAGCAGCTGATTTCGTGGAAGAGAATGTCGCCAGCCCCAAGGGAATGCCACCCTCTGTCCACCTGGAGCCTGGGCGGACCCAGGAATGGGCAGGACCACCTGCTATGACCAATGCCCCACCCCCACTTCCATGGAAACCTTTCGCTCCTGAGCTCCTGGTAGGTGGAGGCCAGGCTGGACACGGCGGGGCCCAGCATTATCTGCATAACTCAGGAGGTTTTGGTCTCAGACGAAGATCGGGGAGTCTCAGGTGATCTTCCCTGAGGGTCTTCCCGCAAAAGTTGAACTAAGAAACTGAGGAAAGGGGTAGGATCTCTGAGAGGCCCTTGGAACCCCAACCTTCCCCAATGGTTCTAAAACGCTCAGCTCTAAGTGCTTAGGGTAGACAATCCCAAAGAGGCCTCACATCACCTTGATTTCTAGAATCACATCCCCTTAACCTCACATCCCCTCTCCCCTGTCCACCACTCCCCACATGTCTGACTAAAACCAGAACTGTTCTCTTCGGTCTCTTGAACGTAGACCCCAGTCCATTAAAGAAGCAAGATTCTATGACACATCCTAAGGAGGGTCCAATTCATAGATTACCTGAGGATTGAGAAAGTATCCAAAGAGTCTTCTTGTTCCTTAAAAACAGAAACTACACATACACCAGGAATTCGAACACGATTCAAGCATGCTGTCATTTCTACTCAACACCCATGCACGACACCAGACCTGCCACCAATGCTAAAGTAGTTTTCCAAGAAAGACAATCTCTGGAGCCAAGGGAGTGTGTGCATTTAGCGAAAGGGTCACACTTGCTCACTGTGGTCCAGGCAGCTGGAGCTGGGCGCTGCGCCTGCTGGGGCCTGGGGGCGGGAGACAGGAGGCCCAGGGAGCCAGGCTCAGCCTGTTCTTGGGGCAGGGAGCCACTCCTTCTCATAAGATGGGGAGTCGCAGCCTTAGCCAGAGCAGCAGGAGGCTGGATCCCCATCTTATCTTGTAACCACACACTTTCTAAAACCCTGCCAAAATTCCAGGGGAGGGGGTCTAGGCTGAGTCCTAAGCTGAAGGCTATCAAGCTCTGGTTTCAAGAGATCATCAGATAGGTCCGGGAATGCAGGATGAAAGCAGAAGGTCCAGTCAGACTTTCCACACCACATGGGTCCTGTCGCAGGCAGAGAAGGCAAGCACAATACAGAGGGGAGGACACACATGGGACCACCACCACCACCACCACCACCACCACCAGCCGGAAAGGCCTTGTCAAGCAGCAAAAATATATCGCTCTGGGTATATATTCTTTGGCTTGCAAGTCTGACGTCTAGCCAGCACCCCAAGCGCTGACTACTCGCGTTCCTACCTTGCGCCAGGGTGCCGGTTTCCTTTGAGTTTTGGCTGCAGACCTGCAGTTTCCAAGGCGCTCGGTTCCACCGCTCTGCTGGACAGAATACTCCTTTCTCAATGATACCGCAGGCGGAGGGGAACGGAACACATTCCCGGTGCCCGGAGTAGTTCTCAGACACTCCCGAGAGGCAGTGGCGGCTGATCTCAGCCCGAGCTACCCCCGGGTGAATGCAGCGCCGTGCCGCTCATTCCGTAACGGGGAAGTGGTTCCCCTTCCAAGGGAGATCTGCCCTGCTCAAGAGCCAGGAAGCTGAGACATACTCGAAGCCCAGGAGGGTCCAAGCCCCCAGCACAGGGACTGCAGATTTTAATGTCCCCGTCATTAGTGGATACCAAAGTGAGACGAGGGGTGGAGCGAGGGCAGAGGAGAAAGGTTAATCTTGGGCATTCCTGCTGTTCCCATGGCCCAGTCCTCCTTGAAGGATATTCTGGGCATCAGCGCGGTTGACTAATGGCACAAAAAAGCAGATCGAGGGTGGAGTTCACGGGGCAGGCCGGCGGAGCGCTCAGTTACCCGGACTTCTTGCGCCTCTCTAATTACTACTTGCTCTGAGAGCTCGGGGAGCTGATACCCCACTCCTGCCTTTGTTCGCTCCAATACCTAATACCAGCAGCATTCATTTTTTCAAAAAAAAAAAAAAAAGAAGAAGAAAGGCATCCAGTAAAGCAAGTGTTCAGAAGAGCTCAAGCAGTACCGCAGAACACAACCTGTGTGCTCGGAAAGGGCGGTGCTTATACCATCTCCCGGCGGAACGCTTCTCGTTCAGTTAGGACAGTTTAGGATACTGTTCAGTTTGCACATTAAAAAAAAGACCACGAAAACAACCCAACACTGAGAACGACGCCTTATGAAGCACCCAACACCACGGGAACTGTACTATTTCACTGTGTGAATGACTTTGCAGGCAGAATACGTTTCACCAGGAGGAAGTATTGCCAGAGAGCCCTCAATTACACCAAATTCTGTTTTGCAGAGTCTGTTTATTCTTGTCTTTCTCGAAGAAGCCACCAGCTTGTCAGTGCGAGAAACAAAACAGAAGAGCTGGTGGTTTAGAGCAAACATTTTCACCCCACTGGAGGTTTGAATGAGTCCCCATTTTTTGGGCAGGTAGTGTTTCTTTGACTATTTTAAAGGCAATGCTAATGCTTTTGAGAAAATTCAGAGCGAGGTGATTCCCCTCGAGGAACTGTAACATGAGAAGGATCCCTCTGCTTACCTGGTTAAAGGTTTTCTTTTCTTTGTACGTTTCCCGGCTGCCTCTTCTTTTCAGGGAACTCTGAAACAGATCCAAGGGACATTTGGTTACGGAGGGGTCACATGCAGGAGCCGGCACCAGGCTCACACCGTACCCCGCTGGTAGGGGACACACACAACAGATGGAGGCTCTTCTTTTTTTCCACTGGAATGAAGGAACCACTTAGAGTCAATGTTTAAATGCTGTTGAATAAGCATCACAAGGTCTCTGGACCCTCATCATTGTATTTGGAGTAATCCTCAATTGTTCAGTTTAATGAGAAGGGAGGGTGATTTGGATAATTTGTAATAGTGGAGGGAAGACGGGAGAAAGGTAGGCAGTTTTGGAAACAGGTAATTTTTCTGGAGCTGCCTTACCTTCCTAATTATGTTTTGTTGGGGCAAATACCAAACTTAATTGGTGTTTCCTGAGCGCCTACGGGTAAATGGCCAGATAACACAGTGGGAAGGAAGGGAGAGAAAGGTGGCCTGTGTTTATGGAGAAAACCTAATCTAGGTTGCAACACAGCCCTCTTCAATTCAGGACTATACCTACATCTTCAAGGTCTTGAAAGTCCCTAAGTTATTCATGTGACGTGGCCTTGGCCGTGTCCTTCAGTGGGCTGGGTCCCTGCCTAGTTTTACGTAAGGTGCAGTGTGCCTCTGCCTGCTATCAGCAAGAAATGTGTCTGAGATGCAAACAGGAATATAAATAAAAGGGCCAGGGCTGTCTGAAATGGAATAGCAGGGAGTCAAGGCGGTCCCTGCTGAAGTAAAGTATGAAGACTGAGAGAACTGGCCAGAAGATTGAGAAGCATCCTAGGGGGACACAAAGGGATGTACAACCTGAAAAGATCAACAGAATCCTGAGATAAGCCAGGAGAAGGGGGTTTGGAAAGTGAAAGACTTGCCGGCTCTCATTCAGAGCCCAGCAAGCCTGTGAGTGGGAAGGGGTTCTCCCTGACGGCTGCTCCCTGCCTTCCACAGCCTTGCCCTACCCTCTGGGAGTTCATCTCAAGGGGGCTCAGAGCCTCTCTGCTCAATCATTGCTGCAACCCCCAGCCCCCTACCCCCGCCCAAAGAGCCTTGGGGAGGAGGCTCACACAC
This sequence comes from Ursus maritimus, assembly GCF_017311325.1. NCBI lineage: Eukaryota > Metazoa > Chordata > Mammalia > Carnivora > Ursidae > Ursus > Ursus maritimus. The sequence goes on along the minus strand of NW_024424230.1, from coordinate 56,067,497 downwards.
GTCACTTACAGCAGGGTCAGACCTATGGTAATGAACTCGGTTCTGTTTACATTCAAGTGCCTCACTCACCGAAGGCCAGGGAGTGCCATTTACTGGAGGAATTTTGGGGTTATGAAACAATTAAAATTCCAGCTGCCCCTTAGCCGCTAGGAGGCCAGAGGCCTGGAGAAAAAAACAGTAATTGGGAGAGGGCGAGAAGGTTACAGAATCAGCATGGAGTGTGGGTGCTCCCGCGTCAGCCAGGGTGGGGTGTGTGGCAGCTGATTGCTGAACCCCTGCTGCAGAAGCAGCTTTGTGTCCTTCAGCCTTTTTGGTAAAAGCAGGGTCAAACTAGAAAGAGAACCAGCCTCTTCCAACAGGTTGTGTTAAGCCTGTCTTAAGAAGGGCTTGAGATTCACCGCCCAGAGTCTGGAGGTTTCCCAAGATTCTTCATGCTGCGGTGAAGGAGTTTCTTTGATTTGAATGAGCTGAACGAGATGAACACTTCTGATGATTAACTACAGAGAAGAGTTACAATAAAGAAGCAGGGAGAGAACCCGCTCCCAAGGAAGGCTTCAGCCTATGGGATTTAATTCTGGGACCGAGGTCAGTGCGAGCCTGCCCTCTGCGAGCCACCCTGCGCTGCGCCACGTTCTCCCAGTGAATCAAAGCACATCTGCACACCCGAAAGGAAACTATCTGGAAGTGAGATGAAAGCTACAAGTGGAGACAGAAGAATTACAGTGGGGGAGGAGGGACCTGGGTGACCTCCTCTGACCTGCCTGATGTGTCTTTCCCTTGCTGAGCCCTGAGGACAACTGCCTCGGAGTCCTGTGATCCTTCTAGTGAATCACGGAACAGGCAGGGGGCCGTGGGATCCCCTACACAGATCCCAGGCACAGTGACAACTACAGTGAAAAACAACACAAAGATTAAAGTTAACCAGAAATTGGCAGGACCTCTATGAAAAAAACCACACAATTTTGGTGCCAGACATAAAGGAATGCCTGATGCTATACACGAAAAGTATTTATGAGTGTGTATACACACACACACACACATATACTCACATACACAAATGCTATTTGTGTATATGTGAGGGACGTAAGAATATGGAAAGATGTGACAAAATGACTCAAGAATTCATCTCGAACAGGGGCTGGCAAACTAAGGCCTTCAGGACAAATCACCCCACAGCCTGTTTTACAAATGAGCTTCCCTGGAGCACAGCCTTGTGGATTACTGACTTCTTCTACTTTGCACTACAGAAGCAGAGCTGAGCGGCCGTGACAATGGCCTGCAGGGCCTGCAACGTTTACTATCTGGCCCTTTCCAGAAAGTTTGCTGACCTCTGACCTAGAAAAATAAATTGGTAAAAACAGCCAAGAACACTTGGAAGAGGAAGAATAATGACAGTAGGTTTGCACTATGAGGTGTAGAAATACAATATAATGGTTTAGTGCTGGTACAGAAATAGATAAATGGAACAAAACAGAAAGCTCAGAAAAAAATTTGAGACTATATGAGATTTTTAACAATTATTACAGGTAACATCTGAAAAGTGGGGGAAAGAAAGTGCTATTTGATATATGTTGGAGGAACAACTGGCTAGCACAGGAAAAAAAAAAAAGCAAGACCAATACCAGGTATCAAAAAAAAAAAAAAAAAACCCAGATGAGTTAAAAATCTAGATGTAAGAAATCATAAAGGAACTAGAAAGAAAAGCGATGAATTTCTGTTTGTTTTTGGGGCACAGCCTTTATAAACATAGAAACAAGCCAAAACATCCAAGGAAAAGACTAATCAAGTGGATTGCTAAGATTTTAAATTTTTATGTATAAAAAACATTTACAGTATTAAAAAGCAAATGACAGTAATATTACTCAGTGATCAAAAAGAACGATTTCTCAACATTTGCTGCAACATGGACGGCACTGGAGGAGATAATGCTAAGTGAAATAAGTCAAGCAGAGAAAGACAATTATATGGTTTCTCTCATCTATGGAACATAAGAACTAGGAAGATCGGTAGGAGAAGAAAGGGAAGAAGAAAGGGGGGGTAAACAGAAGGGGGAATGAAGCAAGAGAGACTATGGACTCAGAGAAACAAACTGAGGGCTTCAGAGGGGAGAGGGGTGGGGGAATGGGATAGACCGGTGATGGGTAGTAAGGAGGGCACATATTGCATGGTGCATTGGGTGTTATACACAAGTAATGAATCATGGAACTTTACATCAAAAACTAGGGATGTACTGTATGGTGACTAATATAATAAAAAATACTATTAAAAAAAAAGCAAATGACAAAATGGAAAAAACGATTTTTCTAGCACAAGGCAGACAAAAGAGTAATATTTTGCAAGCAATAGGAAAACCACTTTAATTAAAAAATAAATGGCCAGCAAACACATGATTACCAGCAATTGAAATAAATACCCTTTTTACACTGAGAGGTTTACAGACCAAAAGCTGTATGACACCCAGCGTTAGCAAGTGTCCACGGAGGCGGGCACTTCCATCCAGATCAGGGAGAGTGGGGACTCCCACCACATTACAGGTGAGCAGCCGAGCCAGGCACATGCATACATTGTGAGCCAGGAATTCCACCTCTGGGAAGAGCTGACCAAGTCCCCATGACGAAGATGGCTGTCCCTCACCCAGTGTTAATCCAGTATCTACTATGTGGCCTTGTCTGAGCAACAGAGTAACAAGTCTTTATGTTTAAGGAGCTTACATGAGAGTGTGGAGAGTCAGACAATAAGAAAGGAAACAACAAGAACAAAATAATTTCTGCTGGCCCAAGGAAACATGCAGAGATACTGAGGGAAGATTTATGGTAAGAATGCTGATCACAGTACCTTTTATAATAATGAGTGAGTACTGTGGAGGGGTTAAAATTATGCTTTTGAAGAATAATACTTAAAGATTCAGGAAATACAACACTAAAAAAATACAGGCTGCAAACATCACATATTTTGTGATTTACATCTAATAAAATATAAATATACATATGCCTTACATATATTATGTTAGAAAAGCAGATGGAGAAACAAATATTGAGTGTTATTAGTGTTTATCCTTGGGGTGCCTGGGTGGCTCAGTCTGTTAAGTGTCTGCCTTTGGTTCAGGTCATGATCCCAGGGTCCTGGGATCGAGCCCCGAATCGGGCTTCCTGCTCAGCAGGAAGCCTGCTTCTCCCCCTCCCTCTGCCTGCTGCTCCCCCTGCTTGTGCTTTCTCTCTAGCGATCTCTCTCTCTGTGTCAAATAAATAAATAAAATCTTAAAATAGTGTTCATTCTCAGATGACAGAATTATGAGTGATTTTCATTTTCTTTTTTGTGGCTTTTTATAGTCTCCAAATTACCTACAGTGAATACTATTTCCTTTACAATTAAAAATAAAAGAGGAAATTATTAAAGAGGTCAGAGAAAAGAGGCCATCACTGATCTGCTTTGTAGGATTGCAGTGGTATTTTTTATCAGAAATTATTTGCCAGCTTCTTGGATCTCTTTTTGTAAGCTGACATTGTTTTTATTAGTTTGGAGCTTCAGATATAACTTATATATGTATAATCGATATGTCTCTTGTTTTAAAAGACCAGGAAGCCCCCCTGAGGAGTGAGGGAACCTGTCAGGGGCCCCACTGTACCGCAGGTCCCCGGCGTCTGGCTCCCTCACTGACTGCCATGCGGTCACAAGCCCCCAGCCTGGGGTACGGTGTCTTTCCAGGCTCACCTGCTGCGAGTCTCATCCAAGGCAGAGAGCTGAGTGCTTTGGGTATACTGGCCAAGGGACTCTGGGTGTAGGATGATTTGTGTGCACGTGATTCATGGCCAGTTCATTTCTCTAGATGATTCAGAGATCCAGTGGAGAATCTCTTCCAAGAAACAATAAGAAAAAGAGGAAAATGTTGACCATCAAATAAACTGAACCCAGAATGGGGGACTTGCCTGCTGATTCATTCTATTCTTTCTTTTTAGTCTGGCCAACTGCCAAATCAACTCCAAATTCCTATTGAAAGGGAAAAAATTGAGTTTCTAATTCCAAATTGAATCCATCTAAGGCTGATGCGTTTGCTGAGTATCGAAAATGATTAAATAAAATATGAAGTTAGGCAATTATTTGGACTTTCAAGTCCTTTCTTAATGTTTCCTATTTTAAGTCAGCCAGTTTCTTCCAGGCAATTTCAGAAAAAACGAACAAGCTCTCAATTGCTAAAGTGTTTCAGAGACAGACTTTGGGCTTAAAATTTAGATTGGTAATAAAAAGAAACAAAAATTAGGATGCTGTGAATCATGAGTGAGGATGGGAAGAGGTTACGGATGTAGGCAGATGACTTTCAGAATTCTGACAGCCCTCCCTCCCTTCCTTTATGGGGGGAGGGGCAGAGGGAGAGGGAGAGAGAGAATCTCAAGCAGACTCCTATTGAGCGTGGAGCCCCACATGGGGCTCGATCCCACGACCGTGAGACCATGACCTGAGCCAAAATCAAGAGTCAGATGCTCAACGGACTGAGCCCCCCAGGTGCCCCACTAAACTCTTTCTGTATGCATCTGATCTAATCTCATCCTCACAAAAGCCCTGAGAGGCGTACATTATTATCACTGATTAACAGACGAGAAAACACAGTCAGAAGTCAGGTGATGTTTCAAGGTGCCCCAAGCTCAGATGGGGCTCCAACCTGAGCCTGACTTCACCCCCTCGTTCACAGTCACAGCCCTGAGACCCTCGAGCTGCCCTCTGTGCCTCTGACAGCCCAATCTGCCAACTTGGGCTGCTTTTCTTTTTGTTTTCTTGAGGTCTTTGAGCCCCAAATTGCTGAGTCTTCTCCTACAGTGAGTTTCTCCTTTCTCTAGCAAAGAGCACAAAGAACTATGACCGGAACGGCTGCAAGTTGCTACGCTCACGAGGTACCTTATGGCCATGAAATATTTGTTGGCGCTGGTGATTTCTGAGGATCTGAGGCTGCAGACAGCACAGGTCCTTATATGGAAAAGACAGAAACTACTATCAGAGGACAAAATACCACAAAGTAAGTGAGGAGGAGAAGAGACTATATTGAGACGCTCTGGCTGAAGAAAGGTACAGCCATAAAAGTCAGAGCTGGTTCGGATCCCAGCACCCAAGGTGAAGAAGGAGAAGGCCAGAGGGACAACAGCCTGGCCACGAGCCACACTGTCCAGGCTGCGAGGCCCCCCTGGGAGGGACGGAAACCACCAGCACACCCAGGCTGCCCTACCAAACTCTACTTTCTCTTGGGAAGAGAACACGGTGATAAAAGGGACATGTTGCTGCTTGTGCACATTTGGGGAACGTGACACATATTTGCTTTGCAGTAGGGGGCTCGCTGATGCATTTTAAGCCCCAGAGACATTTATCTTGAGGCCTAGTAATTGGAAAATTGTGGCTAAAACATACTACAACACAGTAGTCTCAGCCAAACACAAAATAAAACTGGAGGTGATTAAGTAAGAGTGTAAATTATCATTACTATGCAAACAGAAAAATGGAAAATCATGACCATCACAAGACCAAAATCATGATGGTACAAAAAATAAAGTGTCCTTCCCCCAAGCTATAGGAATTCCCAGCGTGCACACACACACAGGCACTCAGCAACACCCCCAAGTAGAACATGAAATATTGAATTAGAATCTATATTTTGGAAACTTCTACGGACTCACTTAGTAGGTGACAAATAAGTGACCCTTAGGCGTGCATAAAAGTTGAAAATCTATAAACATGTATGCTACTTGCCAATCAGAACTGAAGATAAGGTTTGTGTCTTATTAATAATAATCTGTTCCTGGCTCCCTCTGGTCTGGAAAAGCACATACTAGTCCACTGAGAGAGGCAGATTATTTCCCAGTCGAACAAAATAATACGAAAAAGTTAGAGGTACTTTGAAAAACAAAGCTGGGGCACCTGGCTGACTCAGTCAGTACAGCATGTGACCCTTGATCTTGGCGTCCTGAGTTTGAGCCCCACACTGGGTGTAGAGCTTATTTTTATTGTTATTTATTTTTTAATATATTTTATTTATTTATTTATTTGTCAGAGAGAGAAAGCACAAGCAGGAGGAGTGTCAGGCAGAGGGAGAAGCAGGCTCCCCGCTAAGCAGAGAGCCCAACGCAGGACTCGATCCTAGGACCTGAGATCATGACCTGAGCCGAAGGCAGATGCTTAACTGACTGAGCCACCCAGGCGTCCCTATAGCTTATTTTTAAAAAAGAAAAGCCCAAAAATACAAACAAATGATATATTAAAATGTTGCCCCCTTTTCAGAGAAATTAATCACTCATTTTTTTTCAGGTGCCTGTAACATAAGAAAATATTTAGTACTCTCAAACAAAAGAGCACATGAAAAAGTTCTGAATTACCTGTGGTATATTTCATAATAATCAGCCATAACACCCTTTGGACCTTGTAAATTGACTCTGAGTAATGTTCTAAATAATAGAGTATGTTATTATACTATTAAAATTTATGCATACGTTTGTCAAAACTCAGTGAATATAAATTTCAGATCTGTGCATTTCAATATACATAAATTAACTCAAAAAAAGTATAAGTAAAAATTAAGTTCTGGTTAATGTATATTTAAGGAAAGTGAATTGGTGCCTACGTTTTCAAATGTGTCAAAAAAATAAGATGGGTTAATAAATAGATGGCTAGATAAATATATGATAAATCAAGTATTGTAAAATGTTAATGCAGAATTTAGATTGTGAGTAAACAGGTGTTCACTATAAAATTCTTTAAGCTTCACTTCATGTTTGAAAATTTCCAGTGTTGGAAAAAAAACCATTATGCACATAAATTCCCAAATTCACTGAAAACAGTTGATATAATATTGTATAGCCATTAAAAATTATAATTACTAAAAATTTTTAATAACATGAGTTTTTCACAAAATGCCAATCTTTGAGATGTAAGATAAAAACATAAATTTAGTTATCTCATCAAGATTAAATACTTTTGTCTTTGAAATATTTAGAAGCAAATACACTAAAATGCTAACAGATCTTAGCAATGGGAAGCAGCATTATGGGTGACTTCATGTTTTTCTTTATAGATTTTTAAAAAATGTTTCTCTAACAATCAAAATGATTATATATTACTTTTTCAAATCAGAAAAATCCTTATATTTTAAGGATAAGAGAATGGACCCATAATGCAAACACACCCACTGTTTAAACCTGCTACTGTGTTGCTTCGGCCCGGTTCCCCCTGCAAGCAAGGCACAAGAGTGATGGACCTTCAGCCCGCAAGGGAGACAGAAAGGAAAGTAAGCTAAGGGATTAGCCCCCAGGCAGGATTAGCTCTGTGCTGCTGGAGATCATCAAATATATTTCACACAGAGTTTGACAAAGGAGGGCCTAATGGACATCTGGGGATAGCAAATGGATCTGCGATTCTAATCACCTCCCCAGCTGAAGGCTTCCTCTTGGAGAGGCTCCCTGACCAGGGGGAGGCTGACTTGCTGACCCGTGTCTGTCCTGGAGCCCTGTTATCTGGAGGCACTGCTCGGCTCCATTAATCATCTACCAAAGGCTCTGAAATCTGGAAAGCATCCCTGGCTAGCGTTCTGCATAAAGCCAGTCCTGACCCTTTGGTAAATCGTCTGCAATTCTCATCTCCAAACCAGAGCACCTTGGAGCTCCACCTCTAACACCAAGCCAGACTCTTCAGTGATCAAAGGGGAGAGTGAAGATGTTTGCCCCCACGGTTTGGTGACTCCTATGGAGCTGAAGTTCTATTCCCTGTTAGTCTGCACCACTGTTTGGGGGACAGCAGGGAATTCAATCAGGCAAGACAGTCACTGAGCTTCGGGGTGAGGGGCAGGATGCTACTTGCTCTTGCAGCATGGGAAACCCCTCGGGGCCCAGGAGCTGTTGGGACGCTGGTGGAAGGGGCTGGCCACCCCTGCCTTTGAGGTGGACCAGCCAGTGAGCACAGGGAAAGAAACGTGCTTCCAGCAGAATGTACCGCGGGAAGAACAGAACATCACGGCAGGAACACGGGCCCCAGGCTGAGGACAGGTACAGAGCAGACTGGACGGAAGGCCTGGGTCAGAACAGCACTCTGGAAGAATGCAGACAACCCTAGGTTCCAGGGATGAAGAGCAAGGAAGCCAGTTTTGTCACCTATGGTGCTGTCTTCTGTGAACACGCGGGAAAGAAGCTAGATGCCCAAACCATGCGTATTTCTGCCGGCACATCGTATCCGTGAGACGGAACACGTAGACAGTGCTTAAAACACAGTCAGCCGCCAGGCAGGTGTACCCACTGCAGCCCCTCAGCAGTCAAAGCAGAGCGACCACCGTAAGAGCCACTGTCACCTGCAAAGGCCTCACTTCAGCCCACCAGGCCCCAGGCTCTGCCAGTGACGGTGGCCGTGTCACAGAGCCCAAGGGCAAACGTGCTCTTTATTTGGACCCGCAACAGCCTTTTGTTAGGATGGCTCCTCCCCGGCTGTATGTAAAGCCATCTGTGCAATCAAGCCAGAGCCTGACGGCTTCTGAGTTGTTGGAGGACAGAGGCCTCACCGGGACCCGCAGGCTCGTCTCTGATGCAGCTGCGGGGCCACGGCCGGCCGGGAAGATCACTCCCGTCTGACAAGCCTGCGTGCCGGCTGAGCCCTCGCCTGTCCCAGGGGGAGAGCCGATGTCCCTGGGCCCTCCAGCCTCCAGACCCTCGGATTCTCCTCTTCAGCAAAATCAGCCCCCCATGGCAGCCTGGGCTGGGAAGCGTGAGGAGGAGGAGGGGGACCACCCAGGCCCACAGCACCTCGTCTCTCGCACTCTCCAGGACGGACAGCACGCATGATGCAGCCAAGGATGTGCGTGTGGCAGGGGACGCCTCACTTTGGGGTGTTCTCCCTGAAAGGCAGGGACGACCTCGGGCTGAGGTGTCTTTGCTGTGCCCAACAGCCCTCTGTTCAGACATCTCTGGCCCCTCGGGTTCACCAGAGCGAGTTCGTGCGCTTGGTGGGATGGCGCCATGTTTCCATCCTCCTCACACCACCAAACCTTTCGCAGGTTTCCAGAAGGAGAGCCACAGCCAGGTGCCGCCCCTCCGCCCCCGCCGGCTCGGCTCCCGCCTTGCTGAGGCGCGCACGCCTGGCCAGCGCCACACGTCGACTGGGGCAGCCGCGGTGCTTCCGAAAATTAGCGGGCGCTCACAGAAAGAGTCCTCTGGAGGTCTGAGTAGCAAGCAGCCTGCAAACTGGAAGATGCCAGTGGACAGGCCTTTCTTCATCCCGGAGATGTCCACGGACTTTTTCTGTGGGCCACTCAGCTCACACTTCCACAGGGTTTTGAGCACTCGTCTCTGGACTGCACTAATTCACTCTGACTCTCCTTTTAGGCATTTTATTCCTTCCTTTACTGTCTGAGAGCTCTCAGAGTTAAATGAGTAATTTCAACTGTTTTTTTAAGTAGGCTCTATACCCAGCACGGAGCCCAAGGTGGGGCTTGAACTCAGGACCCTGAGATCATGACCCTGAGATCATGACCTAAGCTGAGATCCAGAGTCGGGTGCTTAACCGGCTGAGCCACCCAGGCACCCCCCCACTCAATTGGCTTTAAAAAGTTTTCATACTATGGCTTTAGAGAAACTTCATAAATTTGAATACTTTTTTGTATTCCAAAATTGGTCCACATCTTCATGAATTTTTAGTTTTCTAACAAGCATATGAAAACATGTAAGTTATGTGTGTAAAAGGGAAAAGTGGGTGAAGACCATGGGCATTCATGTCCAAATCCAGGCATATCACTTGTAGTCTGTGACCCTCGGTTAGTTCCTTGAGCGCCTGGTATCCCAATTTCCTTATTTAAAGTGGTAATAATATTAATACCTATTTTATATAAAGGTTTCTTATAAATGAAATAATATGCTTAATAAGTGATTGCCATAGCCATGAAAAGCAAACATTAGCTAACCAATTATGATTCTTTTCTTGATTAATATTTTCAGATGCTAATCAACTTTTTTTCCCCCAAAAGTAGAGAGCAAAAACCATTATTATTCATTCCGGCTTTCTTCTATCGCAGCAAAACCAATGGTCACAAAAATGCCTTTTTCACTCTACAGCAGAAGTGTGTGTTTGCACTGTCAACTTTTTCAACTGTGTGGTTTCCATGTATTCTTTTTTTGCATCTGTAATAGAAATTGGCTATTTTAGAACTTTAAACTCATTTCACAGGTCACCTAAAATCTTGCTATTGTCTGTTACCAAGTCACAGAGGAAATTTTAACTTAGAAAGAAATTCTCTCTCACACTGAGTGGATGTTACTGCCATCATTTCAGGGAGGGGAGTAGGTCAGATTTTCCACAATGCACTTACGTGTGCCAAGAGCCACTGGCAAAGATACGTAGGATGAGTCAAACCATGAGGAGAAAAATGAGGACACGTGCTCTCCCTCACCATCAGATCTTATCAGAGCCTAAATCTCATGGGGAGGCACTCCTCTTTGTGCCTGACAAGGTTTTTCTTTGACATATTAACATAAAGTGAATAATAAGGCTGAGGGAGATGGGCTGAACCAAGGGGTACGGGAGAGCGTGGAGCAGGGGACAGGGAAATCAAGAGACGGACAGATCACGAAAGCTCTTCCACGGGGCCCCTGCGTGGCTCAGTCAGTTAACGGTCTGCCTTGGGCTCAGGTCATGATCCCAGAGTCCTGGGATCGAACCCCGAGCCCCATCTTGGGCTCACCGCTCAGTGGGGAGCCTGCTTCTCCCTCTCCTCCCCACCTATGCTCTCTCATTATCTCTGTCTCTCTCAAATAAATAAATTTTTAAAAAATCTTAAAAAAAGGGGGTGGTGCCCCGGTGGTTCAGTCAGTTAAGCATGTGCCTTCAGCTCAGGTCATGATCCCAGGGTCCAGGGATCGAGCCCCCCATCGGGCTCTCTGCTCAGCGGAGAGCCTGCTTCTCCCTCTCCCTGCTGCTCTCCCTGCTTGTGCTCTCTCTCTTTCTGTCAAATAAATTTTAAAAAATCTTAAAAAAAAATCTTAAAAAAAAAGAAGAAAGACACTGATAACGCGAAGGAGGTATGCGTGGAAGCTGAAATGTAAGGGAGCACAGAAACGGTGGTGGCGATGACGGGCAGGGCAGACACAGCCTTCAAGGCTTTCTGTGCACCCCCCCTCCTGTGTCTCCCTCTTTTCTCAAGCTCACCTCCCCTTCTCGCCTGTCTCCAGAGCCTCAGATCTAGTGTCTGTTACCCACACGTGGAGGGTCCCCACTTGGGACCCTTCCGTCACACCCTGTACCCCACCTGCTGATACCTTCTCATTCCTTCATTTTGGCTGCTTCTGCTATTGCTCCAGTCTCCGGCCCTTCGGCGGGGGGGAGGGCCCCACAGCCCCTTCATCTGTCCGCAAGAATGGAAGCCATGTGCTTTTCATCGGCCCCTCCCTCCTTACCCCACATCCTCTGCACATAATCACCTGCATTTGCCCTTCTCTCCTGCAGCTAAGACTAGATCACCAGGGCCATTGTGTTGGAAGGCTCCTTGGTGGTGATGCCCCCCTCTTCAAGCCATGCTTAACTAATTAGCAAGGTTTTCTTGGGGTGGGGAGCACGGTGGTACCTCCATCCTGTTTACATGTCCCTTGTGCGGTTGCCGGGTGGCTGCCTCGGGCTCGTGGACCACACGCTTGGTGTCTGCGGCACCCACGGGCACGAGGGCAGACTTCACTACCCAGAGTGCACAACACAGCACCAGGGGCTGGTTTTCATGGCAGCAAGTGGATGCCACTCATTGATGTGGCCTGTCACCTTCTCTTTGAGAATCTCAACCTCCAGAAAAATACCTTTTAAAAACACCAATTATCAGAGACGCAAGTGGATACTTGCACAGTAATGTTTACTGCAACATTATTCACAACAGCTAAACCATGCAAGCCATCCAGGTGCCCAGATGAATGGATAAGCAAAATACGTGGTGATCCTCCAGTGGGATATCATTCAGCCATAAAAAGGAAGGACATTCTGATACACGGATGAATCCTGAAAACGTGGTAGGTGAAATAAGTCAGACAAAAAAAAAGAAAAATATTGCACAATTCCACTTATATGGGATACCTAGATTAGGCAAATTCATAGAGACAGAAAGTAGAAGAGAAGTTACCAGGGGCTGGGTGAGGAAGGAACGAGGCGTTAGCGTTTTAATGGATGCAGAGTTTCTGTTTGGGATGACAGAAAGTTCTAGAAATAGTGGTGAATGTCTCCAATGCCACTGAACTATACACTTAAGAAGGATAAAAATGGTAAATTTTATGTTATATACATTTCAGCATAGAAAAAAAAAAAAGAAAGAAAACCAAAACACCTCTATCTAAAATAGTTTAAGAGCCATTGCAAAGCCTTCTAAACAAACCTCTAGCTATGGATCGTTACAGCTTATATTTTGGGTGTCACTATAAGATCTTGTGATTTATTTCATTTTCCATGTGTACAATACTATAGACTCTCTCTCTCCTTTTATGGCTTAAGAAGCTAAGATTCACTAGTACTGTTTTTAATCTGTAAAATACACATTCAGATGGATTCAAACTGCTTATGAATGTTTAGAAGGCAGCTTTTAAACAGTGACCAAAGCTTTAAAGCAAGTTTTTTTCTCCAGAGCCTTGCTTTTTTTAAACAATGGCACATTTTAAAATTGTATTTTATTATATCACCAAAGGTAGCTTTTCCTCTATTGATATTTTAAGTCCATACATTTTAACCAACTACTACATGCAGGCTCTCTTCATAAGAAATACATAATTTCTCTGTGGTCATAACTTATTTGTGGAAAAAAAATTCTCAAATTTACCAGAAAATTTGGACTTTTTTCATAGAGGTATCAAATCTTAAAACTGGTTGGAAGCAATGCTACCTTATCCTTATTAACCCCTGTGTCAACTGAGAGGTCAGGTCCCTGACACTTGTTTTTTGGTGGGTCAGCAGGACAAATGTGGCGACGTGACAAGACACCTAGCAAAGGACCGCCATCCAGAATGTCAGGTAGCTTAGCAAACTCGCTGCTTGCCTTCTGTATCTAATAACTTGTTTCACTAGAGCCAAACACCTTCTATTCATGGTCTGTCCTCCTCACAACACCTCTGTGAGGTGGCTGTTATTATTCGCATTTCATATGTGAGGGAAAGTAACTCACCCACCACCACAGGTGGGACTTGAACCCAGGCTCTCCACAGAGCTGAGCTGCCTCTCCGATGAGGGAGCTCAGAAGCAAAGGGGTCAGGGCCCCTGGCAGGCCTCTCACCTCCATGTGACTGTGCTCACGTTCCAGGTGGACCAGAAGAGTATGCAACAAAAAACAGGGCTGTGCCCTTGATATTTTGGGGGCTCCAAAGGGGGCAAGGTGGTGGCTAAGCACTCCTTGCCCCACTAGAGTGACTTCACGTTTATCTGTTCTTCGTAATGAGAGCAGAGCTGGCCTCTGAAGAGTCGGAGGCCCTACAAGCATGAGCCCTTCAGGGCCCCCTGCAGAAGCCAGAATCCCAAACACGCTACCGTCCTCTCAATCGGGACGCCCGCAGCTCACCGCTGTCTCCCACTCTGCCCTCCTCAAGCCTGGGCACCCTACAGACCCAAGTCTAGTGTTCTCTGGGTTAGTGGTGGGCACAAAACACCTCTTATAACAACAGTTTGTCATTTATGGACACTATGCTCTTCTCTAGAAATTTATACCACCAATTATGCTTCTCTAAAAATTCTAGGTTTGAGAGGACGACCTTCTTTTAACAAGGGACTCACCATGGAGTTCTGCTTCTTAAACCTCCTTTCTTCCCAGGAGACTGTTTCCACATTGGGACACATGAGAACCTTTTCAACTCCCCCATTAGAAGGGTCGCAGAGGGTCCTGGGGGTGAGGGGAAGCAGTCTCACGTGAATTAAGAGCACAGAAAGAACAGGAGAAAGAACCCTTTCTCCTGTGCATTCTTCGTGGCATGGAAGAAATCACAAGTAACTCTTGAACCTCAAGGAGTCTATTTCCAGCAGTCTTCAAGGTCAACAGTATTCTTTCAGAATTCCTCCTGATCTTGGCTCCGCAGTACAGCCAGAGACTAGCTAGGGCCTAAGGATGGGCACAGTGCTGAGCTCCAGGAAGAATCCTGAAAACACGTCACAATTTTCTTCTGCCTGGAGAAGCAGCGGCATTCACTTTTAGAGCTTTGACCACACAGATGCACTTTACAGAAGGCTTGTCAGACGCTATCGATGAGTCTAAAATAATTTGTGTGTGTGATCTACTTAAGTGTTTGCACTCAAAGGCAATTTTCCTCCGAAAGGGATCCTAAATGCAGAATTACAAAACAATAACAGTGCCCCTTGACATACTCCCCCCCGCCCCGTCCCTTTTAACCTTTTATTCTTCTGTTCCTCTATGCTTACTATCCTGGACTGGTATTCCGGAGGAGGCATTTCAACTGTACTGTACTGTCTACGATAAACGGAGAAAAAGACGAGGAGTCTTTGAGAGAAATCTACAAGGTTGGTATATTCTTTTTTTTTTTTTTAAAGATTTTATTTATTTATTTGACAGAGATAGAGACAGCCAGCGAGAGAGGGAACACAAGCAGGGGGAGTGGGAGAGGAAGAAGCAGGCTCCCAGCGGAGGATCCTGATGTGGGACTCGATCCCAGAACGCCGGGATCACGCCCTGAGCCGAAGGCAGACGCCTAACCACTGTGCCACCCAGGCGCCCTAAGGTTGGTATATTCTACCTTCTTCATCTGTTTTGAACCCGGCATCTGGTTTCCCCAGCTATCGGCGCAATCTGCAATAATAGAATTTTGTTTCCCCAGGCCACTTATCGTTGTCTACCTATTGTGTGATCACAAGCACCTACTAGCCAAGAATTCACGATTCACTGAGGTCCCCTGGCTCTTGAGAGGTGAACGAGTGCCTACGTACATAATAAGCATTAACAATTTTCAGAAAAACTTCAACAGCACAAAGTAACACACTCATAGCTCAAGTAAGACCAGACTTCTACAGACTCATCAAGTCATATGTGCTTAATTAGTATCCTGAGGCAGAGTGCCGAGTTCATCACAGAGGAGATTAATCAACCTGAAAAAGTTATCCATTGTCTTTACTCCAGATCCTACAGATTAAGAAAAACCCAGGTGATGGGCACTGCTGTCATGTGTATCTTCACCAAGAAAATGGGAAGCGAGCCACAGTTAGATAACTGGAAAAGTCTCTCTGGTGTTGTTTGGCCTCATTCTTGAGGAAAGGATTAGCAGAGTGCTACCATCTAGATTATGAATTGCTATTGAAAAAACTTCCTTTTATCTTTCTTGGATAAAAAGCTGACAAACCAATCTTTACCCTTGTTTAGCCAATTCCATAGTTATAAAACCAGTTAAAGAAAGAATATCTATGTCGAATGAACGTGTACATTTTATTAATACCAAAACAGTAAAAGTAGGAAATGATAGTATTTACAGTAAAAACATACTCCTTTTAAAGAACTATGACACTTTTTCAGACTCCCTGTATTAGGAGACAATATTCCACTGAGATACTGTGATGTATGATAAATATATATTTGGTCTTCATTGGTATTTGCTCTTTCTGGTACAGACCTTGGAATTTCCTAAATGATAAGAACCATAAAGATGTGTTGATATTCATAATAAACCCCTGTCAACCACACCTGAGCTTATGTTAATGAGGTGACTTTTGAAAAGCTCCTAGAACATCTAGGGGATCTTAGATGGGGGCTGACCACCAGAAAAACCAACTATGTAATAAGAGAACTTTCAGTCCCATCCTCAGACCTCCAGGAAGGACAGAAGGGCTGGAGATGGCCAGTGATTTAGTCCATCGTGTCTATATAAGAAACCTCCATAAAAACCCAAAAGAATGGGGTTTGGAAAGCTTCCATAAGATCTGGGGAAAGTGGTGTGCCCAGAGAGCAGGGAAGCTCCTCGCCCTTCCCATGCACCTCACCTATGATGTACTGGCTAGTCCTGAAGCATGTCTTCTTGTAATAAACCAATAATCTAGTAAATAAGACGTTTCTCTGAGTTCTGTGAGACGCTCTAGCAAATTAATCAAACTTAAGGAGGGCACTGAGGTTGGAACCTCTGATCCACAGCTGAGTGGTCAGAAGCACAGGTGACTACCTGGCCTAGTGATGGCATCTGGAGTGTGGAGGGGTGGGGAGAGCAGTCTTGTAGGACTGAGCCCCTAACCTGTGGGATCTGACGCTACCTCAGTCAGAATTGAGTTAACTGCTTGGTGGTATGGGGAAAAACCCCACATATCAGAATTGGTGTCAGAATCAAATCCTCACAAATCACTTCAAAAATGCAAATGACCTCTTTTTACTAAATGTGTATCTCCAAACATACCTTTATGTCCTGCAACAGTTTGTGGGTTAAAACCTGAGGGCGTGACTGTTTGCTGTCACATGCCCTTGGGACTTCCAAGGTCTTCCACGGGCGGTAATATTCAAACTTCACCTGCTTCCAGGTGTCCCTGCTCCCTGACCGCCTCAAGGTTTGTTACTGTCCTGTATTTCCCGTGCATCGCCTGTTACAAAGCTGACTGGGGGTTGTCCTGGTCACCAGGACACACGTCTTTAGTTCCTACAGTGACTGTTTGCCTGAGCGCCCTCAAGGAAGGAGGGTTCCAGGGATATAAAAGATTTCCAGGGACATAGCACTTTCCCCTGTGGAAGCTAAAGCTCACACAGTAAATAAACGGAATTTACCATCAGAGGTAACTGTGAGGTTCTCGGATCCTGGAAGGTTGGAACCTCGCAGGAGAGCATGAAGGTAGCCCATGGGCCTCAGTAGTGGGAAAGCTAGTATTTCTAATTTCCAGTTACTCTTTCAGAAAATATCTTCTGCTGTTCCTGCCTTCTTAAATGGAATCGACAGAATATAGGTCAACCTTGTCCTCGTGTCTGGGGCTCCATTACCAACTTTTGGGGGGACTCTGCCATGGGCGCTCTGGCTGACTATACCCTGGGGCCAACTCACTCCTAAGAGGAGACCTTGCCCACTAAATGCATCAGTTGGCATTCCAACAGCTTCTTTGGGGCTTCAGAGCCTTTTTTTTTTTCTTTTTTAAAAGCACTCTGGGGTTTGTGACCACGTTCCAGATGTGTAAAGACACATTTTCATCTTTCATATCTTATCTTCTTTTTCTCCCTCTCCTGTAGTCTCTGGATTTTTTTCTCCAAAAAGATTGCCTCTACCTTCCATATTGCTGAAACTCTACATAATGAGACCCTGAATCTCTTGCCACTGATATATACAATTCTTTTTCCTGGCTAGCTACAGCTGAAATCTCACACCGTTCCATAACGGAAATGTGACAAGGGCTGGAAGTCATCAAACTGCGTTATGACCTCCAGAAAGTCCGGTGACCCTACAAAAGGGACCACAGCACTCACGCACTAAAGCTCAAGCATCCCCACTCCTGGGACACAGCTGTCTGCCCTCACTCCTTGCCTGCTCATTCTGATTCTGAATACAAGTCTAACAAAATCGATGAAAATAATCGTATTTGTGTGATATTTCATGACTTGCTGTATAACCTCACCTCAAGCCCTGCTCCACGCACAACCCCTGTGAGCACATCTTCTGTGGACTTTATAAGATTGTATTCTCTCCCAGACGTGACGGTTTGTCTTTCAAAGGTGCCTTAGACATTAAAAATAGTCATGACCCATCACAAAATAGGTCAGGTTATCCTGGGGGCCCCAGAGAGATGTCCTGGAACTCTAAGAAGCCGCACTGGCATCAGGAGGATTTTCTGGGACAGAGCTCGTTCCAGGGAAAGTGAGGAGAAGGGCGTGAGATGCCCATGAAGCGTCCTTGGTGGGAAAGAAAGCTTGCTTGGTTGTCACGCTCTCACCAAGAGGAACAACTGCATGTGCTGTAAGCGTCAGGACTGCAGAGTTACTTTGCCACCACCCCACCTCTTCCTAAATTTGAGCTTGACAAGCAAAGATCATCAAGGACTAAAGAGCAGGTTTTTTGGCCCATGTGGGAGTTTTCATACAAAACAACAATGACAAAAACTAAAGCCCCAAAAGCACTTGGAACCCTGGCGTCCGAAGGCCAGAGTCCTGGACCTTGTCCTGTCATTTGTTGTGTGATGTCAGGCAAGTCCCTTGGCATCCCTGAGTCATACACACACACACACACACACACACACACACACACACACACACACACTCTCTCCCATGGGTAGACCAGTTAGCTCTTAACTCACAGAGTAAAAGCGGGTGAGGAGTGAGCAGCCTGGGGTGCGGAAGCACTTGGTGTTACTCAAATGTGCTGTCTTGTTCTGCAGCCTCTCGAGATAAAGCTACCTAGGGACTGTAATGTTTTCAGCGACTTTCAAGTTAAGTGCTTCCCTCCCCAACAGGGATAAAGTGGTGCTCAAAGCCAGGGGGAGCTCTTTGACACTGTCAGATAGAAAGGACCAAAGAGAGCTGGGGCAGAATTAGGGAGAGCTGTTTTTTCAGGTGAGCCCCATCTGCAAGCTATTTTCTTCCCACCAAAAAGCTTGAAAAATTAAACTCCGTTTCCATAAATACTCCTATGCTTTACACATCAGAGAGACAGAGGCAGAAAGAAATGAGGAACAAGAGAGCATACAAGATGCAGAGAAGGGGGGGCAGTACCAGATAGCAGGCATTCTGCAGAGCTACACGTGTCTGCACTACAGCTACGAGCAGCCAGAGCGGCTTTGGCTACAGGAATACCAAATAAAAAACACGTGACCATTCCTGATAGAAATGTTACGACATGATTTGGTGGGGTTTTCCCTCTGACATCATTGGTATTTCATTATCGAGCACTTGATAGGTTTACTTGGGTCGTTCCAGGTAAGCCCGTGTCATTATTCTAGTATGTTCTAAAACCAAGGGCAGGGGCTGAGTCATCCACCTGGTGGAATGTTATGCACAAAGGAGATAGTTTATAGATGATTGTTTAAAGTGGGGGAGACATTTTTTTCAAGCAATTGCTTCGCATGGTCTGCAGGAAAAGCAACAGGATTTTCAAATCATTTGAAATGAGAGTTTCTATATATTTTAAATTTGAAACCTATATAACCAGATTAAATGCTGTGAGATGGTTCTTCGTGAAACAGATGCAAATTTTAAAACTCTTCTCAGATGTTCACCGTCATATTTATTTTTATTTTATTTATTTTTATATTATTAGAAGACAATGTTTTTTATATTTTAATATTGTTCTATTATTAGAAGACCGTCTCCATGGGTCTCTCATGTTTCTACACACCTTGCTGGATGTGCCAAGGATGCAAGGCTCGGACCAGTCTTTACCTGAACCGTTTCTCAGGACTGTCCTTGCAGAGAGAGACCTTGAAGATGAGGTTACCCCTCCCTCTGTAACAAAGAGCAGGTGTGTTTACTGCTGCTATAAATGCTGGGTCCCCCCCACCAGCTCAGTGTTCCCCAGAGGCAACACAAGCCCACTGTGTGCACAGCATTCATCTGGGCCCTCCGGGTCCTGCTCCTTGGACTTGGGGACCAGGGAGGCTGACTGCTGATGGCTGCCTGGTGCACCCCGACTAATAAAACCCTTCTCTCTGACACCGGAGTCTCATATCTTCCATCAGCATCCCTGGAACCATTAACAGGCCAGCTCAGCAGCTTGTAACTTCGGTAAAATCAAAATGTGGACCTATCCGTATCTTATTTCAAATAACGCGTGAGTGTCTCCAATGGACATTAATTACAGTTGAATAAAGGAAAACTGGATTAGAAGGTCATGCGTATAAAACTGGAATTTAATTTTGATATTTTTTAAAAAGTGATTTTAACGTCTTGGGAAAATTGTCCTGCCCACATCCGGCTCTGCTGTATCCGGTTCTGGGTGTGCACATCTGTTTGTGACGTGCACACAGCTATTTAGCCAAGCAGCCCCTGCCTGAGCAGGCGTGTCTGGCTTTATCTGACTCTCCTGTCCTCCCTTTCGGAGGGCTCCCATGGCAATGCTGGCGGCAGCCGGTTTCGTAGCCTGGGGATCAAGAGCCAAGGTCAAGCGCAGCCAGTCTCTGCCCTCGGCCTGGCACCACCCTTCCCCCCTGCAGCGGCAGGCCAGCACGGCCACACCTTGTGCTGCAAGTAACAGTCGCCCGAGTTAGTCAGGAAGCTTAAGGACTGATTTTTCTATTTAAAAGTTATCAGCTGTCAGCCCTCTCAGTTAGTATGCAACCCGTACGTGGAAGCTTAGCTGTTCGAAACGTTTAACCAAGTTTACAAGGCTACCATGCGCAGGTGATCTTTATGAAGCCACGATACTTCCACATCTTACTCAAAACTACAGACGGTTCCCGACCTATGATGTTCTGACTTAGGATTTTTCAACTTTATGATGGTGAGACAGCGCTACGCCATTGGTCGATACCGTGCTTGGAATCTGGAATGTGTACCCTTTCCTGGGCTAGTGATGTGGGGTGATCGTCCCCTGTGATGCTGGGCATGTGGGCACGAGAGCAAATGGCCGACCGCAGCCGTACTGCACCCACACGGCCGTCGCTGGTCCCTTTCAGCACATATTCAACCAGTTACATGGGAGATTCAACAGCTGATTATAAAATCGGCTTTCTGTTAGATGACTGTGCCCAACGGCAGTCTGGAGTCAGCATCCTGAGCACATATAAGGTGGGCAGGCTACTCTGTGATGCAGGACAGGTGTATTAAGTGCATTCTCAACTTATGATGTTTTCAACTTGCGATAGGTTTATTGGGACATAACACATCGAAAGTCAGAAAAGATCTGCATTTTGATGTTCTCGCTTAAAATACTGGATGATGTGTAATTTTATCTCGGTCTCCAAGTCAACCCTGACCTTGCATCTTCTCCCAAATTAGTCCCCTCCTCTCGGTCCTCTAGATTCTCAGATTCAAAGCCCTGGAGTCCTCTCCAGCTCTCCCCCTCCCTTCCTTACAGTCTTACAGGTTGAGCCTCCTTCCAAGATACCTGCACTTTAATCATCCCTCTTCCTCTTCAGCTTCACTAGCCCCACCTAGCTCTTCAACAACTCATGCCCAGGTCAACGAAACAACTTTCCAAAGAGAATCCCCCTGACTCCATCTGTCCCAACTCAAAGCATTTCTAACCTAACCAGTCTTCAACGTGACAGCAACAAAAAAGACTATTTTTAATTGTGATGTCTCCCTCTTCCAAAAAAGCCAATGGCTCTCCTTGAGCCAGCAGCCAACTTCACTTGCACTGACCTGCCCTGTATCTCACCCCAACACCTACCCCAGCCTGCGCTGGATCTGTGGGATCCAGAACAATGAGAATGTTTGCCCCGGGTCTTCTTGACTATTTAAGGGCATGCAGCAAAACCCCCCAAGAACAGAAAGCGATGGTTTTTTAGTATTCATCTACAAGAAATGAGCATCAGAAAGAGCACTGCAGTGAGAAATCATGACACAAAATTTAAGTTAACTTGTTACAAAACACCAAAACCTATTCCGGAAGGACTGACATGGCTAACTTTTGAGCACAGCCCAGAACAGTAGTAGCAGCATGACCAGTCTCCCCAGAAGCCCAGATAAAATATCATTTTACACTCCTGGGTGGTCACTGAAAGAGATGTGTTTAATGTCTCTGCACACAAAACTTAAAACAGAGAACCAAGAGGCTGGTGGAATAGCCTTCTGGAGCTTGCTTTTGACAGAACACACACAAACTATGTCCAAACATGTGCAAAATTCCTTATAAACATTTGAGTCAAAGTGCACAGTCAGCAGCAGCTTGAGCCTTACAAACCACTCTTTTGCACAAATATTTTCTTCTCGACAGAATCCAGACACACACCCCCCATGTGCCGAGAGGCACGCACGTGGAGCAGGGAAACGCTCAGTCATATGTCCACACCCGCCGGTCCTGCTTGGGGTCTGGTGCCCAGAGCATCCGCCTATCCAACCCTGAGTGACGGCGCAGGGACCCGCAGGGCGGACCCGGCCAAGGTGCCCGCTGCACGGTGATGCGACACACTTCCCCGCAGCTGCTCACCATCCTCCCCACCGCTCTCTCCCGCTGCATGTCTAATGTACCAACATATAAATAGAAGGTGGCTCTGCAGGCCTCAACCCCGGCAGAGCCGCAGGTGACCACCTTGTGACTCCCTGAAATAAATTAAGTTATACAGGCAAGTCGCTTCCCTGTAATGAAGATAAAGTACTCTAATCAGCCAAGAACTCCCTCAAGTCGGATGGATAATCGGATTATAGGGGCAATGCATTCAGAAAGCATGTTAATAATCTCGTTACAACTCCTCCCACACCTAGAAAAATGTGTTCTCAAGACTTGCAGAGCAGTGTCCTCTGGATTCGTTCATCTGGGGTCCAACTTGGCAACCGCAGGGAAGAGCTGGTGGCCGTCTAGAGCTCCTCCCTGCCCTCCGTCTGATGAGAGGAAAAACGCTTCCTTCCTCGCGCAGCCGGCCAGCCAGAAGACAAGCGCACGCTGCCCGGTGCCGGGCACCCGGCCCTCAGGCGGGGACACCAGGAGCGGCGGGTAGTCCCCCCGCCCATGAGGAGGGCATGCTCCGGGCCCGTCGGGCTTTGGCAGTCAGACGCATTTAGCCAACCAGCTGACAACTTTAATATTCCCTATGGATTACCAGAAACAAACTCAAAATGTATTTTATGTCAGCAAATCTTTATCCCATGTACACATCGGCAGACTCTCCCGGGGTAGGTGCTATTGTCTCTGTTCTACAGTTGCTGACACTCAAGCAACCGGCCACCGTCACCTAGTTACGAAGCGACAGGAGGATGTGACGTCTGAGCGGCGCCCGACGTGGGCTCGGCAGCACCACACACTGAGCTCCAGTGGAGGACACTGTTCCCCCAAGTGTTTAGCAGGTGGCAAAAGCCCTTACTGGCTCGCAGACCTGTTGCCATGGCACCTGCGTGGCTCGGGCTGCTCTTCCCATTTAGATCACCGCACACGGCCTCCTAACCGGCGTCTCTTCCCGCGTCACCGTGGCGTCACTCCGCTACCAGGGATCTGCCAACGAACGCTTCTGAGAGTGGCAGGCCCCTTTGGAAGTCCTCCAGTGGCGCCCCACTGCCTACACTCGGAGCCCAGACAGTACACTCACGTGGTCCGTCCTTGGCCAGTCTCACCTCTGGCCGTCCCACGTGCTGCGGCCTTGCAGTCCCACGCGGTGGGACTCTCCGCTTCTCCTCCCAGGGCTCCCTAACTGTGATGTGACCTCACCACGGCTAGGGCCCACGCCTGGGCCACCGCCCTTGCCATTTTCCCATTGCTCTTCACCTCCTTTATGAACCACGTTTGGGGACACTGCGCGGGGAAGAATGCCCCGGAAATGGAAAACGTTGCTGGCTGACCAAAAGCTCCACCTTTGGCTGCTGCCAAAGAAATAAGGGAAGTGGCCAAATATCTCAGAAGGTCATCTGAGGCGAGTCCAAGGTCTCCATTTATAACAGAACTAAAAGTAGAGATGAAGCATGACCTTGTGAGGTGACATCACATGCTAGCGGGGCCAACGGAGGACGCTTCGCTTGTCCTTGTGCACGAGAAAGTGCTTGGAAGGGACTGAACCTTGAGTGACCGTGACAAGCCCTGAGAAGGAGCTGCGATCACCTAGGACGTCTGGCTGCAAGACGTCTCATGTTGGTCCCCATTTACAAATCGGGGGGCTTCCCTCATCATCAAACTCTTGCACTCAGTCCGGTGATTTTAACCCAAAGACAGAGGTGCCTGGCCCTGCACTAATGGGGAAAAAAAAAAATCTGAAGAATCTGTACCAACATATCAATAGATTCCCTAGCTCTCAATTTCCGTTCATCCTCAGTTACAAAATAAGTTTCTACCAACTATTTTAGTTTTCATTCTCTTGGTTCTAAATTGATTTAAGTTTGTTGAGACTTCTGTCTAATATTTTTTCCAAATGGGGGTTTACCTTACTCGTTACATATATTGTACCAAAGTCACAAAATATTTCACTAATTGTCAATAAAAAGCAACCAGAAACCATGGGAAATCTTATGGGACTTGGTAGAAATGTTCCCAGTTCCAAAAAAAATTATGTGCTCTCAAGTTATTGTGTCTGAGCCAACGGCAAATCTGCTGATGACGCCAAGAAGGTCCCACGCTCTCCGCTGGAAGGCAGAGGAGCTGGGACCTGCCTGCTTGGGGGCGCCACGTTGGGGACCCTCACTGCCCCCCCGCCAGACTGGCTTCAGCTGCCGTGCTCTCGGGAGCATGCAGCCAGTCATTCATTCATTCGTGCAAGCATACATTCAGCAAATACCCATTAGAGTTTTACTATGTGTTAAATCACACTCCACTGTGATGGAGATAGATATGAGTAAGGCAGCACCCGCCTTCCAGGAGCTTAGGGTCTAGCAGAGATGTTGAGACCAATGCCCAAAGAAGAACAAAACAGGGCTGAATGTGATGAGTGCTCGAGGTCCTGGAAGAGAGAGTACTCACCTCCAGCTGGGATCCAGGAACCTCTGTGGGGTGGGACTGGAGGGGGGAGGGCCCCCACAACTATGCAAGCCACAGCGAGCAGGCTTATGCAAGGGGTGTGCGACACGTGTCAGAACGCGTCATGAGGGCTCTTGGGAATGGGGTAGAAGACAAGGGTGAGAAAAACTCAGGCCAAGGGGGCCTAATGCCAGTGTAAGAAGTTCACTTCACTTGCCAGAAAGCAAGTCCCCAGCGATTTCTGAGCCCGGAAGTGACTGCCACAGGAACTCTGTGCAGAGCTCAGTGGAGGGGCGGGACCAAGACAGGGGTCCCTCACGGGACTACTGTAACAGTCTGGGTGGGAGGCTCAAAGAATGGAACAGAAGGGGCAGAACAACAGGCCCTGGGGTTCTGAGGGTTTGCTTTGGGAACTGAAGACCAATGGTGCAACCACCACGACACGGAAGTGAGAAAGGGGAGCTGGTGTGTGGATGATGTCCAACTGAATCTCCTGGCAACCTGAGGGAACCCCCCCCCCATCAGGACATCAGGAGGGGTACTAGAGGGAGAGGCAGTAAGGAACAGAGCCCCAGGACAGTGCTGCCCAAGCTATCTCTCCAGGGGCTACTTAAGAAAAATACAATACTATGAATTACTGAAAAAAGAAATAGGAAATGCAAGCCCACTGGCTCTGTGCCTGGATGTCATAGCAGTGTGAAATTCCCACAAGAATTTCTAAGGGCTTACTCTCCATTTCTGTGCCTGTTTCCCAAAAAGATATGCTGAAGTCCTAACACCCACTACCTATGAATGTGCCCTTAGTTAGAAATAGGGTCTTCACAGGTATAATCAAGTTAAGATGCATTTATTTGGAGTAGGGTGGGCCTTAATGCAGTATGATCGGTGTCCTCGTCAGAAGAGGAGAAGAGATAGAGACAGACACACAGAGGGAAGGTGCCCTGGTAACGTCAGAGGCTGAGATTGTAGTTCAGCAGCTGTGAGCCCAGGAATGCCCAGGAATGCCGAGGAATGCCCAGGAACCTGAGAAGTGAAGAGGGAGGCATGGAACGGATTCTCCTCTAGAGCCTGCAAAGAGAGTACGGCCCTTCCAATACCTTGATGTCAGACCTCTAGACTCTAGATTTATGAGAGAATACATTTCTGGTTTTTAAGATGCCCAATTTGTGGCACTTAGTGATGGCAGCTCAGGGAAACCCCATAGCACTCTGCGATGGGGGGTACTGGCCAGCACCAGGGGCCTGGTAGGGAAGGTCTGGGGCTTTGGACTAGTCACTGCAGGAGGCTGGCTATAATCTCAGATTGCCACGGGGAAGAGCCAGGCCATTACGGGTGCTCGGGAACAACAAGCTTCGTGATTATAGCCGGGCCCCTAGTGACAAGCCCAGTGTTAGTGGAGAAGGAGACACATTCCCAAGGAGTCCACATCCCCAAGCTAAACCTTCAACTGGTCTGCTGTCCATTCAGCTTTTGTCTCCTTTCTCTGAGAGCAGAAAAATACCCCTTTTTGCATTTATAGTAAGTCTCATTAAGACAGACGTTTCCCATGGGAAGTCCAGAGAAGTCAGCCCAATTAAAAAAGAATCCTATTGAGGGTACACCCAGTCCTCAGGTATTTATTCATTACTATTGGATATAATGAGATAATTATCTGTTTACTCATCCCACATCAATAACCCACACCCATCACTTCAGGGGCTCTGGGTTCGGCTACAACAGAGACTCCAGTCTTAGGGGAATGAGCATGAGAACCTTCCAGCAGGGTCTTCAGACCCCAAAAGTGCAGATACCCTGAGAAGAAGCTTCCTCATGAGAAGGAAAACACCAACTTATTCCCAACCTTATTTTTACTCCAAACAGGATTAAGGAACCGTGTGGGAAAGCGCCTGCTTTAACATCTCCAGGTTTTTCAGGATTGAAATTGCGTGGGGGCCCCCCTCGCTGCCCCCCACATAACAACTCTGATAACAGCAGTGATAGCCTGTGCGTATATTCTAGGCAACCCAGATATGCCACCTCGAGTCCTCACAACAACCTGGCTGGTAGGCGTGAATGACCCCATTAGAAAAGAAAACGCCAGCCTCTCAGAAAATGTCACCCTCAGTGGGGACACGGTGGGGGGAGGTCAAGAAAACACCTGCCAATGGGTGAAACAGATGAAGGGGATTAAGGGCACACTGATCATGACGAGCACTGCGTAATGCGGAGAACGGCTGAATCACTATCCTGTACACTTGAAACTAATACTACACTCTATGTTAATTATACCTCAATTAAAAAAGTTAAAATTAAAAAAAATCAGTTGTGGGAAAACCAACACTGTCACCCCTTTAGTTCTCCACGGTGTGGTGTCTCATTACACCCACCTCACATTGCCTGTGATAAACTTGCTGACCACCTCTTCTTATTTCCTCAGAACGCAGACATGGGAAAGTACAGAATACAAGACAGCGTTGCCAGACCTGACCCTGAGAGGGCTGCCAGTTACCTCAGAACAGAGCTAAAGAGCTATTCTGACGAACAGAACCATACAGTACACCAGCCTTTTGCAACCTGTGAATGTGTAAAATATTCCCCCTCCGTGGCGGTGGTACTCAGGGAAGAGCAGAAAAGTCAGAGTCTGCTGGTGTGTTTTTTCACAAGCATTCACACACACACGCACCTGTTCACGATTCAATTGTCGGAATGTGTGCAGTTTGCAAAAGCTCCCTGATGACCCTGGGACACGTCCTATTCTAAGTTGAGACTGACTACTCTAAGAAAGAATTTAACAAAAGGTGCTGGAACAACTGGTCGCCCATGGTGGGGGGGCAAACAAAAAAGGCTCCCTCACTCATACCCTACCACAGAAGAGAAATCCTACTTGGGTCAAGAACTTACTGCGAAAGTTGGAAAATCTATAAAATTATAGGAAAATATGTTCATGACCTTGGGATATATACCATAAAGAAAAAGACTGATGAATTTAACCACATGAAAATGTGAACTTTTTTCAAAAGTTATTAACTACACATTGCTGTGAGCATTGCACAATGTATAGAATTGTTGAATCAGTACGTTGGACACCTGAAATGAATATAAGGTTGTATGGCAACTATACTTCAATTAAAAACAAAGAGATTACAAAAAGAAATGAGAAGAAACACCACAAACCAGAAGACATTTTGCAGCATCTGCAAAGTAAAACTATACGTCATGTCGTTCAGAAGATTGGCAAAAATTTTAAGTCTGACCATACAAGAGTTGGCATGAATATAAAAACAAACGAAATTTTCATAAACTGCTAGTTACAGATAAGTTGTTACAACCACGTTGATAAACCATCTGGCATTAGCTGGTAAAACTGACTCTATGCAAAAGACTTGAATAGACATTTGTCCAAAGAAGACATAGAAATGGCTGATAGGCACATGAAAAGATGTCCAGATCATCAGTCACTAGGGAAATGCAAGTCAAAACCACAATGAGAGACCTCTTCACATCCATTAGGATGGAGACTATAAAATTACAAAATAACAAGTGTTGATAAAGGACATTTAGAAACTGGAACTCTTGTGCATTGCTGATGGGAATGTAAAACGGTGCAGCCATTGTAGCAAAAGAACAGTGATTCCTCGAAACACTAAAAATAGAATTACGTCGGGGCGCCTGGGTGGCACAGTCGGTTGGGTGACCAACTTTTGGCTTTGGCTCAGGTCGGGATCTCAGGGTTGTGAGATTGAGCCCAGTGTTGGGCTTCGTGCTCAATGGGGAGTCTGCTTGGGTCTCCCTCTGTCCCTCCCTTGCTCCCTCTCTCTAAAATAAATAAATCTTTAAAAAATAATTAGGATTACCATATGATCCAGAAATTCCACAGATTTGTAAGTGGGACTTCAACAGACACTGGTACACCCATGTTCATGCAGTATTATTCACAATAGCCAAGAAGTAAACAAGCAACCCAAGTGTCTGATGGATGAACAGATAAACAGAATGTGGTATACACATACTGTGGGATATTTTTCAGACTTAACAGGGAATGAAATTCTGATACATGTTAGAACATGGATGAACCTTGAGGCCATTATGCTCAGTGAAATAAGCCAGATAGAAAAGGACAGATACTGGATGATTCCACTTATAGGATACACCTAGAGTAGTCAACGTCATAGAGACAGAAAGTAGAATGGTAGTTGCCAGGGGCTTGGGGGAGGCAAAATGGGGAGTCACTGTTTAATGGATAGAGAGTTTCAGTTTTGCAAGATTTAAAATGTTCTGAAGATGGATGGTGGTGATAGGTGCCAATGTGATATGAACTTAATGCCACTGAACTGTACACCTAAAAATTGTTAAAATGGTCATTTTTATGTTATGTATGTGTTACCAAATTTCTTAAAATTAAAAAATCAAGTTGAACATGTGCACACCCTATACCTTGCACACCTACTCCTAAGAATACACATTAGAGAAGTTACAGTGCAAAGAAACCAGGAGACAGTGAGGCATGTGCACAGAAACATGGTTCTGTAATCACAACAACCTGGACGCAACCAACCAACCAAAAAGACAAAGAGAAGAGATCCTGACGAGGGAATAATAAAAGGCAGTAACAATGCATGAACTTCAAGGACACGCATCAGCATAGAGGACTATCGAAAACATACTGTCAAGTGACAAAATATGCCATCGAAGGATATCTACAGGCCAACCCTCTCCTTTGCTTATTCAAAATAAGCAAACCTAAATGATATACTTCTTTGGGATACATACAGGGTTGGCAAACAATAAAGAAAAGAAAGGAAAAAATCAACACAATTAATGATAATGTTGAGTCAAGTCGGGAGATAGTCATACGTGGATTTTCAAACCAACTGGTAATGCTCTAGTGCCTAAGATGGGCATTCTTCTTGCTATTCTGTTTAAATTTTACATTTATACAAAAATTTACATATAAAAATGTTATAACATGTATACTTATGTACGTATACGGATATATTTAAAATACATTATTTTTTTTTAAAGATTTTATTTATTTATTCGACAGAGATAGAGACAGCCAGCGAGAGAGGGAACACAAGCAGGGGGAGTGGGAGAGGAAGAAGCAGGCTCATAGCGGAGGAGCCCGATGTGGGGCTCGATCCCATAATGCCGGGATCACGCCCTGAGCCAAA
The DNA here is from genome assembly GCF_017311325.1 of Ursus maritimus. Classification (NCBI taxonomy): domain Eukaryota; kingdom Metazoa; phylum Chordata; class Mammalia; order Carnivora; family Ursidae; genus Ursus; species Ursus maritimus. Next base: position 56,037,883 of record NW_024424230.1, on the reverse strand, counting down.
GGCAGATGCTTAACCGCTGTGCCACCCAGGCGCCCCTAAAATACATTATTTATATAATGTAGTTCACAATTTTTTCAAAAATTGTCTAAAAAATTAAGATCACATTTATAACCCTCTCAAATATTAGGAGGCAGGAGGGATTCCCTCCTCTTAGCCTCCCTTTGCAGCCCAGGCCAGCACCCGTGGGCCGTAAGATCAGTGGAGACTCCATCTCAGTGGGTTGGCTGCCCTGTTCCAGGCTCCCAGGCAGGCATTCCCTGCATAGGCTTCTCATTGTCATCAGCACAAGAAACCATGGGGCTGAGTGGGGGTATGAGGAACTCTCTCACAGAATTTCAGTGCAGCCCCGATCCTTGTAACAAACAGAAGGAACAAAAAACAATGCATGAGGGGCGCCTGGGTGGCACGGCGGTTAAGCGTCTGCCTTCGGCTCAGGGCGTGATCCCGGCGTTATGGGATCGAGCACCACATCAGGCTCCTCTGCTGTGAGCCTGCTTCTTCCTCTCCCACTCCCCCTGCTTGTGTTTCCTCTCTCGCTGGCTGTCTCTATCTCCGTCAAATAAATAAATAAAATCTTAAAAAACAAAACAAAACAAAACAAAAAAACAATGCATGAGTGCCCCAGCCTTTCACAAAGGGGGCCTGTAGCTAGTCACACAACCTGACAGATATCACGCTGTGATGCGAATGGGACATACACAGATTCAAGTTCACACATTCTAACAAAAGTATCCAGACCTGTTGAAGTAAAAAATAAAACAGACAGAAGGAATGTGTCAAAGACAAAAAGATAAAGAAATATGGGATTCAGCCCGAAGCAGCGGCAGGAGGCAGAGCGAGGAACGGAAACCAGGTTACGTTTTTATCTCAGAATTTCCACATAAATCTTCTGCTGTGTCTGAATTGGGTCATTACAATAAAAATCATGCTCTGAGAGGATGGAAAAAATATATATGGTGTCCCTTAGAGAAGGAAATCAGGAGCTACAAAAGTTAAAAGGGCTTGAAAATACCAACGAGACTTAAATCAAAAAGGAACTTCTGGAAAACGTATTATTAGTTGTGTCACTGGAGGAAAATGTGAGCTCGCAGAGTGGCAGAATGGAAAAAGAACACCAGACAGGAAACCGGAGATCTGATGGCAACTGCCCCCACCCAGCACACAGCAGAAAACATAATAATCGAACAACTCTGGGTGAGCGTCTCAGCTCTGCCTCTTACTAGCCACATGACAGAGGCAGGTCTGGCAGCCACTCTGAACCTCGGCTTTCTTATCATTAAAGTAGGGATATAAAAATGCCTACTTCAAGGATTAGACAAGCACTTGGGAGCATTTAATATCCAAGACTACATAATAAATGTTATGCGCCAGGCCTCAGTTTCCCAACTGTGCAACTCCAAGAAGGAAGAAGCGAGCTATAACCTCACCGGCTCTACAGTTTTGTTTCTCTACCGTGGCAGGTAGAGCAATTCCCCTCCTCTCCCCAAATGCGCACTTCCTTAATCCAGGGGACCTGTGACTGCATTATGCCATACGGCAGAGGGTAATTAAGGTTGTTAGCTAAGCAGCTGCCCTTAAAATAGGAAGATTATCCTGAATTCCCCCGTGGACCCAGGGTAATCAGAGGGACTTTAAAAATGGAAAACAGGAGGCAAGAGAGAGAATCAGAGATCTCATCCCGCCATCGCTGGATTTGAAGATGGACAAAGAGGTTTTGCGCCCAGCAAGATGGATGCGCCCAGAAGCTGAGGGGGGCAAGAAAATGGATTCTCTTGAGCCTCCAGGAAGGAATGTAGCCCTGCAAAACCTTCATTTTAGCCAGTGAGACGAAACTTCAGCCTTCTGAACTACGGTACCGTGACGTAATAAATCTGCACTGTTTTGAAGCCACCCTGTTCGTAGTAATTTGCTACTCCCTTAGCCACTACACAGCTCTACTGCTTTTCCACAGGTTTCCCTGAGACCTGAGCCTTCCCCACACAGTGTGGCCGAGCCACGGGAACAGGGGCCCAGGTTTCCAGCTGCCTCAAGCCAGCCTGTTCCAAGGGCCTTATGCCAGTCTGTGATACTGTCTGACCTTCCATGCTTGGGACCGGACCTATACCGTGCTGGGAAGGAGAGAACCATGCAAAAAAAGAAAAAGAAGAGGACTCCAAAACGCTAGCACACCAGTAATGGAATACGGGATTACGTGTATCAATTCATTTATAGAGGTTATAAACTAGCATGTGAATATGTAATTTTTAAAAAGTTGTTTAAACCTTACAAAACTGCTAGAATGGTGTTCTGTGCTAAAACACAGGAAGATATCCCTGAATCAGGGTTAGAGTAGCTTTTCCAGCTTGTCCACCCTGGGCTTCTCTGGCTCTGGGCTTCACCCAATGCAGTTCAAAGTAACTCATTCGAATTTCCCACATAGTATTAAGTTAATAAGATGATGTACTCTTAATTGTGTTAAGTAGAAAAATAATACTAATGATTTCTATTACCAACCCCAAAGGAAATGTCTGAGGCGTACAGATGGGTGAGTTGCACATGCATCTTGAAAATCCACTTGCTCCCTGCAAAGTCAAGGTTTTGTGAGCTTTGCTAGGGGGAAATGCATAAATTACGGCCTCCTTGAGTTTGCTATTATATGCTCCACATTTTGTGTTTGAAAAATAAGGAATTCAAAAGTACTAAATATGTGTAGATATTTGGAATTTGCTTTAAAATAGTCACCATAAAGGAAGGGAGGATAAAATGAAAGAAGGAACAGATAAAACAAGGCTGGCAAAATGTTGATAATGGTGGAAGCTGGCTGAGGAGTATTCGCAGATTCATTACAGCATTCTCTCAAATGCTATCTATGTTTGAAACTCTCCATAACTAAAAACAACTTTAAATCAGGTATGCTTCCTACCTGCCAATACACTCCCACCAAACTGGGGCCGGGCGAGAAGTGGCTTTTTGCCTCTCTAAGAGGCCAAGTGTGGTCCAGTAACAGGGCAGCTTCCTGCGCTGGGAGAGCCCCTGAGGAGACAGGCTGCAGCTCCCAGGGGTCGAGCTGAACTGGGAGGAACGAAAGCAGCTGGAATAGGGACAAGGGTCAAGGGAAGCAGGCACTTCTTGAAAACACGGCTTTACTGGTTTCCAACAGTGCTCCCTGAGACCTAAGCCCTCCCCACACAGTGTGGCCGAGCCACGGGAACACGGGCCCAGGCTTCCAGCTGCCTCCAACCAGCTTGTTCCAAGGGCCATTTAACTCTCCATTAACTTGATTTGATGAGCTCCTGGACGGCCACCAAGTGCACTGAGAAATAAACTCCCAAACAGCAGCACATCGAAATTTACCGCATCCATTAACTGATATGTGAGCCTGTACTGCTCGGCACAAAAGCAAATCGTTGCTGTTTTCTGATTTCCCCTCATGTCCCTCCTGGTTTGTGTGTGCATTTAGCCGACTCCCTTCATCTCTCATAGTTTTCTATTTAGCTGTTACTCCATTTATTTTTCCCATCCCATAATCTTTTTTCCCCATAATCCTTTATTTAGTTATGCTGTTTGCTACCGCCCCCCATGTAATTTTTGCAGACCCAACTGATGTTTCAAGGCAAAAATCCTACAACCCTCAAACCATTCGCTCATCCCACTTCAAAAGGTTCGCAGAACCAAGTATGTTCATGCACGAGACCAGAGCAGTCAACTGGGACTCAAAATCTTGACCGTATCACTTAGCCCTGGCATGCCCTATACAAAAGGAGATAGTCTGGGGTGCTTCGTGAAGAGAACACAGCATCTGTGGGGAGAAGACTCAGAGGCAAAAGATCCATTTTAATGCTCAGTCTTCAACTCCATTCACCAACTATAAGAGCAACTACGTCCCAGATATCACCCTGGTCCAGTGGATACAACAACGAAGACCACAGCCCCTGCCCTGAGGAAGCTCACAGCTCAGCTGCTACATGGCTTTCTAAACAAATGATCTAAGATTAAGTTCATTAATCTCCTTGGGCTTTGGGGCATCTGTCCAATGGGTGATAAAATAATCGATTGGCTTGCTGCAAGAGCTATTAAGTGGAAGTAAAACCAAAGCACGAATGAAGCACTAGCCCAAAAGGGCCATTACACTATTTCTCAAGGGTTTCTCATGCCTGAGCAGGTTCCTGCTTCCCTGAACACATATGCACAAGAGACCTCTACAGACTGGATTTTGGTTAGTGGGAGAACAACCTAGATAAAGTCAAGTGACAACTATTTCTTTACTAACCAACTACTAAGACAGTTTTACCTCTGAACTCACTCAGCAGAACGGGTTCTAGGAGACATTAACATGTTTCCCAAGGAGAGAACGGTTGTTTTCATAACCCTGAAAAAGGAAATGTTACTCTCATCTCTTTACAATCATAGATATTTACAGAAACCCTTTGTATGGCCCTTAAACATGCACAAAGACCTCCCTTTGACCAGGGACCTGGGGTCAGGTGGTGCCGTTGCACCAAGGTGATGGTCTCCCTAACCTTGTCAGTTCCTGAATGACTCTGACCTCTCTGAATACAAGACAGAGATGCTGAGGTTGATCTCTGGACTACGTGTCCTTGATAACATGGAGAAAACATCCTATCTAGGATAAGATGCCCTTTAAACACCACTGATACACATCGGGGTTTCTAAGGGAAAGTCATTCATGCTTCTAGCGGAACACCATTCTGTCACCGCCTCTCCCCCACCATGCACAGGCACATGTGCACACCCCAATCCTGCTGGGGGACATGCTTCCTGGTGGGACAGCCCCTTCTTGCCCCTTCTTGTCCAATACTTTGGCTCACATTTCAGAGTACGTTTTTTTTTTGGATGAACATACGACATACACCAAACACACCATTTCCAGACTTCAATGATGTCTTCTGCAAGCTAAGTAGACTCTCACGTTAACGCAACATCTACGACTCAAGGTTCTCTGTGTGGTTTCTCACTCTGTTGAGCCTGGTTTACTAATGTAGTATAGCTGCTACAGAATCATCCGGGTAGAAGTGAACCAGAAAGGACTCTGTGAGCCCCCCCTTCTGACTGCCAAAGCATCGTCTTCTACCTTATTCTCGGACCAGGGCAGCTAACCAGATCTTAAAAGGCAGCTCTTGGGAAAAGCTGTGTGTTATGTGGAAGGACGGGAGGGTAATCTCAAAAGAAACAGCTTCCTATTCTGAAAGCAAAAGAGATGCCAGGTCTTCCTTTTCTGCAAATCACATGAGGTCAACGAGACCTTCACAATCTCCCTTAAGGTAGTTTTCTAATTATTTGTGTTTATTGGCCAACATTTCCCAAAATATGAAAGACCACATCTCAAAAATGATGCTATAAACCCAAAGGAGTTCACATTAGGAGTATAAAAAGACTATAAAAAATAATTTTGCAAGAGAAGACAAAAATCACCTTAGTTGTTCTTTCTTGAATTTCCTACTATATGTAAACTGGGGATAAAAATACATCTGTGATTCCTATAAATACAAAGACATTATTAGTACATAGAGTAACTTCACTAGAATGACAATACTGCCTTACAGCAGATAGTGCATAAAATTATTATTATTTTTTTTTTGAGAGAGTGAGATTGCATGAGCGAGGGGGAGGGGCAGAGGGAGAAAGAAAGAACCTTGAGCAGGCTCTATACATAGCTCAGAGCCCAATGTGGGGCTCAATCTCACGACCCTGAGATCATGACCTGAGCCGAAGTCAAGAGTCAGATGCTTAACCAACTGAGCCACCCAGGCACCCCTAAAATTATCTTTTAAAAACTACACTAGTAAGCTCAGAGCAGAGGCAGAAAATGGGCTCCTAAGCTTCTCAGTCAGATGGCTGCCCGAGAGAAAGGAAAGTCCTCTAGAATGGAAATGAGAGACCAGGCAAGATGGTTTTGGAGGGAAATGCCATTAGCCATGATATCACTGACTAACTTATTACTTCTTGAATAGTACTGAAGGAGAAACAAGAAAAGTGAAAATTACGTTCTTTAGGCCAGATGCACTCCGGTCAGACTGACACGATGGCCACCTCAGAGAGGCTGTATTTAGTGGATACAGACTTTAACTTCTAAAAGCTCTGACTGAAATCTTTTCTCTAGGTCTGTGCACCATCATACGCGCCTGACAGACACTGCTAGGCAACTGGGCCCAGACATCAGGCAAATGCAACTTTAACCAGGCACGATGGGCCATTAGACTCAAAGTGATCTTCAACACAAGAAATGAAGAAAGTGCAGTAAAGTCCCAGGAGGGATTCACAACAAGACTCATCATAGTAAAACTGCAGCAGCAACAAGAAAAGTTTAAAAGGAACCAGGCAGAAAAGTCAGGTTACCAACAAAGAATGACAACAGGCTAAGAGCTACTAATAGACACCAAAAAACTGATACCAGAAATAGATGCCAAAAATAATGGAATCCTGCCTTTAGGAATACTAAGACAAAATAACTGTTAACCTAAAATTCTCTACCAAAGTATTATTTCAGAGTAGGGGCAAAATAACACTTTTTTAAAAAAGATATACAAAGACCTCTCTTAGAAATGATCTCCTCCTTACGCTTGCTGAAATAACACTAAAAGATGCGTTCCAGCAAGACGGACACAGAATCCAGAAAGAAAAGTAGTAACTCGGGCTGGTAAATGTAGGTCTAACTGGTGAATCAACACCAGTAATTACAGTTAAAAGAGAAACAAATGGAAGCTTAAGACTGGGGGCGGGAGGGTGGGGAGGATGGCCCTAAATGTCTGTCTGCAAATCACGGCGTCAGAAGGAGCTTGTTTCATTTAGGAGAATGGTAAATACACTTTAAGAGAGTTTATTAAAATTTGCAAAGGCAATCAGTAAAAGAACAGAGAGAGAAGATATAACTTCTAAATCCAAAACAGGACAGTAGAATTAAGTCTGGCAATAAGTACAATCACAATATTCTAAATGGACTAAAGATACTCTATTAAGACAAGCTCAGTTTACCTCTCTCTCTCTCTCTCTCTCTCTCACACACACACACACACACACACACAGCTGTTGAAAACATGACACGGAAAAGCTGAAAACAAGTAGAAAAATTACAGCAGCAAAATCTACCTAAAAGGAAGCCGATGTAGCAACAGTGACGTCAGACACACTGGCACAGAAGGCAGAAGCATCAACAGGGATGAAGGACATCTTTAATAACAGGAAAAGAACAAGCTACCAAGGTATGATAATCATGGATTTTTATGCTCCTAATAATAAAGCAGCAAACACTTCCCCCAAACAAAGTCAGTCCTTTATTTTACTTAGATGGCCCAAAAAAGCCACAGACAGAAAGCCAGCCCACCGGTCAGAGGGGCCCGCTGGTCGGATGGGCCATGTCCCTGATTTAGTTTCTGTCCTGCAGGTGGTTATGGAGCCCTGAGTGGTCCCAATTCTCGGGCAGTTCTGAAAGTATCGAGGGCTGTTTTCCTCCCCTATGTGTCATGGGACTCAAAGCCAACCAATTTGCTCAGAGCCGAGAGGATGACGAAGGGGGATTCAAATGAAGGGAGACACCCCCAAGCCCACCTGGAATCACGCACCTACTCGGCATCTTCAATAGTTTCTGTTCGCTTCGCGTGCTGTCAACGAGCATGGGTAGACAGCTCCGAGAACACCCCACGCCCCACAGCCAGCCCAGCCCACTGGCGTCTGCCTCACGCCACCGGGCGCCTTTCTTTGTCCACACTCCAGAAGCCATCTCAACCAGCCCAGTCTTTAAATACAGGCAGAAGTGACATCACCGAAGGCCACTTCTGATTGCCTTCTCAAAACATCCTTAAAACTCATTAACTGTAAACTTCCCTGTCTCTGTTTAAATTCTTTACTACTAACTGTCAAAACAGAGCCGAGGGCAAGAACTACACAAAACTCTTTGTAGTCAATGTCAACCACTCTACTAAGTTTGGTTTCATCTGTTTGTTGTTTTTAAGATGAAAGTAAAGGAGGAAGCTTTGTGTGAACGTCTGGCCTCCCAGGACTTTTCTACCTCATAGGAGGGAACACGAAGGGTTACAATACAGGCAGTATGGTGCGCAGGTTATAGGACTAGTCTAAAAAGGAGCTACAAGAAAGCCTTCCTGAATCCTACAGGAATGTTTTACAATCCCTCACGTTTCCTTAGGTACCTAACTCAAGTGGGAAGTAGTCTGGGCATGAGGCATAACACGGTTTATCCAAGGGAATTTTTAAAAAGTATATACATGTCATATTCCACTGATTTTAAGATACACTTTTTCGCATTTTAACATCTCTGAGCTCAGGTCGCAGCTATGATCTATGGCATGTCATGATTTAACTGGCAGTTTATGTTATTTGCTCTTAACGTTACATGTTTTCATTGATGACAATCAGTGGAATATAGTCTGTCAGTGGAAATGGCCATAGACAGACTGACTCTGTGACACAGGATTAAAAAACGAGGTGGAATCCCTCCTTTATCCTCTTTGTTTCTCTGTTTTGCATATACACAGCCTTAACGTTGTAACAGTGGGCATGTTTATGCGATCACACCTAAGCCCCACTTCTCTTCCAGAAAGGGGAAGGCATTTTGATTAAAAAAATAATAAAAGTATTGGCTCTGTTCCTCATGAAGTCAATGTTACCCACTGGTGTAAGGTCCTGCCTGCCATTTACAAGCTGTGACCTAGGACAAGTTACTTAATATCACCGGGCTCCATTTTCTCTACTGGAAATGGGTCTGCCCTGCCCTGCTCACCAGGTTGCTTAAGGATGGAACTAGGTGATGTTCTTTGAGCTCCGAGTGCTGCGTCTGGCACCCAGGAAACTGTCAGTTGTGGCTGGGAGAGGGCCTCTCACCTATTCTGTTCGAGGGGCTCCCCCTGCTTTTCCCCACTGCCTGCAGCTACTCCCCCATCCACAACTTCTAGAGGAACTCCCAGCTGGGTGAGATCCTCCCAGCCTTCACTCTTCCGTCCTTCTCCTGCCAAGGTGTTCCAATACCCCGAGGGCAGGTGGACACAACAAAACCCCAGCACTCAAGTGGCATGGTTTCAGAGGCCCATGCTGGGCCTTCTCCCCACTGCCTGCTGGAGGCGAGCAGGAGGAAGGAAGAGATTGAGGCAGGAATGCCACTGCATTCTAATGAGGGTTCCTGTCCCACCTCTGCCCTGGAGGAACAGAGCCATAGGTGATCAGCACTGATCAGCACCATCGGAGACAGCTAGAAAGGTGTGCTCTCTGGGTGAAAGGGGACGAGGACAGAGGAGGGAAAACAAGCTAAACTGGGGGTGGCGAGAGTGTGTGAATTTGATCAGTGGCAGGTTCGAACAAACCACAGCCAGGCAAAGGCCACTGTCCTGTGCATGCTAGAATCTGGCCCCTGACTTGTTTTAGGAAAACTGTAATTAATGGACAGGCAGGCGCACAGTCACTGCCCTTTACAACTTCTGTGGTCATAAACACACAGCTCGAGACTGGGACTGGGCAACCTCACCGGAGCAATGACAGACTGTGGCTCACTTGTCTGGGGCCTCGGCTTTGATGCAAAGAGGTCACTCCAAGGCCTCAGCTTCCCAAAACGCCTCTTCTGGAAACTCTCATTTTACCCTTCTTAACCTAACCAACCTATAGCACGTCTCCTGAGTGGGAAATAATTAGCTATGATTACGGAGATGCTTCAGACCCACCATCTCACGGCAGGGACCAGTGCTGATCTAAAAATCACCTGGGGAAATTAAAAAAACAAAACAAAACGATGCCTGGGTCCTACACTCCCCACCCCCCCACAGGTGGTGACGTTAACTGGCCTGGGTGTGGCCCGGGCAGGAGGATTCTTAAAAGCTCCCCAGGGATTCTGCTGTGCGGCCAGGGTGGGGCACCACGAGGCTACAGGGTTCGGCCTCCGCATGCACTGGTAAGATACCTTTCACTACCTAATAAAAGCAGTGGGGCGAGATGCACTTGTCACAACCCGCTCTGAGCGTGGCTGTTCTCTAATCCTCCTGCAAAAAAAAAAAAAAAGACTCAACTGTCTACATGATCATTGCAAACAGCACCTATGAAGACGTCTTGCAAGCAGTTCACAGCAAAGGTGAACACGCCATGCCCACCTCCGACCCACGCCTTCACAGGGTTAAGAAGACACAGGCCGGCCTGCCCTCCAGAAAACAGACTCCTGAGCCAAGCTCTGGACTTCCAGGACTTGAAGCCAGATACAGTAAGAAGGGAGATAAGAGAGCTTGCGTAAGGTGCTAGGACAAAGCCTGTACGGCCCCCTCACGATCAGGTCAAACAAATCCTTCTTTAAGAGGAAAGAACCTGACACCGCGGTAATGGCCAAATGCGTCCACATCACCACGTGCTTGCTGGGTCCATCGACTCTTCCCCTGAAGCTCCAGCGCCTTTGGAGGGGAGGTGCCCAGCTTAGTTTTTGGTTTCCACTAGTGGAGGTTTTGGTCCCTCTCCCAAGGATGTTTGGCAATGCCCACTGACATCGTCACAAACAGGACGGGGGTTGTTACTTGCATCTGGCAGAGCGGGGCCAGGAATGCTGTTCATCAGTCTGCAACGTACAGGACAGCACCCCACTACAAAGAATTATCCAGCAACGCATGTCCACAGTACTACTGTGGCTTAAGAAACCCAAGTGATTTCAACGTGTGATGTTTCCATGATGGTTATAGGACATCTGGGCTGCATCACTTAGGTGACCCCATGAGTAACCTTGTTTAAAAATAAATCCAAACCCAAACCAAAAATCTTGGGAAACAAACAAGAAACTCCCAGTGTTTCTTCAAAATTGAAAAGCAAAAGAGTGGTGTAGCCCAGCCCCTAACACGGAATCGGTTAGCCAGTGGGAAAACTGCCTTCAGTTGACAGGAGAGAACCTTCCTGCAACTCTCCTCTAGTAGGAGCACTTAAAGCTCCTGATCATTAAAAGTGTTTTAAACTCATGTATTAGACCCAACCGAGGCAACTATTGCATAAAATGACATCATCTTTAAATCATACTTTTCCTATGATTTACAAATATAATAAATGGAAGATTCTCAGAAATGATTGTTTCACTCATTTATGAGAAAAGTTACTAATGCCCACGAACAAACACAGACCATCAAGCATTTGAAAGCCTCTTCACATCCCCACTCTCCGTGAGGTCTTCGAACTGACCTCGGAGAGATGCCTGGTGCCCTGACGCCCTACCACCGGTCTCCCCAGACTGCCCTCTTGCCCACTCCACTCCTCTGGCCAGAGAGATGAAGCCGCATATGATGGGAGGGCAACTGACGAGGGTCTACTCCGACTCTTCGGAATGAAGTAATAAGCACAAATATGTGCTTGATAAATAAACATTGCTTTGTCTGGGCCATCAGCTCACATCAGCATCCAAAACGAACAGCAAGCCAGTTCAAATGCCAACCACCAGGTGAGCACGCCCCACATTTTCCACATTCCCTCATTCCAGTACAATTACTGGGGGTCATGAGAAAGAGCACCTGTGATGTTGGGGAACAAATGAGAACCCAATCATCCCACGTGAACGTTCTTTCAGAAAAGGATTAACCAATGTGTGCAAATAAACCAAGAGGGAAAGTGTCCTGGGAGAGCTTAGGGTCCCTCCTTTCTCCAAGGCTCGTCCTTAGGTCAGAAATGCAAACACTGCCGCACGACTGCTCACCGGCAAGACACTGTGTGCTCGTGTAGCTATGTATACGTATCACTTGCTGTCTTCTCAACGCTGAGTAATTTTTGATTACTAGGGGGAAAACGAAAACTGCTTATTTGGCTCATAATCATACCGCTCAGTGTATGATGACTCTCACTTGAGTCAGAGAAATACCCAGAAAGTAGACTCAGGAAACAGACAATAACGTGTAGTATTTTCTAAGCATTTCTATTTCTCTGACTCTTAACTCTGCATTTGAAGACAAGTTACCTAAAGTAAATCACATCAACAGCACGACTTACAGCGTGTACCTCTGAGACTCAAGCATCCACTGTAAACTCTGAAAAGAGAAGTATTTTTTATTTATTCCCATAGCACAAACTTGATGCAGTTAGCATTCTAGTGAAGTCTAGAAGAGAAATAGGTGCTCTGTCTCTACGCTGATTATTTTTCAAGACAAGCAATGTGAACACAGTGTCTGTTTCACTGTAATCCACAAGTTCCAGCCTAATTGCTTACACAGCAGTAGGTAACAAGTTTCTGCCACGCACCCCGCATTATAAAAGATTCCCGTCTGCCAGGAAAGGTGGTGTTGAGGGAAGAGGAGAAATAGGTGGGTCTTAAATCTCTGCGGCTTGCAAACCAAAGGCCGATCACACAACCTGGCTGCTTCTGACGTGGCCGTGCCAGAGGGGCCACCCTCTGCCTGAAAGCCCATCTGAGCACCCACGGTGCCTGCGGGTGGCCCGCTGCAGGAAACAGCTAGAGAGCAGCCCAGCCAGCTCACAGGGGACAACTGGGTGTGACATGATCCCAGGGACCTACACCCCGAGCCTGTCTGAAGACCCGACAGAAAGCAGCTCTCCTTATCGCTAAGCAAACAGGGTGATTTCATGACCCACACACAGTCATTGTCAAAATACTTGACCTAGAGTGGAATTACTGGTTTGTATTAACTGTCCGGAGGTAAACATTTACAGGTCAGAAATTCCTCACCAGGAGATCTGTAAATACATTAGGGCTCTTTCTCAAGGAGAAATAAAAATGATGAAACTTTCACTCATTCAACAAATATTTACTGAACACTTGATAAGGGCAGGGATGTGCAGACTCACATCTGCAGCCTATAAGGCAGAGACAGGAGTGTTCTGAAATGCCACTGAGGGGGTCCGGTGAGACTCAAACTGCGGGTTGGAGCAGACACAGCAGTTTCAAGATTTACACCACTAAGTCACCAAGGCCGCATCGGCAGAGATCAACGGAACAGAACTGAGAACCCAGAAACAGACCCACACAGATATGCCCAACTGAGTTTTGACAAGGTGCCAAGTAATTCACTGGAGGAAAGACAGCCTTTTCAACAAATGGTGCTGGAGCAATCAGGCATATATAGGCAAAAAAAATATGAACCTGACCTAAGTCTCATGCCTAATACAAAAATGAATTCAAAACAGATCATGGATGAGGATGCAGAGAAAGGGGACCCCTCTTATCCTATTGGTGAGAATGCAAACTGGTGCAGCCACTTTGGAAAACAGTACGGAGGTTCCTCAAAGAGTTAAAAATAGAGCTACCCTACGACCCAGCAATTGCACTACTGGGTATTTATCCAGAGGATACAAAAATGCTGATTCGAAGGGGCACATACACCCCAATGTTTATAGTAGCATTATCAATAAGAGCCAAACTATGGAAAGAGCCCAAATGTCCATCGACTGATGAATGGATAAAGAAGATGGGGTGTGTGTACACACACACACAAACACTGAAATATTACTCAGCCATCAAGAAGAATGAAATCTTACCATTTGCAGTGACATGGACAGAGCTAGAGGATTATGCTAGGCAAAAAAGTCAGTCAGAGAAAGACAAATACCATAGGATTTCACTCGTATGTGGAATTTAACAAAGACGACAGATGAATATACAGGAAGGGGGAAAATAAAAAAGGAGAGAGGGAAATAAACCGTAAGGGACTCTCAACTATAGAGAACAAGCTGAGGGTTGCTGGAGGGGAGGTGGGTGCGGGATGGGGTAACTGGATGATGAGTATTAAGGAGGGCAATTGTGATGATCACTGGTGTTCTATGTAAGTGATGAATCACTGAATTCTATTCCTGAAACCAATATTGCGTTGTATATTAACCAGTTAGAATTTTTTAAAAAATGGAGCATGGATTTAAACGTAAAAAAATAGAAGAAAATATTTAGAATCTAGGGTTAGGAAAAGAGCATAACATAAAAGGAAACATTTGTAATTGAACTTTATCAAAATTAAAAATATTTGCTGGGAGGGAGAAAGACCCCACTGAAAGGATAAAAGACAGGCTTGGAGGAAGAGAAAATATTTGCAAACCATATATTCAACAAAGGACTAGTAGCTAGACCATAACTCAACAGTAGTTAAAAAAAAAAAAACAACAACAAGCAAGCAAGCAATCTAATTAGAAAATGGGCAAAAAAATATAGAGACATTTCACCAAAGAGGAAATATACATGGCAAATATCACAGGAAAATATGTCCAACATCATTAGCCATTAGGGAAATGCAAATGAAAGCCACAATGAGGGGCACCTGGCTGGCTCTGTCAGTGGAACATGTGACTCTTGATGTCGGGGTTGTAAGTTTGAGCCCCTGTTGGGTGTAGAGATTAGTTAAAAAAAAAATCTTAAAAATAATAATAATAAAATAAAACCACGAAGAGGTATCATTATCAGAATGACTAAAATAAAAAACAGTCACAACACCAAATGCTGGTGAGGATGCTGAGAAACTGGAGCACTCACTCATTGCTGGCAGCAATGTCAAGTGGTATAGCCACTCTGGAAAACAGTCCGGCGCTTCTCAAAAAAACTAAATATGCAACCACTATACGACCCAGGAAATGACATCCCAGGCATTTATCCCAGAGAAATGAAGACATGTTCCCACAAAAACCTGCACACAAACATTCACAGCAACTCTATTTGTAAAAGCCCCACGCTGGAAACAACCCGGATGTCCTGCATCTGGCGAGTGGGTGAATGACCAAACAGTGTGGCACATGCGTGCCGTGGAACACCGCTCTGCAGTAAAAGGGCACCAACTATGGATACGCACAACCACCCAGATGATCTTTGGAGAATGCTGCAGAGTGAAAAAGGTCAATCCCAAAAGGTGTCATATGAATGATTCCATTTATATAACAGTCTCAGAATGACAAAATTATCAAAATGGAGAACACGGCAGTTGCCAGGGAGGCAGACGGAGTGGGGACAGGAGGGAAGTGGGTGAGGCCATAAAAGGTCACCGTGAGGGATCCTCGTGGTGATGGAATTGTTCCACAGCTTGACTGAATCAACGTGGCTATCCTAGTTCTGGTACCATACTAGAGTTTACCACTGCGGGAAACGGGGTAAAGGGTACATGAGACCTCCCATATTATCTCTTATGACTGCCTGCGAGTTTACAAGTATCCCAAAACAAGAAGTTTAATTAAAAATTAAAAATACTATACTAAGAAGTATATAGGGTGTGTTTCCAATTTCATATGAAAAATGAGCTGTATCTCTGGGATGTTAGCAGGATAGAAATTTTCTCCCTCTACTTTTGGAACATTCTCTAGCAATCATGTAATGGTTTAATCATATGAAAATGTTTGTTTTCGGGTCAGAAAAGTGTTCAAGGATGAGCAGGCATTTCTGGGAGAATCTTAAAGAATGGGCAGCATTTCAACAGATAAAAGAGGCATCTTGACAGACGTAGTGAAGAGAAGAGCCATAATGCACCCCAATGTTCATAGCAGCTTTGTCCACAATAGCTAAATAGTGGAAAGAGCTGAGATGCCCTTCAACAGATGACTGGATTAAGAAGCTGTGGTCCATATATACAATGGAATATTACTCAGCCATCAAAAAGAACGATTTCTCAACATTTGCTGCAACATGGACAGCACCGGAGGAGATAATGCTAAGTGAAATAAGTCAAGCAGAGAAAGACAATTATCATATGGTTTCTCTCATCTATGGAACATAAGAACTAGGAAGATCGGTAGGAGAAGAAAGGGATAAAGAAAGGGGGGTAATCAGAAGGGGGGAATGAAACATGAGAGACTATGGACTCTGGGAAACAAACTGAGGGCTTCAGAGGGTAGGGGGGTGGGGGAATGGGATAGACTGGTGATGGGTAGTAAGGAGGGCATGTATTGCATGGTGCACTGGGTGTTATAAGCAACTAATGAATCATAGAACTTTACATCGGAAACCGGGGATGTACTGTATGGTGACTAACATAATATAATAAAAAAAAACATTTAAAAAAATAAAATAAAGAGGGCACTTGTTGTGATGAGGAAAAAAAAAAAAA
>NW_024424230.1:56007764-56021884 GCF_017311325.1 Ursus maritimus | reverse complement strand
AAAAAAAAAAAAAGAGGCATCTTGGAACAATCCTGAGGAAAGAATGGCAGGCACCATGGAGTGGGATGGCAGAAAGAGGGCCACGGGCAGCCGCCATGGGAGTGAGTGGTAAGACAGGCTGGGAGGCCTGTGCTCGCTCTCTTCAAAGGTAAATTCTGCTCTCCTTCTTCCTATAATTTTCTCGGTAGAGATGAAAGAAGCAGCTTAATAAATACCTCTCAAAGTAGAGATTAATTTTATATGGAAGCATTAGTGGGTCAAAGAAAGACACAGTTCCCTTCCTCACCAACCCATTGCAGCAGGGAACCTAGAGCTGCTCTCTCCTCCAGCACCTTCCTCTGAAGACCACGGTCAAGCTGGACCCACAAGTGCTTATCTCCCCCTCTGACTTGGGAACCCACTTCTCCCTCCTGGGCATATAGACAAGAGAGGAGGCAGGGCTAGAGTTAAGGTCATAAGGAGAGAAGGAGTGGAGGAGGGCTTCTGGGAGTCAGGAGACCTGAGGTAGCCACCATTCACAACCCACCCAGACCTTGGTTTCCTCACATAAGTAATGGGGAGGTCGGCTAACTCATCTCCAGGATTCTTCTGGCTCTGATGCTCGTTTGACAAGAAATCGCTCCAAGGGCACCCATTCTGAGTGACCAGAACAGACTGTGATGGGCTCTCCCTGTGCCTTTCCAGTAACAGCGTGAAATCAGCCATTAGTACTATTTATGGTTGTTTAAGTGAACACACACCCCATTACTTCCCAAACACCCGAACTGTTCCATTTACGGCTTAAGCATTCAAAATTATTTACGCCAAATCTTCCTACAGTTGCTGCCCTCTTCCTAATCCTCCCCAGCCTGTGAAATCTAGATTTTCTGGCCTGGTATTTATTCCCTTGGTTCAGGTGGTTCAACTCTAATCCTATCCCTGCCTCCTGGTCTGATGAGAACCTACAAAAGGCCATTTCCCTCCAGACTCCTGTGCAGGCATTGCATGTATACACACACACACATATACACACATAGATATACATGTGTGCATGTGTGTACACACACACACACACACACACACACACACACACACACACCAGACTCTGCTTGTGTTTTAGTGTCTGGGAAGAAGACTTAACCAGACACCCTGATTCTTCCTGCTCCCACCCTCCTCCCATTTCACTTCATTATTAACTCAGCAGGCCACCTAACTGGGATATCATTCAGGGCACTGCATTTCTTCCCACTTCCTGTTCTCTAGTTAGAGTCACCCTGCCCCCCTAACTCATGAGACCAGCAAATGGAACCAGATGCTCCTTATTCCTCCCGAGGTATCCTGGAGAGCCTGCCAAGCTAACACAAAGAATGCCTGCCTGTGCTCTGCATGCCCTGCCAGCCCACGGCCCACCACTGACTGGGCCAGGAGCGAGGCCCTGACTAACTCCACAGCAGCTGCCAACAACCTGGTCAGTGTCCAAGGAGGTGCCCTGGCATGGGGACTCTGCCCAAAGATGCTTTATACTGGCTCACTCAAGCGTATCTTTTTCTTATAAGGAAGGACCATAAAGTTTGGAAACACAGATAATGTTTTATTAAACTATAGCCCAATAGCAATAAACCATTTATTATGTTTGTACACCTACATTTCCAGACTTCACGGCTGTCTGAGAGTTTGAATGCAATGACATACAGAGAAAACTCCTCACCCTCTAATTGAGAAAAAAGCAGAAAGAACTCAGGCTGCTATAATACAAATCCTATGGACTGGGTGGCTTAAAGGACAAACATTTATTTCTCCCAGTTCTGAAGGCTGGAAAACCTAAGATGACGGTGCTGGCAGATTGGGTGTCTAGTGAGAACCCGCTTCCTGGTTCATAGACGGCCATCTTCTCACTGTGTCCTCACCTGGTGGAAGGGGCAAGGGAGCTCTGGGGTCTCCTTGAAAAGGGCACTAATACCATCCACAAGGCTTCCACCTTCATAATCCAATCACTTCCCAAAGGATCCACCTCCTCTTTCCATCCTATTCAGAATTAGGATTTAACAAATGAATTGGCAGGGGATTGGGGATATAAACATTCAGTCTCTAGCAAATACCTACAGAGAATACAGTAAGTAGAAGCCATGATGTAACAAAATCCATGAGTTTAAAAAAAGCCCTGGGGCAAATGGGAACTGGTGAGTAGCAGGGTAGAAGGAAATGAACAGAGAGAGGCAGGGACAAAAGTGCTGAGTCATGAAGTGGAAGACCACAGGGGTTACTCGTGGCACTCCAGAGCGCTACTGGAAAGCTTCCACTGAACCCTGAAGGGTCACATCCTGTTTTGGCAACACAGCACACTGAGCTATCTAGAGCCTTCTCCCAATAAACAGCTAGAAATGCTAAAGAAAAACATAAAAAGCAGAAATTTATACACAGCTGACTGACACATTCACAAAAGGAAAATTCCCTAGTATTAGAGATGCATAAGGGATTAGTGGGGTAGGAGGGAATGGTGGGAGTTATCATACCCAGAAATAGGCACTCTAGCCAGGGGCATGAGAAGAATCTTAGATATGGGGCACCTGAGTGGCGCAGTCGTTAAGCGTCTGCCTTCAGCTCAGGGCGTGATCCCAGCGTTCTGGGATCGAGGCCCACATCAGGCTTCTCCACTAGGAGCCTGCTTCTTCCTCTCCCACTCCCCCTGTTTGTGTTCCCTCTCTCGCTGGCTGCCTCTCTCTGTCACATACATGAATGAATGAATGAATGAATGAATGAATGAATGAATGAATCTTCGATAAATGCACCTGGACAACCCACTGAAGGGATGCACACCATGGAAAAGTAAACTAAAAATCACTTGGGGAGGGGGAGAGTAATAACCTTCTGCTCAGGACACTGGGTGGTGACAAAAAAAAAAATCTCCTTGAAGTATAAAAATATTTAGATGTATGCCACATACAAGTTTGATATCCAACTGACACAACTCCTTTGGCACAAAACTCCATGAGCCCAAAATTAACAAGTATATTTGGACCAATGATACTATTGAGGCATTTGGAAAAGACCAGTGCAAAATCTCACTAAGAGGACACTTCAACAAAACTTCATGGAATTCCCACTAAGAAATGAGATCTTCTTATAGCTCATAAAAAACCCCACTTTAGGTGAGAGACAGCAGATCTGAAAAACAGAAGGATTGGTAACATCCAAGAACTCAAGATCATGGAACAAACTGAAAGAGGCTGTGACTTTAAAATGTTTCAAAATTTAAGGAAGAAATAACAGATGATAACGAAAAAAGAAATTTATGAAACAGAACAAGCAAATTTTAAAAAATTCATTTCACTGAAATGAAAACTTAGTGGATGAATAAAACAGTAATTCTTTTTTAAAGAAGAGAATTCATAACTTGGACTAGAAATGAAGTAATTATTCAAAATAAAGCACAGTGGGATAACTGGGTGGCTCGGTCGGTTGAGCATCCAACTCTTGGTCGTCTCAAGTCATGATCTCATGTCCTGGGATTGAGCCCTGCCTTGGACTCCGCTTAGCAGGGAGTCTGCATGAGATTTTCCCCCTCCCCTCCCCCCCCCACTCTCTCATGTGCACAAGCATGCACACACATGCACATGCTCTCTCTCTAAAATAAATAAAGCAAATCTTAAAAAATATATATATCACACAGAGAAATAAATTTTTTTAAAAAAAAGGACAGTTAGGCAAGATGGTAGATAGAATAAGAATGGCCAATAGAAGTCCCCACATAAGAATAATATGAATTCTAGAAGTGATACAGAAAATGGGGAAGAAACTATTTAAAGACACAATTTCACTACAGAACATTATTCAAAGAGTGAGAATTTTCCAGATTTCACAAAAGACATAAACAGATTGACAATGAGTGTTGCCTAAAATGTAAAAATAAATCTAGATACATCTGGTTGAAACTACAGAATAGCAAACACAAGAAGAAAAGCATAAAAGTAACCAGGAAGTAAAGACAGTTCATCTACAGAAATGAGAATTATCTGACAGCAGACCTCTTGATAGCAAAATAGAGTCAGAAGATTAAAAAAATACTATCTTTGAAGTGTTAGGATCCTACGCCCAACTAAATATCCTTCAAGACTGAGGATGGGGGCGCCTGGGTGGCTCAGTCATTAAGCATCTGCCTTCGGCTCAGGGCGTGATCCCAGAGTCCTAGGATCGAGCCCCACATCAGGCTCCCTGCTCCACTGGGAAGCCTGCTTCTCGCTCTTCCACTCCCCCTGCTTGTGATCCCTCTCTCGCTGGCTGTCTCTCTCTCTTTCAAATAAATAAATAAAATCTTAAAAAAAAAAAAAGAAAGAAACTCTTTAAAAAAAAAAAAGACTGAGGATGATATAAAAGTATTTTTAGACAACACCATTTACTGAAAGAAAAATACTCAAGCATATGTTCATAGATCAGAAAGAAGAAAACTGAACTCGGAAGGAAGGAGTAACACTCAAAAAGCAATGATAACAGACTGGAAAATATGTAAATGAATCTAAATAAGTATTAACTGTTAAATTAGCCAATTTTGGGGGGGTGGTTTTAAAAAGACAAAATTAAAATGATACTACATAATAATAGTATAAACACAGGAGCTGATTATAGTTGAAGCTTTCTAAGGTGCTTATATTATTACGGAGAAGAATGGGGATAATGATTAGTTTTAGACATTAAGTCAAACGCACATTTTAAATATATAAGAGTAATACAACTTCCTAATCAAGCAAAAGAACATCAGAATTGAAAACTCAATCAATCAAAGAGAAATCAACATAAAAAAATAGAAAAAAGAAATGAAGAAAAGGCATGGAACTTATGAACATAAAATACAATGACAGAAATAAATTCAAACACCTCATAACCATAATAAATGTAAATGGATTAAATTCACAAGTTTTTTAAAAAAGGATATTATCATACTCCATTTTTAAAAAGATAGCTGTAGACCATTCACAAGAAATACACCTAAAACCTAATGACATAGGAAAATGGAAACTAATGGAAGCACAAAAAATTATGCCAGGAAAATTTTAAAAAAAAAGAATACTTAAGAAGAAAGAGGTCATTATCAAATGATAAAGGGAAAAATCCATCATCAAAAAACAGTTCTAAGAAAAACAGTTCTAAATCTGTATGCATTTATGTTCAAAATATACAAGCAAAAGTTGATAGATTACAAGAAAATATAAATACAAAATTAAAACAAGTGATTTTAACATACCTCTATCCTAAACAGATATATTTACCAGACAAAACAAAACTATGAAGGATATAAAAAAATTTGAACAACACAATTAACAAATGATCTAAAAAAACTTTTTCCGATTTGCAGCAATCCACTCATGGATGGTAAATCAAACACATAATCACCATTTAAAAGTGTGTCCCATATGGCAAAGATAGGCATTATTCTGTGAAACCTTTATATTTGTAGTTTGAATGATGACACAAAACATACTGCTTGCTGTGAGATAAAGTTTGAAAGTCTTCAATCTAATGGATTTAAAGTCCTCACCCCAAAACTGGAGCATACACTTTCCTCTCAAGCACTCAAGAAATATTTACAAAATCTGAACCATTTACTAGCCACAGAAGTCTCAGCCAAACCCAGAGAATCAATATCATATCCTGAATGGTGCTGAAAGATGGCCCACAAGAGCTATGTAGCTACTAATTGGTTCCCTGTGGCTTCATTCAACAATCCTAGGATGGACGGGTAAAAGGGATAAGGGCAGTCAAAAGATACAAATTTCCAGTTACAATAAAATAAATAAGTCACAGGATATAATGTACAGCGTAATGACCATAGTTAACAATACTGTATTGCATATTTGAAAGTCGCTAAGAGAGTAGATCTTAGAAGTTCTCATCACAAGAAAAAAAAATTTTGTACCCATGTGTTTAACAAGGAATGTTACCTAGTTATTGTGGTGATCATTTGGCAATATATACAAATATTGAACCATTACACTTGAAACTAATACAATGTTATATGTCAATTATACCTCAATAAGAAAAAAAAAAGCCCAGTTCCCTGGAATGATCTAGAACATGTCTCTGTCCCTTGCAAGTGCCAACTAACTTGGCTAGTTATTATTGTGTCTAACATGTATAAGTACTCAAACATTTTGGTAGAATGAAATACTGCTCAGTGGAAGCAATCTTTAAGAAGTTGAAACTAAACTAAGATGAACCATTTTCAACCTATCAAGATATTTCTTCAGAGTACTCACTAGAAGAAACATACCCCCAAAAAGGGAAAAATGTTTTGAGCTTGCACAAGTGGCGGGGTGTGCGGGTGCTGGGTGCAATGACCACGATGCGAATGGGCACAAGGAGGCAGGCTGGCTAGCCAGAAGGGTCAGTTCCAGATAGTTCCGTATTGCCAACCCTCTCGAATCATCTTATCCATCAATGGAGACAGTGACTTTTCTAAGACCCTCTCTGTTAATTTAGAGGGGACCAGAGGACACAGATTCTTCTCATCTTGCTCTGCTGCCTTTTATTCCACTCCAGGGTTTGCAGCAGTGGGATAGGAAACCCAGCTGGGAGACAGGGATGGTCCCCGGCAGGAAGGGTCCTCTATGTCACGCTAAAGAGTTAGACAATTGGGAGCCAGGGCAAGTTCATGTGTTTAAGCAGAGAGTCCCATAGTCAGATTCGGGGGAGTGTCAAAGATAAAACAGAAAAGGGAGAGACTGGAAGTAGTGTCTGCCTTTAATGTGCTGACTGCATAGACTCGGCCCTCAAATATTCACTTGGAGAAGACTGGTCAAAGTATGGGCAGAATAGAGAATCTAAACATTTTTATTTGAGGTTAAAACCGACCACCTTAAAGTGTGCAACTCCGTGGCATTTGGTACATTCACAGTTGTGTAGCCATCATCTCTATCTGGTTTAAAACCTTTTCATCACCCCAGCAGCAGACCCCACACCCATTAAGCAGTCCTCTCCCTTCTCCCCAGCCTCTGGAAACCACTGATCTGTTTTCTGTCTTTGGATTTACCTATTCTGAATACTTCTGATAAATGGAATTGTGCAATATGTCCAGCTTCTTTTCCTTGGTCTATTTTCATGGTCCGTCCATGGTACAGCATGTATCAGTAAGAGAGAAAAATGAAATCTTGCCATTTACAATGACATGGATGGAACCAGAGGGTATTATGCTGAGCAAAATAAGTCAATCAGAGAAAGACAATTATCATATGATCTCACTCATATGTGGAATTTAAGAAACAAAGCAGAGGATCATAGGGGAAGAGAGGAAAAATGAAACAAGACAAAATCAGAGAGCGACAAACCATAAGAGACTCTTAATCACAGGAAACAAACTAAGGGCTGCTGGGGGCCAGGGGGACGGGGTAACTGGGTGATGGACATTAAGGAGGGCACGTGACGTAATGAGCACTGGGTATTACGTAAGACTAAGGAATCACATGCCCGTACCTCTGAAACCAATAATATATTATATGTTAATTAACTGAATTTAAATTTTAAAAAAATTTTTAAAAAATCATGTTCTCAGGGGTGCCTAGGAATCTCAGCTGGTTAAGCATCTGCTTTCGGTTCAGATCATGATTCCAGGATCCTAGGATCCAGCCCCACATTGGTCTCCATGCTTGGTGAGGAGCCTGTTTCTCCCTGTGCCCCTCCCCCCCACTCATGCTCTCTCTCTCTTTCAAATAAATAAATAAATAATCTTAAAAGAAAGAAAGAAAGAAAGAAAGAAAGAAAGAAAGAAAGAAAGAAAGAAAGAAAAAAGAAAAGAAAATTCCTAGACTGCAAAAGCAGAAGAGCAGCATCTGAAGGCAATCTCAGTGTCAGCAGTAACAAAGGTCAGGGTAGGGACGCCTGGGTGGCTCAGTTGGTTAAGCATCTGCCTTCAGCTCAGGACATGATCCCAGGATCCTGGGATCGAGTCCTGAGTCAGGCTCCTGCTGCTCCCTCCACCTGTCCCTACACCTGTTCATGCTCTCCCTCTCTCTGCCTCTCTCTCTCTGACAAATAAATAAATACAATCTTAAAAATAAATAAATAAAAAGAAAGGTCAGGGTAACTGCATTGCTCGAGCCTGCGGGACTAGCAGGACCGTAGCACCGAGAACACAGATGGGAAAGAGTGAGAAGATTCAGGGGGGCCCGAGGGCGGCAGGTCTGTCTCTGGACACTCCGAGTTTGAGGTGCTAGGGGAAATCCATCTTGGAGAAGTGCGCCAGGCCGCCGCACGGACAGCCTGCAGCTCTGAAGAGAAGCCCCAAGTAGCTACAGAGCTGGAGAGGCGCAGAGACGCACTGTCCTACTGTCCTCCGAGGCTGAGGGGGACACGGTCGTCTGCAACTACTTCTGTCATTCAGAGACACATGCGACACACGAACTCTCCTTGCCTTTTCCGGAATGTGACTCATCCGATTACAAAACTTCGGACGTGAGCCATAACGAGCAGGACTCAAGACAGAGAAGATATTATCCTCACCCCGCAGCAAAGCTCATGGTGCGTTCTGTTCTGGCTTCGGTGAACAGAATCCATTCACGGAGCCCAGCGCTGGCACTTTCCAGTAAGCACCTCCTCTAGCACCTCCGAACCTTGGATCGCCTGGTTCCGTCATTCCCTGCTTCCAGCACAGTCCAGAGCATCTGCCTTCCACAGACGCCTGTCAGTTTTATGATTTGTTTAGAATCGTGAAGTTTGGTGAAAATATGCAGGCTCACCAGTCTACAACTCGGCAGGTAAAATACTGATTACATCCCCACTGAGTAATCCCTGTGAGTGATCTTAACCCATGAAGGCAGGGAGAGGCTGGCCCTGCCACCTCCTCTGTGTACGTCTAGACTGAGCCAACATCACAGCTCTCTGAAGATCCTTGCCTCACCCCTGCCTGGCACTGAACGTCAGTCATCATTTCTCTCCCTGAGGAGCTATTTGTGACCTGAAGCCAAGTCCTACACAAATCCAGTCCCGAGGGGGCAAGAGAAACTGCTTGCTTTAAATATATTTATTTACTTACTTATGCTTATATATAATTTAAATATTTATATGGAAGCATATACACGCATATAAAATTTATAAAACATACTCCTAAGATGTTTTCAGTACCCTCAAGGTAAGGCTCAAACTGGAAACTCTGAGAAAAGAAACCATGTGGCAAACCTAGCAAACTTAGATCAAAGGAGAAAGAAGGAAGTGACTAGCAACTCTGAGTGCAGAGGTGAGAGACCCACAAGGAGAGGAGAAATCCCCCCAGTCCCCGGGGGAAGTACACATGTAAGTTAAGGAGCAAGGGTTACCTATGATGAAAGAACGTTCTCAGACTCTACCTCCCCCTCTGGGAAGCTCACCAAGTCGCCAGGTGAGCTGTGACCACAGCCCCACATTCTCACCCTTCATTCACTCCCTCACCCTGTGCGTCCCCGACAACGCCCAAGTCCCAGGCACTGTTCTAGGCACGGGACCCCACAGTGAACTACACAGACACGCCCTCTTCCCACAGAGCTCAAGTCCTGGAGGCACATTAGTGAAGGCGACAAAGAAATAAAACCCATGGCATTTTCAGACAAGTGCTGACAATATACAAGTGAATCACCAAAATCCATAGTGTGTCGGATGGGAAGGTGGGTAGGGATGGCCAGGGTGTAAGTGTGGGGGGTCAGGTGACTGACGTGAGATGTCGGCAGAGACCTGAAGGCGAGGGACTGAGCCCTAGGGGTGTGGATCTCTGGAAAAAGAATGTCAGGGGGGCCCCCAACCTCGAGGAACAGCAGGGCACCTGAGTGGCTGTGAAGGGGCAGGGGTAGAAGCAGAGAGGTGGCAACACCAGCTCCTTTGCTGTGATTTATCTGTTTTGCTAACTAAGTGTCAAATTGAGCTGTAGACATCTTGGGAGCAGAGCCTGTGCTGCCATATTCACACCTGCATGCCCAGGGCGTGGTACGGAGCCTGAATGAAGCGTGGGCAAGTGGACAGCTGAATGGATGAGGAATAACTGGGTGAATCGGGAAACTTGTCCAAAGGGAAAATATGCTAAGTGAGGCTGATAGCAGGGAATAATGCTGGCTTTAGCCATCACCGTAAAGGCTTAACCAGTAGTTTTTAACTCCATCAATATGCAGGATATTTTCCAAGAAAATATACAGCTTTAATCTTACAATGGAAGTCAACAACAAAACAGCATTTGCGTTACTGTATGCAAAGGAAAATACATATATATTTTATAAATATATAATAGATGTTTTACATTTTATATAGTTTATATATATTATACATTATAAATATAAAACATATATGTATTTTTTCATTTTCTGGACCACTTTGCTAGAATACATTCACTCCCTAAAATAAACAGAAAAACCCTGTATTTAAACCACATTGCCTGAATAACAGGTATAGGTAGCATACACAGATTATTTGTTCACACAGCTTCAATAGACACCATAGCACATTTTCCAGCTCACTGGAAGAGGAGACTCGAGGAAAAAGCTACTGCTTAATTCTGTATTCTAGTAATAATATTCTCCATTCGAACCCATGAAAGGAATTAATGGCCAGCTCATCTGAATGCAAATAATAAAAAAGAGTAGCTTTAGACCATGGTTCACCAAGCCTTTTCTGTAGAGGGTGAGACAGCAAATATCTTAGGCTTTGCAAGCAACATACAGTCTTTGTCACATAGTCTTCTTTGCTTTTTTAGGTGTATTTTTGTGTGGTTGTTGCTGTTTTACAATGCTATGCAAAATATAAAAACCATTCTTAGTTTCTGGGCCGTACAAATAAACCATGGTTCACCAAATGGGACGCTTGGAGTCCCAAGCCCCTAACAATTCAACCCAAGAAAGAAATCCCCATGTATCTTGGGATTACCTCTTTCAGTCTCTCCAGCTCATTCTGGAGGGCTTGTCTGGATATCTCCACTTCAATCACTTGCTGTCGGAGGCTTTCATTTTCATCCTCAGCTTTAGCACGCTTTTCCTCCACGGTGTCAAGTTCATGGTGCAATCTGACAGATACATCTTTGGCTACCTGTACCGACCAACAGAGATAGTCATCAGGACGTGAAGCTTTCTGCGTGCTGAGGGCGCGTTCAAACAACGTCAGAGGCGGAATCATTAAGTGATAGGATATCACAGTAAAGAGAAAGACCCTGGAAACATTAACAAGCCTATCTTTACGGGAGGAGGGTACTAGTTTCAAACATGAAATCCACATTATGAGCGAAGATACGACCTTTATCTGGATTAAAAGGCTACTGTGGTAGCCCTATCTCGTTAAGGAGTATCACCAAGAAGGCCAGTTCTGCTCACACACACGTGCTTTAATGACAAATTAGAAATAAGAGTAACAATAACAATCGATCAATAAACATTTCTGTTCCCTAAGGCAATACTAAAACTATCGGCTAAAAAAACCAAAATAATCCTGTAAAATAATGTAGTCAAATCTTAAATTGTCTACTGCGGTAAAATATCTGAATGTTAAAAGCAGTTAAATATTTCTACCTTTTAAAGGGAAACAGGAAAGAGATTTTGCAAGAGAAATATAAATCACCCTTACCTCCCACTGAATGACATTTCGTTAGTGGTTTATAGATTTGATAGAATTACAAAGATTCTTTTCCTGTTATCATAATGAAAGGCAAAATGAGATTTCATAAGTACTCCCAGAATAAGGAGGACGTTATGCATAATTCACCTCTTGATAAATGATTTGATAATCGGGGCATGAGTAAAGCCACGCTACCCACGGAGAGAGCAAACGCTATAATGTCTGGAATTTCTCCACCACATTCCTACCTCTGCCAGCGGTTTTCTAAAACACCTTAGACAATTAGACTCAGACAATTTCTCCTTCAGTTAAATCAAAACACCATTCTTGGCTTATGGTCATCTCAGGTTTTCTGCATTCTAGAAACTTAAGTAACAATAAAAACATTAAATGATTAGAGTCAGCCTCTATGATTTGTCTTTGACTATCACTGAACTGATAATTAATAGATTTTTAAAAAATACTCCAGATCTTTGGAAGGCGTTTCTGTATAATTCTACACAACTGTCAGACCAAGTGACAGATATCTTTTTTAATTTATTTTTATTTATCATTTTTTAAAAGATTTTATTTATTTATTTGAGATAGCGAGAGAGCGTGCACAAGCAGGGGGAGGCACAGAGGGAGAGGGAGAAGCAGACTCCCCACTGAGCAGGGAGCCTGATGTGGGGCTCGATCCTAGGACCCTGAGATCATGACCTGAGCCAAAGGCAGACGCTTAACAGACTGAGCCACCCAGGCAACCCAATTCTCTCTCTTTTTTTAAAACTGTAGATCCCTCACTACAGTTTTTTTTTTTTCTTTTCCTTAGGTTTTAAGATTTCAGTTCATACGACAGGCTTAAATCTTGGGCTGTCAAAGCCATGTGCCTACACACAGCCTATAAACCATCAGGTGAACGAAGAACATGTATGCTGAAATCCGCTGAGAGAGAGACAACTACTACCAGAACGGCAGGACTAGTTGTAAGTGGGTCCGAAGGGCTGCCAGCCTCAGACCTGCGATCCTGCCCCCTCTGCAGTCCCTTCTGGGAGGGAGCACCCCATCAGCCCCGCTCACTCACCTTTAAATCCTGCTCCAGGCTCCGGATGAGCTCGCCGTCCACCTGCCCGGTCTCAGCCACCTTCAGGCTCTTCTGCTCGGCTTTCCTGAGGCGGTACTGCAGGATCCGGCAGTTTTTATGAGCGCGGTCCAGCTCCCGCCGAAGCTCCTGCAGCTGGTAAACATCTTCCTCTAAGTAACTGTCTCTCATCTCTTCCATTTCAGCACGGAGCTCATCCAGTTCATCCTACACAAGCCAGACAGAGCAGATTTATAAGCCACGTCCACCGGGACAAGGATGCTGCCTCCCGTCCACCGCGGCTCGGCAGTGCTGAACATTAACTACCTGTGAGCGTGCCCTGCACCTTACAGCCGCACCTGTGGGACAGGACACAGGGACCCCCGGAAGGGCCACACGAGACAATATCATCACATGTCTGTTCAAATCTCATGGACCCAGAAACTCAAAGCCAGGATGGATTATTCATTGCTGCCTGTCAGCATTTATTCCACTACCAATATTTTCTCACATAAATAGAATCATAAATGAAATCAACTGCAGATAACTGACCCTTTAGATTCAAGCCAAACACTGACTTAAACCTTATCTCCAGGGCACAATCTCGGTACTAAGAGGAGTTGCACAGAGCTCCGCCTTCAAAGGACATAAACTTTAGTGGGATCATAACTGAACTGCCCTGGAATTATAACATACCTGCAAATGTCCCTAAAACTTGGTTCCACCAGAAAAGGCTCAGCACTGACTATGTGACTCACGATTCCAAAGATATCACTTTTGCATTATGTCAAATCCACATTGGGTTTGTTTTTTTCCATTCACTTGGCCTTCATTTCCCATCTCCACTTTACTCTGGCATTAGCATGAAGACACCATGGGTACCGGAAAAACCCAGGAGTTGTTCCTTGCCCCCCCTTCTTCCCTCCCATTCCACAGCCAAACCAGTGCTGTCGGCCCAACAGCAACAAAGGTGCGGCGCACTCTCTCCCCAGTGGCTGCACACCACAGCTAGTCCCTGCCTTCATCCGTCCCCAGGGAGCCCGTGCACACACAGGCGAGTCATGCAGGGCTCCCTGCTTCCCCTTTAGCCAATCGTCCACCCAGAGTTATCCTTTACTATGGAACTCAGACCACACCCCTCAGACCTTCCAGGGTGCTTCCTGTCGCCCTGAGAAAATTCTTCAGTCCTCCCCAGGGCCTCTGAGCTGCCCCCTTCTTCCCTGCCACACTGCCGGTCTCACAGGGTCTGGACTGCTGGAGGCTTTTCCACCTGTTCTACCCTCTCCTTAAAATGTTCCACCCCCACTTCTACAGAGCTCATTGTCACATCATCTGGAAGGACACACAGCGCCTTCCCTGACCACCCATCCCCCCAACCCCCGTCTCTAACCTATCTTGTCTTGCTCTGTTTTCTCCCCACCTCTATCACCAGCTACTACTTATTCATGCTTCTTCCTCTTCCGGTCTGTCGCCCATACTGAAATGTAAGCTCTGCGAGGACAGACTCCCCCCCCCCCCCCCCCCCCCG
>NW_024424230.1:55768800-56007753 GCF_017311325.1 Ursus maritimus | reverse complement strand
CCCCCCCCCCCCCCCCCCCCGGCCGAGTGGCCTCTCCTCTGTACTCATAGCGCCCGGAGTGGGGTGAGCCACACAGCAGGCCCCCAGTAAGTATTTGTGGGATGAACACACACGGACATCAGTCAGTCTCGACAAAGACCAAATTGTAAAGGCGACCAAAATCGAACACAAATGCACCTTTGTTTTGTTCCAGTCTTATAACCTAATTACAAAAAATTCTTCCCAAACCCACAGATGTAGCTGCAATATGCAAGACAGAAATTCTATTGAAGTATTACAAAAGATTTTAACGAGGAGTAATCTGGAAGGTAAGAGATTAAGAAAAGCATTCTAGGAATTTTCTTGATTAGTTTGATCATTGATGGTTTAAATGCCTCCAGACTAGGATACACTCGGTCATTCCTATTTGTTTTGTTCAATTAACATCGAGGGTCAAGGGAAAAACTGTGCACGACGTGGACACCCTAAGCTATCACCTCTTGTCCTGCTATTCAGTTTGTTCCTGATTCTCTCCACTCTCATTAATCCTGCATTTGTTCTTAAAAGCAGGGATTTACTTATAATAAAGAACAAGAGCCTCCCAATAAACATCAAAGCCTCAGGTAGATAAGAAACTGACCAGAAGGGAATCTCCTGAAGAGTATTTTAAGCGGGAGAAGTTCAATTGTAACAAATAAATTGGGGCTTCTTATGGAAAAGTACAAATTGGCACAAACGGGGTAAAGACAGTTGCCCAGGCAAGCTCAACCATAAGCAGTGGATACTGGAAAGAGCACAGATGTAGCATCTCATTCCCCCAAACCCCAGCCTGTAGCTTCCCCCCAATCTGTCCACACTACCCTGACTAAGAGAAAGGGCTACTCAACCAACCATGACCCCACATGGAGCCTGTCTGAATGGACTGAATGGATGTTAAAGAAAAGCTTTACTACATCCCAGTGGTAAATTGATACAATCAATGAAGTGTCTTTTTCTCAGCTTCTCAGTATTCTTACAAAATTTCTATAGCATCAGTCACAACCTCATTAAAAATATAAGCTGTTCTAGTGTGTCTTAAGAAAAAGGTAAATCTTAACATTGAAAAGTGTTGTGAAGTATAAGCAAGTTTTTTGTTTCTTTTCTGTTTTCCTTTGTGGAAATCTCTTCCTACACATCTTGTTCCTAGTAGGAAAATCCGCTGGGACTGGGAGTTCACGGACTAAGCGTGGAAGCCAGTCAGCTGAACATACGTGAACAGGATGGACAGGCTGGGCTCTTCAGGGAACAGAACACAACCCTTTCAGGAAGGTCCTTGCCAACATCAGTAAAGAATAAGTTGGCAGACTGATGCCCGATCCCTACACTGAGGCTGTGATGCTGCTGTGTGGGAGCCAAGCCCCTGACCCGCCCCACACTGGGGGAGACCAACTGCAGACTGCAAGCTTTAACACAGCCTTGTGGGTGTCAATCTTCTGGCAAAGATTAGGTAATTAGTCCTAAGCTTCCAAATCAAGGTCAAGTTTCCCTCGGGTTCTACCCACGTATATGATGGACCTGACTTTCGGAAAGAGCCTATTCTCTACACTTGTGTCGGAGTACAGTTAAAAGGTAAATGTTTCACTGCGTAACCAATACACAGCTCAGTACAAGCAACAATCACATGTCTATGTATTACAAATACACAGTATTCTGTTCATGGAAGGAATTGTCTGTGATTGCTTTTCCTTCTAGAAAGCTTATCTATAAAAGTCAAAGTCATTAATGCCCGGAATTACCTGTTACTCAAACAAAAGTTTTCAAAGTGTGAAACAGCCATAAGAAAACATAAGATATAACTTCCAGGTATAAAACTGTTTCTCGAGATTTTGTACCAGGAGGACGCTCATGGACCCAACTATCAAATGCTGGATATGTTCTACAGATGCGTTAACAATCACTGCAGGCTAAAAGAAAAAAGTGTGTAAAAGCTAGATGAAGCCACACTTCCAAAGCATTCACTAGGCCAGATGTAAACAGCTAATATTTTTTGGCATAAATAATCACCAACATTAGTTGCACTGAAGGAAAATTAGGGAGAGACCATAATTGCATGTATTTGAATCACTGCTTTTTTATAACTCATATTTTATCCAAATTTGTAGAACAGAAGACATTTCATTTGGCACTTTACCTTCATTGCTAACCCTATTCTCACCCTGCCAGGAACATATTACCTTGTCATATTTCATAGACAAGGAGAGCAAACCCATGCTGGTTAGCATGCCCAAGGCCTCTTAGCTAATAAATAGAAGCTAGACTGCAAACTCATGTGCTCTTCCCAGTAAATACTATAAATTATTTGCAACAACCAGGACAAATGAAACAATAATAAGCCTTAAATCATGCTTTTAAAAGCCCACCACAGGCGTGACATAATAAAGCAAGTTAACATTTTTAGATCTTGACAATTGTCAATATGTAAGTATATCCATTATCTCGACTTGCCCTCAGAAAAACACTGCAATAAGCAGCAAAGATATTAATACCCCCATTTTAAAAATGAGGAAATTGAGATTCTAAACATTTAAATGGCTTTTCAACACTAGTCCGGTGCAGAGATGGGACTAAGGCCAGTGTTTCAACTCTTTTCATAGAACCCTGAAAAAAAGCAGTTTTCAGGTTCAGTGAAGTTACAAGAAAAGCAAATTATAAACCATGTAAGCTGGAAGCAGACATTTGAAAAGCAAAAACTGTGATTATTCAGATTAGGGTCATGATGGATAGTGATTTTCAAGCTCCCACTATGTTAATTTTCTGACAGCATGCTCTAATTTAGAATACGCTGTATTAAAGAACCTTAAAAATGTCTGCCATTTCAATGTTTAAGAAAACCAAATCAAGCAGAACATACACTGTTTCTAGCAAATATAATGTAGACAAAGTAAAAGTAGAAAATTGCTGTGTTTTTATACACAGAAACTAAGAAAAAACTTGTCCTTAATCAACAGTTTTATGTAGAATTTCAGGTCTGTTTCATACTTCACTGTTAGATCATTATCTCATTGAAAAACTAATTTAGCTTTAATTAAATCTATTTTTCAAATTTCATACATAAAATGAAATCTTGAAGGCGTGTGAAGCTCCCCAACCACTCCCCTTTGCCAGCAGATAACAGATCGAGCCTTAGTATATACATCAAATTACAGAAATAATGAGGTACCATGTGTGTACTGGAGTAAACCAAGGTTCAAATGAAGTGTTCCAATGCAAGCCTCCATGAAAAGTTTTATCCACAAATAAAAAATAGAAATGGAATCCGCAGTATCTTAATTTAAGGGATACAAACTCTTGATCAGACTGATGGTTATATTCAAATCTTAATCTCCTTCAAGCAACCCGAAATCAATAACTAGTTCTACATTAATATTTTAAGAACCCTTCTTTAAATAGACCCCAATTTGGACAGGGGAGCAGTCATCTGGCTACTGTTGCAATAATTCCATCTTCTGGGAGTTGCAGCCAGAAACAATCGTCTGCTGTAATATACAAATAATCCACCTCATTTCCCTCCGGACAATGAAAATGTTCTCTGCACAGTCCCAGCTGGAGCTAAGAAGGCACAGGGGCCGCTAACCATTGTTTACCAAGTGACAGTTCACCCAGCAGCTGATGGGCTCTGTTTGCCCTGGTCTACATTATCGCGCCACCTAAGATTATTACAGCCGCTCTTTCGCAGGCTGAATAAAGAATGGGTGTGGAAAGTGGAATGCCAGGGAAGAATAGGGCTGCTGTCCACTTCAACCCTTCCAAAAGAAAGGGAGAGGAGAGGAGGAGTTTATCACTTCAGCTGCTCAAACTTGTTTATTCTTGCCTCAGTGTCCCCGCTCCGGGCCACACTGACTACCTGGAATTCACACGGCCAAATTTAACAGAACCATTTCAGAGCCTGAAACTCAAAAGACTACTCAGGTGAGAAACAGGGTGGTGATACACTGAAACCTATAAGATCCCGAATGACCCTACCAATAATGTCTCTTGGAAAATCACTCCCCTCAAATGATCGGATGTTGCCTGCCCTAGTAGCTAGCAGTGATTTTTGTTTGAAACAAAAATAATTCTTATGAAATCACTGAGAAAGCAGAGAAAAAAAAAAAAAGCAGCCCCTCCCCACACCGACCCACACCCATCCTGCAGGACACTGGGGCTTTGGAGAACACTATTTGGACACAAGCGGAGGGGGCATTGTGAGCCTGTCACCAGGAACCTGAACGGCCTTTTCAAAATAGGCCAATAAACTCAAAGTGATTAAATCCTCCTGAAGAGCCCATGGAAACAGAGAACATAATTAATATGTTCATGATGAGCACTAAGGCTGGTCTGACTGTCTCCAAGCACTCGAGCAAAACCCGGTGGTGGCAGGCAGGCAGGCAGGCAGCGAACACACCAGCAGCATTTTGTGGATGCACTCGTCACTGAGAAACGTGCCTGGGGTCGGTATGAAAACAAACCAAAGGCCTTTGGACAACTGAACTCAACTGCTCCCCTTAAAGTTTGAAGACTTCCAAATATATTTAAGTTCATCAGGGTAAAGGGACAAGACTGCTTTTCTGCCTGTGTTTTCACGCAAAGAGCCAGCCACTTGAATTGAATAACTGTGCTTTTTTCATCTAGCCACCTTGGTCCCCTGTGATGCAGGTAGAAGAGGAAGAGAAAGCAGTCAGGGTTGCCCCCAGACAGCCCCACGCAGCACAACCGACATCTCTGCTGACATCTATTTTAAAAAACACAGCAGACCGCCTAAAAATCAAGAGAATTCCATGAGAATTTCTGGAGCAGTAAGATATCCCCCTATGGCTTTGCAGGCCTTATGTATCTGTTTGATTACCCTTTGGTCATTCTAGCTTAGGAAGTGTGACCGTCTTGCACGGCAATGGTGACAGAACTGACTTGGGAAAGAATGTGATGTTTAACACGGTCACAATCCTCCAGAATATACCCAAGTAAAATTCCTGGGCCCAGGCTCTTCTTGTTAGGTAACATCCGAATAGAGGAATGCTCTGTCTCATCACGCGAGCTCTGTGCAACATTCCCCAAGACAGCAGTAGGTCAAGGATGCGCTTTTATCGACCATGAGAAAAAGTACCAGTGAGCAAAGAGAGCAATAAACAGATAAGTTTTGATTTATAATGTGCACGCTCTACACACCCTGTGCCAAGGCATGCTGCCCGCCTCTGCCCCTCGAGGCCACGCCTGATCACAGCCCCATTTTGCACCAGTGGGCACGCTCGCTGACCTTAATCTACCAGGACTGCTGTTTTCTCTCGAATTGAATGATTGTAACTTAAGCTCCTAAATAACCAAACACATAACTCACACATATATCTGTGTGCAGACTTCTGGTTTCCTAGCTTCCTTCTGAGCTCCTCTACCTACTTCTCTCTCCTGCTGTCAGAGGACAGGCCGGGAGATGCTCTTAGGCAGACAGAATGGTTGGCCACGACACTTTCTCCACAG
This sequence comes from Ursus maritimus, assembly GCF_017311325.1. Classification (NCBI taxonomy): domain Eukaryota; kingdom Metazoa; phylum Chordata; class Mammalia; order Carnivora; family Ursidae; genus Ursus; species Ursus maritimus. The sequence goes on along the minus strand of NW_024424230.1, from coordinate 56,002,281 downwards.
GAACCAGCAACTGAACATTTCCCACAAATTAAACATTGTCAGTGGGATTTATATGACCATCTGTACACAGGCTAGTGGAGAGGTGTTCATTACGGCCCTTTCACCTAAAATGAAAAAAGGCCCCCTAGGAAAGCCAAACATTGGGAACATTTCAAGCTAATAAAACAACACTGAAGCAAGCAGTACACACTAAGAAAGGCAGCCTTGCTGGGAACAGGGATGCAGCCTGGTGCAGTGAAGAAAGCAAAAGGTCTGGAGCGGGGGGATAAGAGAAGCTGCACCCCCCCCCTCACTTGCTGTATGGCCTTGGGGAAGTCATTTAAGTTTTCTGGGCTTTCAGCATCCTTGTCTGTGAAATCGGGGTTATGATACAAATGACCACAATTATACCCTATGTTGTTGTGAAGACTCGCCAAAATACCAAATATGCCAGATCAGACGCCAGGGTCAGACACATAGTGCATTCACCGAGAACGGGCCAATGTGAAAGGATAAAGCAAATAAACAGTTACCTAGGAATGAACTCTGGAATGACTGTTGAGCTGCCTACCTTAAGATCAAAGATGCAATGGGAAACATCTTTTCTTTTATGAAACCCTCAATTTCCTGTTGCTTAGCAGGTCATGATTTGGATAAACATTTAATCAGAGCCACTGTGGGTCAGGGATCACGCCAAGAGCTGGCACTATAACCCAACGAGATAATTTTTCTGGCCTTTAGGGAGTTTCCATGTGTAGAAGATCTACAAAGGTGCTGACCTCAAGATGGAGTCACATACAATGTCACTGCCCTTTCTCTCCAGCACCTTTGAAAATCACTCTGTTGTCTATTACATAACAGTGGGTGACACAAGCGAATGTACTGCTTGAAACATCTTACTCCAAACTCCCAATCTGTTCTCACCTCTCCTCTGCCTCACTGCTACCTCTTTGCAGGCAAAACAACTACTGGGCTCAGCTGGGGAGAGCAGCTCCTGATAAGAGGTTTAGGGTTACAACACTCAGCAATGAACCTATTCTGATGCCAGTTTGAACTGCACACTTTACCACCTTAAATAAGCCCATGTCCTTGGTCCCACTGGTCAAAAACTGGGCCTCATTTGGATAGGTTCAGCATCTGCTGAGAAAAAGTACAAATCACGTAACCCAGATAAAGGAAGGCCATCCACTAGTTTGGGAGGAGATACATATATATTAGAATCTTAACAGAAACATGAAAAGATTTATACAACTGTAGTTATTTACTAACTTGAAGACTATAATAAAGCAGCTGCCCCCGACTCATTCCCCCTTATTTTCTCAAGTCACTTCAATTATCTTGCCCCCCTCTACACACACACACACACACACACACACAGACAGACACACTAAGTCCGGTTCTGCAGGGCCAACCTGCCCTCCTCCTGGGAGAAAAAGTGCAAGTCAGATCGAGGGCCCCAAAGCTAAGAAGACCAAGAGGACTTCACTAGCAGGACCTCACAAGAAATACTCAGAGATAGGGTGGCCGAGGCTGCTATTCCCTCGAAAGTGCTGGCGTGCAGGGGGAATCAAGTGGCCTCTCCTCTTATAGAAAACTGGCTTGTCCACACCTACAAAGGACTGGCGGGCCAAACCCACCAACCCTATGGCCCTCAACCCGGGCCACACCCATGGGACCCCTGAACTTAAGGTTTATCATTGAAAACAGCCCCCCTGCAGAGAAACAGAGGGGGCCACACTTTGTGTAACTGCAGGAAAAGCATCGGGCGCAGCCACAGCCTGGCCCATAGCAGGCTCGGGAACCTGCACACACCTGCACTGGGCCTGGACCAGCTCTTTGGCTAGGGGTAGCCACATCCCACAGGTGAGAGTGGGCACATTTTGGCCAGGGAGAAGGTCAGCTGTGTATCCAAAATGTGATTCTGGCCACCTCTCCCCCAGCATATCTACAGAGGCAAAGGCGTCAGCAGGAAGAAGCAAGACTTCAAGAAACAAGAAAAGCTAAGTGGGGTGAGAACCCGCCCGGACCCACAGGTTTTGCTGTTCCTTCCAGAAGTTTTAGCTTAAGTTCCCAAAGCCCAGGGTGGGAAGGGGCGGGAAAGTGAAGGGCAGAAGAGAAAGTGCTTGTCAGGACCGGGAAGGCTGAGCTCACGGGTCCCCGCCCGCACCCAGGCCATTTGGGGTCGCCTCCGCGACACCTGCGGCAGAGCCGGTTGCTCACCTTGAGATAGTCGTTCTCCGAGCGCAGCTCCTCGATCTCCCGCATCAGCTCCTCTTCCACTGCCACCGCCGGTACTAGTCGGGTCTGCTCGCCCGGACCGGGCTCCTTGGGGATCCCGGGGGCCGTTCGCTCGAGCGGCGCGCGTCCCCCGGCATCCTCTGCCACACCCGTTCCCAGGGACCCCGCGGGGACCCCGCCCGGGCTGCTCCGACCCCCGAGGCAGGCGCCGGCGGCGGGAGGCGCGGCGAGGAGCGCGGGGGGCTCGGGGCTGCTGGGCGGCGCCCCCCGAGCTGCTGGGCTTGTCGTGGGGGCTCCTCGCAGCGGTTCCCGGTCGCTGGAGCCCGTGCCGGACTCGGCGTCGCTGCTGGCGGCTGGGAGCAGGCGTTGCTCGTCGGACAGCGGTTCGGAGGGGCAGTCGGAGAGGTCGGAGCTGCTGTCGGTGTGGCTGATGCGGGAGCCGGGAGCAGGGGAGCCGGCCGAGGAGGTCACGGCGAGGATCACGGCGGGGATCGGGGCGGCGGGGACCGGGGGCCCGGTGGCACGGGCGGGGGGCGCCCCGGAGCCGCGTTTGGCTTTGTGGCCCTTGGCAGCGGCGGACAGCGGCTCGGTCCCGGGCGGCGGCGGCGGCCTCCCCGCCCGGGGCAGCAGCTCCGCGGGTGCCGTGCGCGCCGCCCTCCTGAGGCCCGGAGCGGCCTTGGCGCCGCCCGCTGCCCTGGCCCCGGCGCCCGCTGGCGGCTTGTCCTTCGCGCCAGGGGCGCCGCCGCTGCGCCGAGAGAGGCGGCCGGGCGCGGCCAGGGTTCCCGGCGAGGGCGGTGCTTTGCCCGCGAGGCTGGGCGAGCGCGGGGCAGCGGGCGCCGGGGCTCGGCCCGAGGAGGGGGTGGCCGGGCCGGATGCCGGGGGCCGGCCGTGCAGGTCCTTGAGGAAGGGTCTGGCGGGCGAAGGCGCGCGGTGCAGCCTCCTACGCTCGGCCAGCGGATGGAGGTGGTGGTGGCGGTGGTGCTGGCCGGGCGGCAGCGGCTTCGCGTCCGGGGCGCCACCGCCCGCGAGGCCGTTCAGCGTCTCCATGGCCGGGTCCCGGGCCGCGAGCAGCAGCTCGGGCGGCAGATGCTCCGGGCGGCGGCGGCGGCGGCGGCGTGCAGCCTCCCCGCGCGCCCGCTCATCACTGTCCCCCAGCCCCGCCCGGTCTGCGCCCCGCGCTCCCGCGCCGCCGCCGTGCCCCGCGCACCCCTGGCCCCCGGGATTCCCGCGGGGCTGGCAGGCGCCGTCGTCCCGCACTCCCCTCGCTGAGGTCACTGCCGCTCGAGCTCACCGGGCACAGCAGCGCGGCGGCTCCGCGCCGCTCGCATCCCCTAGACGCGGCGCTCCGGGCTCGCGGGTCTGCCGCCGCGGCCTCGCACACCCACACTCGCCCGCTGGCGGCGCGCTCCCCGCTCCCGCGTCCGGCTCCCCACCCACGGCAGCCCAGGTCCCCGCAGCGCCAGCCCGCTCCGGCTGAGAGGAACTGCACGCGCGCTCCCCCGCCTCCCCGCGCCCTGCGCCCCGCCGCCGCGTGCGCATGTCCCGCCTCCCGCCAGCCGGCGCCGGGGTGGGGGTGGGGGCGGGGCCTGCCTCCCCGGGCTCGCGCGCGGCTGCGGCCCCCACCATTCTTCGCCCTGGGACCCTCCTTGCTTTTTGTGCCTCTAAGGACAGTGCCAAGAGCTAGGGTGGGAAGGAAGGGGGGGTAAAGTGGGGTGGGAGAGAGGCGGGCACCGACCACTTGCGGGAGACTGGAGGTCGGGAGCCCTAAACGGACCGGTCTGTGGTGTGTGTGCAGTGGGATGCCAGCCCTCCCTCTGTTGTCGACCCACGCTCACCACGGGCCCCTCCATCCAACCCCTGCCTCCTAGGGCCCCTTAGTTCCCTCCCCGCTGTCTTCTCACAGCCGCGCCCGGAGTCCCCACACTTCTTTAAGGATTAGCTGGTACCCGATGCAACTATCACGTCAAAACGGGCACGGTGCTCCACAGTTGGCACCCCCGTGGCCTCCGGAGCTCAGAGAAGGAGGAGCTGCTGTAGAAATAGGAGAAGCAGCTCGCCAAGCTTGGGGTCAGAGAGGGAACTCACATTTATAGTTCCGGCTGGGAGCCAGGCACTGTTAGACGCTCCATAGGCATTGTTTTATTTAATCCTCGTAACAAGTCCGAATTGGAAGTACTGTCTTCTTTAAGGATGAGCACACAGGCGCAGGGAGGTGAAGCCGGTGCTTTAGCCAGGCCGTGACCGGGTGGAAATTCACATCACGTTTGTAGAATTCTCAGTCCTACATGCTGGCGCCTCAGAGAACCAGGGGGGTGAGTACCAGTTCTGCCACTTGAGAGTCTAACGTGGGCCACTGACCTTTTCCAGCCTCAGTTCCCTTGCCTGTATAACTAGAAAATACTGCCAGGTGAGGGTTGGGAGGATTAAATGGGCAGATGTGAGGAACACTTGCAAACTGTAAAGTACTTTTCAAATACCCTTGAGTGCACATTTTGTCCCAGGCGCTGGATGTTGGGTAGTACTCAAAGGACTAAGGCCCAGCCTGTCCTCTAGACTTGGCTTTGCCAGGAGGCAAAATAATTACGAGTTGCTAGAGTGGGCATTTGCCCCCAACCTGGGAAGATTGGCGTTTTCCTGGGGTGTAGTTGGGTGCCTAGGATTTACAGAGCAGGGGTTGTAGGTGAGAGATCACTGGAGGGCGTGTGCCACCAAATATCCGGTGGCTATTATCCTAAAGGCTGGAGGAGCCTTTGGAGGGTGGTGAGCATGGCTGATCTTATTTGCCTAGAAAGATCCCAGTGGCTGCAGTAATGAGGAGAGGGAGGTTCATGAGGGGAAGCAGTCAGTGGTGGCAACAAGCACAGACCAGGGGTCTATGGTAGTAGGGGTCGAGAAAAGGGGACAGACTTGTAAAGATACAAGGAGAAAGAGGCTCCGAGTTCTATGATCTTAACCACAAATTACCCTACTTAGCCACCTCCTCCAAAAAGTACAGGATAAAGTGATTTTAAAAACATCACTGTAGGGGCGCCTGGGTGGCTCAGCCATTGAGCGTCTTCCTTTGGCTCAGGTCGTGCGTGATCCCAGGGTACTGGGATCCAGCCCCACATCAGGCTCCCTGCTCGGTGGGAGGGAGCCTGCTTCTCCTTCTCACACTCCCCTTGCTTGTGTCCCCTCTCTCGCTGTCTCTCTCTGTCAAATAAATACACAAAATCTAAAAAAAATAATTAAAACAAATCACTGTAAATCAGGAGAGTCATACTCCCAGAAGACATCCTGTCTGCTTCTCCTTAGATGCCGGCAGTGATACTGGGCCATGTCCTGTGGCTGAGCTCTGAGGGCGCTGGAACCCCTCCTCTCTGCTGCTGTTCATGTTTTCTGTGAATCATTTATCTGGCAATTCCTCTGAATGTGTGATAGCACCCTCAGAATATAATCTGTACTAAGTCTCCTTTGACGCAATATCTCATAANCTAGAGGGCGCTCCAACTCTCAGTTGGAGTCAATTAATCAGAAAGTGGCAGCCCCCTCAGTCCTGGAGCACAACCCACTGTGATTCAGGGGCCAGGACCTTCACATAGAACTTCCTCCAGAGACCCAGAAGTCTCCAGTACCCTACATTTCTGAAGAATTATGTCCAGGACTCCTAGCACAAGCTGGCCAGCTCTTCATACTATATATAATCATGCACAAGGCCACCTGAAAATGTTCCGGTAAATTAGTCCTGCAGAAATACTAGCCAGATGACCATACTATTTGTAGCCAGCTTCTTTTTCCCTCAGGTTAGCAAAATTCGTACTCTGAAGTATTAGCCTGGCAATTGTTTCTGCTGGCCCTTAGCAAGGAGGTGCTCAATAATGCTCTCTTTTTCTAATATTCAGTGAGCCACAGGTGTAAAAAGATATCTGCTTGCATGATAGATGTTTTTAAAGTCACATGTGATTTAAAAAAAAAAAAAATTATTGTCCCCCCAAGTTAGTCTAAAGGTGTTGGGGGTTACAATTTAAAGGAGGCTTAAGGTGCTTTCTTCTGGCAAACAACAAAATCCCATGTGGGTGTGCCTGTTGGGATCTGTCTGCTCTCAGACCCAGTTTGGTTTTCCAGGTTCCTGGGTTTGCTGATTGGGTTTGGCTGGTGGAGATTAGAATGTAATAGCAAGGGAGAAACCAGGGTTATTACCTTCTCTGTCTGCCTCAAGTGGCTTCTTCAGAGTGGCCCGGTCTCCTTTGCGGGCTGGCTTCCTGAGGTTCCAGCTTTCACTGAATGACCTGAAGCCTCTGGTAACTTTACCTCCTCCTGTTGCCTCTCGGTCAAGGGTACAAGCGGCTTCCTGCGGTTGCAAATCTCTGGGTTACGTCACTGTCCCGTTTGGCTCTTGATTCCTCCCCCACTCAGTAATCAATTCCCTGCATTGTAAACCCTGTGTTATAAACACTCGCACTACATACCAAGGTTCTGATTTTCTCATTCTTTTGCAGAAGCGTAAGTACAGGCCTAGGGAACTGCATGCAGCATTGGCGTAATAGGTAATTTGGAGTGACTGTATCCATGAATTCCTTGTCAAAAAGTGTGGTATAGTGACAAGAGCTGAGGCCTCCACACCGCACAATCTGGGTCCAGATCCTGCCTAAGGCTCTAGCACGCTCTGTGCCCTTGGGTAAGGTTTAATTATCACTGTCGTCATCACCACCACCTATTTAATACCAGTGGAATTATCAATACTCTTTGAAATGTGAGCCCACCCAACTTGGAGCGAAAGTTAGAAAATAAAGAGAAAATTTTTTTTTTTTACCTTGTTTGACACATAGTAGAAAAAATAGGACATGGGACTACACTTCTCTTACTGCTCTGTACGCACAGGCAGAATTATATGCAGAATTTCTGCATTCTCAAAACCTTGTCCAAACCTAGGGACATTCTTTTCCGTTTTTTTTCTGCTTATTTTAACACAAAAGTGCATTTAGAATATGAAATCATTCTTCGCTTAAATCATCAGAAGTAATCCTCTTTGAAAAGAGTGGGAAGAAGAGAAGACTTTTAACAGAGGTGCTGTGTGTGTGTGCGCATGTGTGCGTACGTTTCAGGAAAATTGGGGTTAAAAAAGGAAACCTGAAGTCAGGGGGCCCTCTGAGGTTGAAGTGGATGCATCCAACCCAGGAGGTGTGTGGGGGTGCCTTCCAGCTTCTCTTGCAGGGTTACTGCCTAAATGTCATGTGGGACCTGAAGCAGGCCAGTCCTACAAGGCCTCTCCCAGGGCCAGTCTTTCGGGGAAAGAGGAGAATCTCCCTCTCATCTGAGAGCTAAAGGAAGATACACATGAAGGTAGAAAGGAGGCCCTTTTGCTCTTGACCGATGGTTCTCCATGAGGGTGGAAGCACCTTTACCGGCATATGTTTTGTTGTCATGACAGTTGGGTTGGGAGCACTTGTGGAATTTAGGAGAGGGTGTCAGAGATGCTAGATGTCACAATATGCCCAGAGAAGAGCTGCTGTACATGCTGTCCAACTTCCAAATGTCCTTCTGAAACATTCACATAGGTTAAAAACCAAACTAAACAGTGTCATTATCTGAGCCTAGAATGTAACTCTCTTCGTTTGGGCAGCTTTAGCAGAATACCATGGTTTGGGTGGCTATGAACAACAGAAATTTACTTCTCACAATTCTGGAGGCTGGAAGTCTGAGCTCAGCATGCCTGCGTGGTCACGTTCAGGTGAGAGCTCTCTCCCTGACTGCAGACTGCCATCTTCTCCTGTCCTCACATGGGGGGACCCCTCTGGGGTCTCCTTTATAATGGCACTAATTCCACTCATGAAGGCTCCACCATACTGAGCTAATCACTTCCCAAGCACCTCACCTCCTGAGACCATCACATTGGGCATTAGGATGTCACATGAATTTGGGGGTGAGAGGGAAACAAATATCGTTGATAGCACTATTTTACAGATAAATGCAATGTTTTTATGTATAAAGTAGAATTTTCAGGGTTGTTTTCATATATACTAGATTTTTTTTGAGAGAGAGAGAGAGAGAGAGAGCAGGGGTGGGGAGGGACAGCAGGAGAGGGAGAGAGAATCTCAAGCTGACTCCACTCCCAGTGTGGAGTCCAACATCGGACTTGATTCCGGGACCCCAAGATCATGACATGAGCCGAAATCAAGAGTTGGATGCTTAACTGACTGAGCCACCCAGGTGCCCCATACTGGATTTGTTTTTAAAGGAATGCAGCAGCAATAGAAATAAAGACCGTCTTAGTTTTATTTGGAGATTTACAATGACTTCTTCATCTTCAGTCATTTTGGCATCAATGGCAACGCCACTCAAAGCATTTGAGTCATCATGGTAACACATCTCTGTCTGTCTGCATTTTACCAATTGCCTCTATGTATAGAATCTGGCTACTTCATCGTATGTATTTTCTAATGTATTTGTACCTAAGCTTTATATGTGGAAATACATATTACTTCGTTATAAATTGCTTTCTTATTATCTCTCTTTTATATTATCATTAGAGCATTATATTGATTTTTAAAGGTATGTGTGATACCCACATAATGAGTGATACACACATAATGATTCTCACTGCAGAACGTAAGGGCGTTTGTAAGAAAAGGGCACCCTTGAGATTCACTGCTCCTTTAGGGAAACAGCTAAGATGTGTTGGAGGATGCCCCCTAGTGGTAGGTGTTGTGATGGTGCACCCCTTCTCCAGCACAGAGAAGATGAGTCTGGAAGTGTTGGTGATTATAAAAGCTTTTGACATGTTTGCTAAATTCACGCTTAGAAATTTGGGCTCTCTTCTTCTGACAACATAACTGCTAAAATTTTTAAAATTATTTTTAAAAAATTACTGTGGGATTCTAAGCTTGATGCACATAAGAAAATACATTGTTAAATAGGGAAAACTAATCAAAATTCTCTACATTTCCTAGTCAGCAGCATGTATACTCTGAAAAACGCAGGGAAATTAATGTGTTCTGTTGCCACCCCCTTAACTTAGAACATTACAGATTTCACGGTGCAGCTTCTGAAACGTACAGCTCATGCGTGTTTGCTTTTATTGTAACTTTTATTTATATACCTACCTACACAGTTACGACCTTTCAAAACAGAAATGAGGTTGTGGAGTAGAAGGTTCCAGTAGCCGCTTCATCTCACGGGTCGCCTCTCCCAACTACAGAGCTCTTCTTTCCATATAAAACAAGAGCAGGTTCACACGGAAAGCAAAAATAGAACAATGGATTCACAGAAGCTTCCATACCACATAGTACTTAGGGAATAAGTTTCCCGATTGATTCAGGAAATACGACACTACGAAAGAGCACACATATAATACATTTTTATTACTGTTTCTATGTAAAATTACTGTCAAGCACATTTTACCAGTGAGGCGATAGAAAAATGTGGGTTCCATGTCTGATCACTATGATTTGTGCAGTTACCTTGGACAAAATAGCTCAGTCTTCCTAGACCTTCAAGGCCTCATCTATAAAATTAGGGAGTTGAACTTAAGCAAGCTTTAATGGATGTCCCAGCTTCACGAATCTGGGGGTTGGGGTGAATTTGTGCGTGCTATTTTGATTGTCAACGTGGGATTATCTGTAGCAAATTGTGGGCCACCTCTCTTCATTCTCAGACAAAACGTACCAGGTGATGTAAACCAATTTTAATAGAACAGTATAATTAAGAAGGTTAATATGATGGAATAAATATGACAAATGTTAGTTACTCATATTCCTGATTATCCTATTGGAGCAGACTATTGAGAGTTAATCATGGTTTTTTTTTTAAGGCTTTATTTATTTTATTTGAGAGAGAGAGCGAGTGCACACGTGAGTGGGGGGAGGGGCAGAGGGCGAGCCTTCCAAGCAGACTCCCTGCCGAGTGTGGGGCCTGACTTGGGGCTCCATCTCACGACGACATTGAGATCATGACCTGAGCCAAAACCAAGAGTCAGAAGCTTAACCAACTGAACACCCATGGGCACCCTGACAGTTAATCATATTTTTTCAGTGGCCCTCAGTATTATTACTTAGAATAAGTCCAATTCACATTTGTCTCTTTAAATACTCCCCACAGGACCTGAGAATTTGAAAGCAGAAAGAGGCCTTGGAGAGCATTGCCATCCTGTTCTTTGGTCAGCCCTTAGTTAGGAACCCCCAGGACAGGTTGTTATTCTGGAACAGTCCTCCTGTCCATGATTAGGGTGATCATAATCAGACCATAGAATATTGAGACTGAAGGGGCACTATTAACAATGACCTGAGACAACAGGCACGGGCTGGACCTGAACAGGCAGCTCAGGCTGTAAGGTCACCCCATGACCCGTGCACATTCCTCAAGGTAAGAATGTCTCCAGATTGGATCAGACTGACTCCTCTCTACGTCCACCTTCACTAGGAAGATGTGAACTCTTTTTGTTTTGTGTAACTCTTTTACATATAATTGGATAGAAGACTTTTAAGAATCTCCATAGCTGGTTCATCCACTCACTCATTTATACACACATTCGTTCAAAGATTATTCACTGAACCCCTTCAAAAGTGCTAGGCTGTATATAGTCTACTGGGAATAGCAGGGATGAAAAGAACGGCATCTGCCTTTATGGGGCTCATAATCTCATATGGAGAGTATTACAAGAAAGAGAAAAGCTACCCCTGACATCTGGACCTGGCCTCCACTATCACCTAGGCCTCCACGTTCCTAGGATTTGGCCCGGATCTCAAAACCAGGCCCTGGGGTTCTCCGGTTAAACATAAACAGTGTCACAGAGCCTCAGCGCCAGACAAGGCCACTCTGGGACCATGATGGGACAAGACCAAAACCAGAGCACTCTCTCGGTAGTCATGTCTGAACACAGACAAAACATGAGCATTCTCTAAACCACACAAATGCTCAGACATCCCTCTCTGATCCCTAATTGGAGTGACTGCTGCCTCTTACCCATTACAGCTTCAGCCTTGCTCGCTCGTCCCTCCTTCTATAAGATTCATGAAGATACCCAATCAGAATGACCCCCACTTTCCAACAGCATTCAGTCTATAGCAGAGCCCCACTTCATTAAACCCTCCCCGAAATCCCCCGAGTCCAAATCCGTGTTCTCTTTAACACCCTCATACTGAAGGCTCCCATGATGTTCTTTCTCCCTTGCTGCCGTGAGCAGTAAACTTGACGACGGAGCCACAGGGATGTTGCTCCTGGTGACCCGATAATTAGGACAGTCAGCATAAGGCAAGGAATCAAGCTGAAACAGAATAGCGCAACCATTCTCTGTTTTACAAATATATGAAACTGTGAAGCACAGTCTTCATGCTTTAAACGGTCTTGTTTCTATGAGAAACAAACTGAGGGCTACAGAGGGGAGGGGGGTGGGGGAATGGGATAGACCGGTGATGGGTAGTAAGGAGGGCACATATTGCATGGTGCACTGGGTGTTATACACAACTAATGAATCATCGAGCCTTACATCGAAGGCCGGGGATGTACTGTATGGTGACTAACATAATATAATAAAAAATCATTATTAATATAAAAAAATAAATAAATAAACGGTCTTGTTTGCCCTTGAAAAAGACTGTGTAAATATTGAAAAATCATTATATATTTAGAGATTATAAGTCTCTGAGCAGCTAAACCTTCTTAGTAGCTGCCCAGATCAAAGCCTGCTTTGGAGATGATGCTGCATAGACTGTCTTTCAGCCCCACAAATAGCTTTTGTCCCACAGCGACGTGAGGATCTTATTTTTTGCGCCAACATAATGCCATTTTATCATATAGGATACAACGTTCAGTGATTTCATGAACGTCCAATTCCTTAGTTTGTTTACTTATTTCTGTTTTCTCTGTAAGGTGCTTCTCAAATATCATCAAGGAGTTTGGAAATTTATCAAGTAATGAAAAATGAAATAATCATGGAAGCATAGAAAGAAGAGATAAAGAAAATAAAAATTCATTGTCTATTCAGTATCTCAAAGGAATGAAACACGCTATTTGAAGGATTTAATTGTTTTCATCCCTAAAAAGATAAGTGAAATAGAATGGAACGGGCTGTCTTTAAAAGTACGATCACAAGTTCTTGGGAAAAGTGTTGCCTAGGCTGAAGGCCATGCTTCAAAAAATGCTACAGAGAAGACTGTTATCTGGGCCAGGGGTTCTGTGTCAACTCTGTAGATGTATTTGTGGCTGTCTTCCTTCTCAAGTACGGAGCCACAGGACAATACAGAAATCCGCACACGGTGGGTAGTTTGGGTATCTCCGCCTATTTTCTAACTACTAGAACTCACCCCTGGAGCAGGTGGGGGTCAAGCAGGAAGACAACGAGGAACTTCCAGAGCTGGAGGACTACAAGAGCTGCCACCATTACTGTGGCTGTCCTTCTGGTCTTTATTCTTAAAGAAGACAAGAGTCGTATCTTTGTCGTTGTCTGGCACCTTCAATAGGCCACACACAGAACATTCTACACATATCGGGATTTTATGTAATCATAAAAGTTGCCTTTCTCTTTCTTTCCTTGCTCCCACTCTTGAAAGCCTCTACAAATGTATCATCAAGGTCAAGGGACTCGTTACTTAAAACTTAGAAGAATTGTCCATCTCTTCAAATCCCTCTTCAGGGATGATGCCCTTCTATCTATTCACTCAGCAAGATTCTAGAATCTTAGACAACGTTCTACTGAGGAGAACATTCTGGATTTCACTTTTGCTTTATTCACTGAAAATTATGGAGGCCCAAGCGTTCCTTTATACGGCTTCCACGTATGCTTCCAGGGCAAGAACACGGACGAGAAGTACGGTTATCCTACAGCTTTTCAAAGAGAGACTCATTTTCATCTCCGTTAACGAAATGTGGAGAAATCAAGATCAAAAGCACCAGCAATTAATACCTCCTAGATGCCTGGGACTTTTCAAAGTGAACGACAGAGCAGATTCACTCTTTGAAGAACTTGCAAATTCAGGGACTGCCGGGAGCGGGTGAGTGTTCCCGCGCAGTTTGAGAGGCCCGGGTCTGACTGAGTAGTAAGGGGGGCTCTGGAAGCACTGAGAGGCTTTCCTTTTGAATCAGCGGCTTCACTGACCGGGACTCGCCTGCTATCGTGTCCAAAGAAGCACGAATGACCTAGGACCTCTATCCCATTATTTCCTATTCTTGTCACTTCCTGGTGTTGGCGCTTCCGCTGAAAGTGACGACCTATGACAGCAAAGGAAAAGAGAAGATCTGCAACCCCCAGTTCCTTCCCTGCCCCTCCTAAGCCGAAGGCTGTGAGTGTGGGGAAAACGTGCAAATATCAGGGAGCAAAATCAAAACAGCTGCGTTAGTTTGGGGCCGCATACGTCATGCAAGGTGCGGTGAACAGCGGCCGTGAGTGCTTGCCCAGTTACTCTGACGAGAAAGCACAAGCCAGTAGCTGAGAGCTGGGGCTCGGCACCGACCCCAGCATTGCCAACTTGTACCCTTGGGTGCGTTACCTACTCTCCGTGCTTCCGTTTTCTTATAAAATGGTGATGAGAATGGTGCCTGACTCATAGGGTTGTTGTGAGGATTACATTTTTCAGAGGATTTATTTATTTATTTATTTATTTTTGAGACAGAGAGAGAGAGAAAGAGAGAGAGAGAGAGTACACCGGGGGTTGGGGCAGAGGGAGAGGGAGAGAAAGTCTCCAGCAGACTCTGCACTCAGCACAGAGCCCCTCATGCGGCTCGATCGATCGGGACCTGAGCCGAAAGGAGAGTCAGAGGCTTAACCCCCTGCACCGCCGAGGCGACCCTGAGGATTACATTTTAATACACACAGACATTGAGACTCACACTGCTGAGTATCCGCAAGACGTGAACAAGGATCAGCTAGGACTGCCGGAGATGAAGGGCGAAGCGGTGTATCATTGAGTCATGAGGCCAGCGCCTCTGAGTCTGTGCCCACCAACTTTCCGATGGTAAATGAGCTTCCTCTATAAACCCGCTGCCAGGCAAAGAGTGTGCTTGGCAGTCCATTTCTCCCTGGAAAATTATGAATAGGTATTCTGATTTGCAAATTTAAAGAAAGGAAGAAAACATGCAGAGGGAAGTAATTAAGTCTGGCAAGGCTCTATGGTGGAGGGAGCAAACGAGGGTTATCAAAGGGAATAATGGGACCTCGAGATGCTGTTCTCTCAGTTTCACAGATGAGGTAACTGAGCCACAAGGAAAAGAAGTAATTCAGCAAAGCCCACAACACCGTTCAGTGGTGGGGCCAGGCTTTGCCCTCAGAAGTGCTCACCCACTGCCGCACCCGGAACTGCCTCCCGCGGTGGGGCCACCCCAGGGTGGCAGTGACCCACCAGAGCTGCTGTGGACCTTGCCTGGGGTGACAGGGAGCTGACTTCGCCAGATGCACAGGGGACAGATCTGCAAGAGAAGCACCTGGAAGGGAAGAACTAACCGTCATCAGGCAGGTGATGGCCATGGATATTTTGCTTCTTCGTGGGAAACTTAATGCACAATGTCTGCTCTTTGGGTTCAGAAAGCCAGGAGCATTTCTAGAATGTCCATTCATCAGTGAGATGGTGGTGGAAGGAGAGTTTTATATTCAGCAGGAATCAGAGGCCCTTGGGAGCTCATGGAGTCCATACAGGAAAAATGAGTTCTGCTCAGACTAATTCTAGATAAGTTAAAATTTGAAAAGGTGGAGAAGCAGTTTTTTAATTAAAAATGTGAATAGGGCCCTTGAGTGAGGAGGAGCACGATTCCTGATCCCTGTATGGTGACCTAGGGAAGGGCTGACCTTGAGCCCCTGAAACAACTAGCTGTCTTTAGGTCCCTTCGGAAGTTTAAATGTGATCCTGGGAGAGTGTCATATGAGAGGAGCAAAGGAAGAAGCAGTTAGATTCTTTGAGACTTGGGAAAACAGAGACACGAGGGAAAAGACTTGTGATTTTCCTGTGTCCATTTGACAACACTGCTGCGTTTGGACCTGTTTCCCTTTGTGCTACATGGTGAAATACACAACGGACAAGCGCCAGCCCACCGAAGATGCCCTTGGGTTGCACTTACCTGCTACCGGCTGAGTAGAAGCATGACTTTGATCCATGCCTTCAAAACCTGTAGGTATCTCCATCTCAGACACTTATTTGAGCACAGAGATAATGTGGTCAGATCCAATGCTGATTTAACAAAATGCCTTAGGAAAGCCTTTGATGTTGGTAATAGCATCATAGATGTGAAAATCATGTGGGCGCCTGGGCGGCTCAGCTGGTTGAGCGTCCGACTCTTGATTTCAGTTCAGGTTATGATCTTGGGGTCATGGGGTCAGGCTCTCTCTCCCTCTCCCGCTGCCCCTCCCCCCTTTCTCTCTCTCTTGAATAAATAAATAAATATTTTAAAAAAAGAAAATCATGTCATCAGTGTGCATGATGTTACTGATGATTTTGCATATGTGTGTGGAATTGACGTAGCTTCTTAGGCCGCAGATCTGGATGTTTTTAGCTCCCTGTCTGCCATGGCAGTGTTTCCACATTCATAACGAAGGAGAGAGTTGCCACAATCCTGTCCCTCTGTTTGTCTGCTTTGGAGGACACCGAGGTTTCACTGGAGCTCTGTGCTGTCCAAGGGTTGATCTCAGGATGGCCAGGAGTCTACTTGGAAGGCCTTTCAGAGGACAGAGGAGTGAGCTGATGCTTGCAGGAAGATGCTTCTCCGTACCACTTTCCTGATCCTTTAAGTTGGTTCTGGGCTCCAGAAGGTTCATCCTTCTCCTCTCTCTGCTTGCGCAATGACTTCTAAGCCAATCAATTCGGAAAGTAAGTTCTCCTTGAGCATTTCCTATATGCAAGGCACAGCCATCACCCATCTCCTTCAAGGTGCCCCTACCTTAGCCCCTGAGCTCTACCCTGCACACACACTGTCTGAGCTCTCTGAAGTCCCCTGGGTATTGACTGATTCCCATTTCCTGTCATTGCAAGCTTGGCCTAGCTTCAGGGCACAGCACGGGAGTGGAATGCCTAACCCCGACTTGAAGCATATGAATTGCAACATTTCCATATTTATCCTGCACAAACAACCAGGACCAGATTGTGTACACATTTCAGGATAAGTCTGAGAGACGCCCTGCCAATCACTAAGAAATTTCTTGAATAAGGGAGAAATGAATTCATCCATCCATCCATCCATTACTTCTACTGTGCAGAAGTACACATACTCCTCTCCAAATATGTAAACATGAATGTTTCCTTTTTTAATTTTTGAAAGTAAGGACAGAGACGGTGCCGGGTGGCTCAGTCAGTTAAGTGTCTGCCTTCAGCTCAGGTCATGATCCTGGGGTCCTGGGATCCAGTCCCGCATTGGACTCCCTGCTCAGTGGGGAACCGGCTTCTCCCTCTACCCTTGTTCCTCCCCCCGCTCATGCTCTCTTTCTCTCTTTCTGTCAAATAAATAAATAAAATCTTTTTAAAAAATAAAAATAAAAAAAAAAAATAAGGACAGAGAATATACTGCATCAATTGCTGCTAGATACACTACAAATCTCAAATGAGGGGGAAAACGGAAAAGAAAATTTTATACATTTTTTCTCCTGATTCACAATGTTAATAAAATCTTTGTTCCTATTTAGACAGCTTATGAATGGAATGAAATATAAAGATCTTGATAATAGCGAATTTGGTTGGGAACTAAACAGAAGACTAATTTATTTTATTTTATTTTTATCTTTTTAAAGTAGGCTCGATGCCCAATGCAGGGCTTGAACTCACCATTCTGAAATCGACAGTTGCATGCTTCACTGACTGAGGTGGCCAGGTGCCCTGAAGGCTAATTTAAATTATAGAAAATGTACAGGGTGGTTTTTTTTTTTCTGATTTAAGAAACCAGACTTTAATAATGTATAACAATAATGGGAACTAGGAGGGGTGCCTGGGTGGCTCAGTTGATTAAGCGTCTGCCTTTGGCTCAGGTCATGATCCCAGGGTCCTTGGATCAAGACCCCTCTCCCTCTGCTGCTCCCCCTGCTTGTGCTCTCTCTCTCTATGGCTCTCTCTCTCTGAAATAAATAAATAAATAAATAAATAAATAAATAAATAAATAAATAAATATCTTTTAAAAAAAATGGGAACTAGGCAGCGTATGGTCATTGTTGATTTAACACCCAATCTTGTTCTGTCCCTGGCAAGAAAGAATGACCTGCCAATGACCTGCTTTAGGAACAGACCGACCTCAAAATCTCAATAGATCACAGGGGATCTTGATAGCTGAGTGAATCTGGGCAAATTGTGGCTTAAGTTGTCTCCATGTAATTTCCTTTGTCCACCAGCAGCATGACAATAATAGTGATAAAATACTCCCCCAAGAGTTGTTGTGAGGATTAAATGAGATACTGTATGTCAAACATTTTGTACATTCAAAACACACAGACACGTTCCAATTAATTAGCCATGTGACCTCTGGCAAGTCACTTAACCTCCCCAGTTTCAGTTCTTTCCAATTCTAAATTCTCTTTCCAAACAGCCTCCTTGGATTATAGAGAATTGTAATTAGCATATCAAGCACCAGCCTAATTTGTGCCAGCTCCAGAGATCACTGCAATTACACTGTTTATATGTAAATGGCACCCCAAGTCCCTGAATGGTGCCAGGGCACTGAGCTAAGAAAACAGTGTCTAATCTTATTGACACTCCTCCTTTCCTTAGCAAACCCTTGTTCGCTGAGAACACAAAGGTACACTTCTGAGCAGCCCCTAAGGAACTGATAAGATTGAAAATACGCAGTTTGAATTCTCAAGATTTTTCTTTGATTGAGTGATGGGAACAGAAATGACCCTACAGTGCCTGGTGCACACCTTCCTTTAAGAGTGTTGTTTGGAAGCTAATTCTATTTGGATGGACTGTTGCAATTAGCTATGACAGCCACTTGGAGCATTTTTAAACTGAAAGGAAATCTTAACTGACCTGAAATCACCATCAGGATGTGTGTTTATGTGTGTGGGGGTGGGTGTGTTGGGGGGGGCACAAGTGTGCATCCAACGGAAATCTGTATAGTCAGGAAGGTTTGACTGAATGAGTCTTAGAATCTGCTGGTTGATTCCGTTTCCCACCCAAACATCTGAGTCAGCCCTAGTTAAGGCTCATTCATTTAACACGTAAATTTTGCCAAACACAGAGAACACAAAAATGAGTAATCATTGCTTTGGCCCTCAAAGAGTCTTGTTAAGGAGCCAGTAGATAAGCAAGGATGATGTATGATGATGTGTTAGGGGAGATGGGTGCTGCCGTGGGGCACGAGGGAAAGAATGAACAGCTTCCCGTGGATGCAGGTAGGAGAGGGCTGGTGAGGAAGAGTCTAGAAAGGAGGTGACCATTTTTGTCTTTTCCAAATTTGTGTTCTCCCAATTATTAAGTTTCCTTCCCTGCTCTTCATTTTAAAGAAAGATAGCAGCTCTTGCTATCTGTCAAGTTTAAGCTCTCCTGTTTGGGAACGTGACATTATCCCCAAACTAAACCCGTCAGAGGGAGACCTTCACAGCTAATAACTGCAAGCAAGTCAGAGTTTTGCTGACTTGTTTGGACATGTTCTGTGTAAGGGGAACTCAGTAGGGCCAACTCATCAACCTCCTTCTCAGTGGGGAAGCCAGGGCTCACCAACAGCCTGGGGTTCCCATGGGGCCAGGAGAAGAGCAACTGGTCATGTTCCCTAAACAAAGCCCCACAGTTTACAGTGTAAACAGTAGGTGGGCTTTTCACTGGGTCACTTTCTAAGCCCCCATCTTTAGGATAATTGATTCTTTGGCATGAGGCCACTTTGAACCAAGAAGAATGTGGAAAGGTGGTCTGTGGTTAGCTTCTCTCCACTCCCACATAACCCAGCCCGAAGGTGGTTCTTAAAGGTATCCAGCAACCACCAGTAGGAGCTTCGGAGCCCTCAGGGCAGTGGTTCTTAAATTTCCCAAGTATCCACATCTCCTGGACCCTGCGTTTTGACCACCACTGCCTCAGAGCATGACTGATGGCTCTTGCTAAAGCAACCTTTTGAAACAATTTAAGTATGAGACTTAGTGCAATCTTGCATGGCTAGATAATTAGACCAGATACAATAAGAAAAGGATGTTTGATGAAAGATCGCCTCTGTCTCACTTGACTGAGTGGGTGGGTGACAGGTTTCCCAGAACCAGTCTCCATTAAAGTTTATCATATGGGGCGTCTGGGTGGTTCAGCTCAGGTCATGATCTCAGGGTCCTGGGAGCAAGCCCAGCTTTGGGCTCTGTGCTCAGTGGGGGGGTCTGCTTGTCCTTCTGCCCCTCCCCCACACTTGTACTCGCACGTGCTTTCTCTCAAATAAGTAAATAAAATCTTAAAAAATTAAAGTTTATCATGAAATTGTTTTAATTTTCTTTTAAATCAAGAATGTTAATTTCTTTCCAGAAGATTGGGAATTACGTTATACAGAATTAGAGTCCTTCCCAGACTGGGTTTGGGACATACATTCTTTTATACCAGGAACACAAGGCACTTACTCAACATAAATAGAAGGTGGTTTTACTTCTTTATTCAGTAGCTACTCCCTCAGGCCTCAGGAAAGGAAATGGCATCACACCACATGCTGAGAAAGTCAGAGTTCCTGACTTCTGCACGGCAGTAGAGTTCCTTGTCTGCCCTTCTGTCTGCAAGCTCTTTCTTCGCTGTGTCTGGCTTTGGTCTGTGATAGCTTGGGCCGTGACCACACAGGACATTGCAGCTCTGTTCCCCCAGCTAACTGACTCCTTTTCCCCGACCCATGTTCCAGAGCTCCCTGGAAAGAAAATCTGATTGACCCAGCTTGAGCCAGAGGTCTGCCCTAAACCCAAGGGGGGTTGGGGATGCTGCCGGCTCTGGGCCTGATGGCCAGTCCAGCATCGCTGAAAGAAAGGGGAGTCTGGGTGGGACAGCGATGATGGACGCATGCAAAGTGGACCCTATACATCGTACCACGCAGTGTTACATGCAAGGCACCTCATGAGTAAAGCACCTAGCTAGACACTCAGTCAAGATGAGTTTCTTTTCCACCTCATTCTTCTTCCTGAAAATTCATCAGGAATTCAGGGAATGAGGTAGAAGAATCTGGTTAACTGTGTCTAGCAGGAGAGCATAGGTGGGATGGTCTTCTGAACCCTTGATCCGACTTCCTCACTGGCTGTACAACTAGTCTTGTCTCAGGGCTCGGTCACGGTCTCAGTCCCCGGGCTCCACAGGAGAGGCAAATTTTCAGGTCTGCCAGCTCAGGACACTGGGGAGTAGTCACACACTTCTCTCTCTTCACACTTCAGAAAAGTGTGACCATTTGTCAGAGATTTTCTTTTCGTGGAAAAGGTGACAGAAAAATTATGGATGTTGTTAAAAAACAAAATTCAACTGAGTACATTTGAAGATTATAATTTGCTTTATTCCGTGATTCACAAACCAGGCAGCATCCCATCTAGCAAGTCGGAAGGAGCTCAGAGCAGTTGGACAAAATGGAAGTTCAAAGGATTGTTTCGGGCCACGTACCCTTCCTTTAGAGTAAGGGGGCAGGTGTGTGTAGGCAGATGCTCTCACTGGTGCCAATCATGTAGTTTTTGGCTTATTGGTTTAACCCATTCTGGGGAAAGGCTGAAACTACAGTTAGGACAGGTATTAAGTCTCGCTTTGTGGGCATGGAGCTCAGCACAAGTGACTCCATTTTGGAGCTCTTGTTTCTTTTCTTAACAATGTGTAAAATGGTCCCTTGATCTCAAGGGTCTAAATCATGTGCTTAACTATAATCCAAATGCTTGAATTACTATGTGGACTTAATAGCATGTGTATTATTTTGTGCCAATTTATGGGGGGATAAAAAACCTTTTGCAATCCCAAAAGAGACAATGGCTCCTAGTATTACCATTAAGGGCTTACGAAGGTGTGACATTTAATTCAAGTCTTTGTTTGGGCATGTTCAATTCAAGGAGATTTTTAAACCTTTCCTCTGCTCCCCTCCCCTCCTTCCTTCTTTGTTTGTTTTTATATTTTACCAATATTTCTAGGACTTTCTGTCAGTAGTAGTGGTCTTCTTATTAGTAGAGTTTTGACCCATCACAACCTTACACCAAAAGCCAAGATGGGAATCCAGTGCCACAGTAAACCGTCCTTTGGGACATTCTTGTCCTACTGCAGTGCTCTCAGCCTCACTGGGGGTCTGCAGCAAGACAGGGGCCAGGGGCAGACAGCACCCCAGAAGTCCCTGTCTTCACAGGGCACCTGTGGCCTCAGGTCTATTCACCACAGCAGGGGGTCAGGCTCTGTGGGAAGAGGCTCCCTGGTTTATTTTAACTTCAGAGTACTTGCCTTTCTACCTGTAGTACAGTAAACCATACGTCAGTTTAGCATTTATCATTTCCTGAAGGTAAAAAAAATTCTTCTTTCTCAGATTTTTTAGCTGTAAGCAAACTGCTGTCATTTGCCACACGTCAAATCAACCATTGACTAATGAGGCACCATAAGAACATACTGAAATTATCTCCTTTGGGAATTCTACTGTTTTTAATCATTTTCACATTGGCAGGAAAGAAAACATTGAAAATATATTTCACTGTGTTTATCCTTATTAGGGAGTTTCTTATATTCGCACCAGTGATTCCTAAAAGAACTTAGACAAGGAAACTGCAAAATGAGAAAGTCTAATTAAAAAGTAGCCCTTTCTTTTTCGGGTTGGCTATAATTTTTCAAATCACGTGACTAAATTATGGAAAATAATACTTTATCCTGTCGTTATCATGAACCTCTGTGCACTTGCAGTGACCTCCCCTCTCCAGTTATCTTCTCGTAGATTTTCGAAAGAAAAGTTTTTATTCAGCCTTCTTCCCTTCTGTGTTTTGTTTTGGGTTCCTGCTTTGAACTGGCATCTGAAGAGATCTTCTTAATTTGAAAATCATCTTTTCTTTGGAACTATAGGGCCATGGTTCTCAAGCCATAACATGTATCAGAATCATCCAGAGGCTTTGTTTACACAGTGATAGCTGGAGCCCAATCCCAGAGTTTCTGATTCCGCAGAAATGGAGAGAACTTGCATTTCTAACACCATCTTGGGTGCTACTGCTGATTCTCGGAGGCCACACTTTGAGAACCATTGGTCTAGACAAAAAGCAGGCAGCATTCCCTTCCCAACATCTGCCTGAACCACCTGCCCTCCATCCCCTTGTCTCACCTTCCAGGACTTGGCTCTGGGGGCTCTGGAGAGGAGGAACAGATTGGAGGGGACTCCAATCTGACTTCTTAACCGAGAAATAAATCTCATATGTAAACCCGCCTTGCAATAGCTTACAAACACTCCAGTTAAATTGTAAAAACGTGACAGATTCTGTATATCACACTGAGCTCCCTACATTTTAAAGATGGAAGATTTCATCATCCCTAAACTTCTCCACAAGCCTCCTCATCCCTATGCAATTTACTTTCCATGTCTTGCTATCTCCCATTTATTTATAAATACAAGTTCAGCCTCAAATTAAGGAATCCTCTTCTCCAAACATGGAGAAATTCCTGAAGAAAAGGGGAAGCATCCGTTCCTGAGCCCCACTGACTTGGCCATGTAGGGCTATGTGATTCTGGGTGAGGATTTCAAGGGATAAGGAAAACTATAGCTTTGGCCCCCAGAATTGAAGTACTTTTTGTAAATTTCCCATCCCTTTTATACCAGGAAAATGGCAATTGGGCAAATGAAGGATAAACAAACTCTCAGAAGTTAAATATTTTCTAAACCGAATGAAGTTTAGTCAGCTACTAATTTAAGGAAATAGTTTGCATCCACTTTTATATCAGCCGGAGAAACTGATAACACACGTATTTTTCATCTATAAGAGCAAAAATTCAGCCCTGCTTTCTCAACCTTATTAACATTGAGAACTTTATCACTAACACCTCTGAACTAAAACCGTAACCACCCAAATGTGGGACAATTAATTAACCAGTGAATATTTACAGCATTACAAATTTCTTCAGGCCAAAAATGGGAGACAACAGTGTGAGAGAGGTCATCTCTTTCTATCATGAATTACAGACATATAGAACAAAAGTCAGTTGATGAATATATAAGTAAAAATGGCTTTATTTAGTCTGGTTAGACCAAAACAATCATAATTTATTTTTAAATTAAAGACAGAGAACAAAAATTCTCCACAGAGATTTGCTTACATTTCAGGATAACGAAGAAAATGTCTCTTTCTCTAGAAGGGAGAATGGGCGGGTTTGCCAGCAGCCACTAAGATTTGGGGTCGGCTAAGGTCAAGGGCTCCTCAGCTGTGACATGGGGCCCCGTGTGTTCTGCATTGCTTAGCCCCACGCTTAGCTCTCATGGGACTTGGAAGGTAAGAGAACATTTCCAACAGGAAACTCATGCTGTGTGCTGTGCCTAGAGAAACGCACAGTGTAAATCCATGCAATGGTTGCCTTCTCTCCAGCCAAGCCCACGGAAGGGTGACGAGTCCCCACACTCCTGCTCTCCCTCTGCGTAGGACCTATATGCCTGCTCGCCACTCCGTTGTAAAACCCCACTTTATTTATTTTGCCAACTTTCTGTGTTTTCTGTTTGTAGCAATTCTTTCTATACTGTGTGTGCAAGACCTTGGTCATTTGAACGTGATGCATATGGTTGTGCTTGTAGATACAGGAGCAGAAATATTTTTTTAGAGATAAATGCACACGAATCATAAGCAGACATCTTGAAGCATCACAAAGGGAATATGCCCAAGTACCGACCGAGAACTAGACCCTTCCTGGCGCCCCAGAGCCTGCTCGAGCACCTGCTACACACGGCCGGCCCCTCGCCTGACTCCTAATGCCAGGGTTAGGTGGACCTGTTTTGACCTTGAGGTACGTGGAGCCCTTTGGTGTGTTTCCTTCTGTATTCTGTTTCTTTTGTTCACGTTACTGTTTATGAGTTTCATGTAACACATCGTTCTATGTAACTACTTCGTTGCCTTTCCTTGCTCCGAAGAACTCCATTTTAGGACTTCCACAATCTATTTATTTATTCCACTGTTCGCGGTCACTTCTGTTGTTTACCTTTGAGACCATTAAGAATAACACTGTTGTGAACATTCTTTGCTGCACATGTTACATGCATTTCTGCTGGCTGCCATTTTAGGAGATCATGCAAAACCGGTTCTGCAACCGCCGAACCGAATCATACTCCCACCAAAGGGTATGAGTGTTTCTGTCCCTCCAACCCATGGCGTTCTTCTTCCATTTAAATTTTAAAACTGGCCTGAGCTCCAATAAGCACCCATAGGTCCACATAGCATACACGCAGCATTTAAAATTTGTTTTGAACTTACTGATTCTCTCGCTCTCTCTCTCTGCAGGGTCAATGTAATCAGTATGTGTTTTAAAGATATTTAAATTCCTAGGTTTGGAAGGACAGATGTCATTGAAATGTTCTATTCTGTAGGGTCGTTGTTTTAAATTATGAGGTCGTGGACTTCTTTGAGAATAAAACCAGTCCTTCTCCTCTCTAAAATGCATTTATGCACAAATGCCCAGAAAATTCTGCCTGACCTTCTGAGGAGACTCACAGCCGCTAGCAGTGGTTCAGTTCCTGATTTCCAGATCAAGGACTCCCTCACAAAGCACTGACATGAGCAGAGTCACTGCTCTCAAGAGATCTTCCAGTTCTTATTCCTGCCTTTTCAATCGCCCCACCTCCCACTTATTTCCAGCAGAGAAAAGTTCCAACTTCCTACTTGGAAGGAGTCCTGCCTCTTTTCAAAGAGATCAGGGTGCGTCACACGCGTGCACACTCGCCTTGGGAGCAGGAAGGACGTCAGAGCTGGGTTTCTTCTTCCTTGCTGGCAATCTCTTTATCACCCTCTCCTCTTCGCCAGCCTGCTGGCTGCGCTCTTCCAGGCTGTGTGGCCCATTCTGCCAATTCACACACATCCATCGTGCCCCAGCCCGACTCTGCCCCCCAGCCGCTGGCTCTGTCTCTCTTCCTCACCTCCAATTTCCAAGAAGGAAACATTATTCCCCAATTTCCATATTCCTGGGAGAAAAATATGTCAAAAATGTCAAATGGTGCCAAGCCCCCTGCATCCCTGCTCATGAGAACCACCCAGAACTCTGAGGCCTGGCCCTTTTCCAGCCAAGGTAACTCCAGGCCTCCGGGCAGAGGCCAGCCACTGGTATATCTTCCAAGTTCCCTACGGTCATTCTGATGCTCAGACAAGGATGAGAACCCGCTGTAGAGGCCGAGCGCTGTGGCCAGGCAAACTATATAAAGAATGTTTTATCCATGTGTATAGAAGAACCATGTTGGTGTGAAATGGAAGAGGGAATGAAAGTATTTCTGGAAAACCTGGAGAAGATTCGTCTGCAGTGGTCTATTAAATGCAGAATACAGGGAGCAATGAAGCCCTTTCCACATGCCATCCGGACCCCCCTTTAGCCAAGAATGGAGACAAAAACTGAGGTCTTCAACCTCCCACTGGCTTATTGTTTCTTCTTTTAAAAATTAAATCCTTAGGGTAAACATTTTTGTCGTTAAGATAATGCATATTCAACAAAGAGCAACTTTTTGAGTGCGCATTATTCTGTATAATTTAAAGTAACAAACTAAGAGTTGGTGAAAGAAATGTAGTCCTCGTCAACGTTTTCTCCATCCATGGGACTCTTGCATTTTTTGCATTATTACACTATATTAATTTAATTTTCTGCTTTTTCTTTTAAATTCTAACGTAAGTGGCTTTCCTGGCTGTTATATGATGTAACTTGTAAATATTTAACCTTGTGCTTATTTTTTAGCATTATTTTAAAATGTTCTTTCCTAAAAAAATAAACAAAAAAATTAAATTAAATTAAATTAAATTAAATTAAAACATTCTTTAGTAGGAAGCCAGAAAGTAGACCCTCTCCCTCCACGGTTTAAGTCTTTGTTCAGAACCACAGATAAGACCATGGGGTTGATTTGAATCTGAAAAGCTTTTCGCTCTTTTAATTTCTCAGTGTCTCACTTTCTTATTTTCTTTCTTTTCTCCCATTTTCTTAAGTTATAGGATGGGGCTGCACTAGGGCGCCTGCTTCTTACTAGCAGGTGTCTTTGGGTGACTTCCTAAGCCTCTCGGTGCAATCATGCCTGAGTTCTTCCACTTTAAATGAAGATAATAATGGTACTTACTTCTTTTCCATTTATCTATTTCCTTTATTTTTTAAATCTTTAAAAAGACTGTATTTATTTATTGGAGAGAGAGAGAGCACGAGTGGGGGAAGGAGCAGAGGGAGACAGACACGCAGACTGCGAGCTGAGCACAGAACCTGACGTGGGGCTCAATCTCGAGACCCTGAGGTCACGATCTGAGCCAAAATCAAACGTCAACACTTAAGCAACTGAGCCACCCAGGCACCTCATGTCTATTTGCTTTAACATGCCAGTATTTCTCATGTAGAATGTGCCAGATACTGTTGTAGACACTTTACAAATACCAGCACACTGAACCCTAACAGAGTTGTGGAGATGATATGAATAGAGTCACAGCACAGTGCACGGAGCGGAGGGGTCATTATCCTCCGTCTGCTCATTCATTTCCTTCCTCTGGACCTTTGTAACCTCCATTCGCACCTATGAAGCCGGCCTCCTCTCTGCCATCATGTGTGTGCACGCTCTGCATGAGGGCTTAGCACTTTCCTGAACACCTTCTGCTTGAGCAAGACCTAGAGTTTTCTGTCTCCTTGCTTGTGATCTACTTACAGCTGTGGTAAGTGTCCTCTGAGAAATATCACTGCTAGGGGAAGGCAGGGTGAGAGCAGCCGGCCTCCTGGTGGAGCAGAGGCTATGAAGGACGTGTAGGAGTCTTCCATCTAAGGGAACAGGAAGAGGGGGTGGGGTCGCAGGAAATGGCATGGCCCTATGTTTGAGGAGATGAAATCAGATATGAACATACTTCCAGAAATGGGGAAGTTTACTGAGACTGGAAGCTCGCCTATGACGAGCTGGCCAGGGAGAAGCTTTGGTTCCAATCAAACTTCCTTCCTCTAGGACATTCCATTAAACAAACAAACAGCTTTATTGAACTCTAATTCTCACGTGAGGAATTTGCCCACCTGAAGTATACCATTCAGTGTCTCTGAGCGTATCACAGAGTTGCGCAACCGTCACCATAACCTTAATTTAGAACACTTTCATCACCGCCCAGGGAAGGCTCATATAGTCAGCAGTCATTCCCCATTCTCCTCCCTCACTCCCAGCCTCCGGCAACCACGGATCTACTTTCTGTCTGTACGGATTTGCCTACCGTGGACATTTCATATGAATGAAATGACACAGTATGGAGATCTTTTGTGGCTGGCTTCTTTCCCTTAGTGTAGTGTTTTCCAAGGCTTATCCATGTTGCGACATGTATTTCTTTTATGGCTAAGTAATATTCCTCTTAAGGGTAGATAATATTTTGTTTATCTGTTCATCAGTTGGTGGACAGTTGGGTTGTTTCTGGTTTGGGGCCATTATGAATATTGCTGTTGTGAACATCCATGTTCAAGTTTTTATGTGGACATGTTTCCATGCACAAGTTTTTATGCGGACATCTTTTCATTTCTCTTGGGTATATATCCAAGAGAGTAGAATTGCTGGGTCATGGGGTAACTCTGTGTTTAACTCTTTAAGGAGCTGCCCAATTTTTTCTCAAGCAGCAGCACCACTAGTCATTGCATGAGGGTTCCGATTTCCCTACATCCTTGCCAACACTTGGTATTGTGTGTCTTTTTGATGACAGCCGTCCATATGGGTGTAAAATGGCTTTTCATTGTGGCTTTGATTTGCATTTCCCTAACGACCAATGATGCTGAGTATTTTTTCACATGTTTATTGGTCATTTGTATATTTTCTTTGAATAAATGTCTATTCAAATCCTTCCCCCATTGTAAATTGGGTTATTTGTCTTTTCATTGTTGAATTGTGAGAGTTCTTTACATATTTTGGACATAAATATTTTATCAGATATGATTTGCCAATACTGCGATACTGACACACTTCATTTTATGGATGTATGAATGTTTTTTCACTTCCTTGATAACATTGTTTGCAGCACAAATTTTTAAATTTTGATGAAGTCTAAAATTACCTATTTTTTTCTCCTGTTGCTTATGCTTTTTTTTAAAAAAAAGTTTTTATTTGTTTATTTGAGAGAGAGAGAGCAGGAGCAGAGGGAGAGGGAGAAGTAGGCTCCCTGCTGAGCAGGGAGCACGATGAGGGACTCGATCCCAGGTCCCTGGGATCATGACCTGAGCTGAAGGGAGACGCTTAACTGACTGAGTCACCCAGGTGCCCCCGTTGCTTATGCTTTTAGTGCCATTTCCGAAGCCACTACCGAAGGTCATGAAGATTTACTCCGAAGTCATATTCTAAGAGTTTTGTAGTTTTAGTTCTTAGATTTAGGTCTATGGTCCATTTTGAGTTCATTTCTTTTTGCCTGGTGTGAGGTAGGGGGTCTAGAACATTCTGGATATTCCATCTTAATCAAGAACTTGAGTATCTATTACCAAATGAAAAATGTTTTAGATTTTTGACTACCGTACTTAGATTTCAGTGGGGAAACTTGGGCTAATTATCTTTGAGACAAGTAACAAAAAGTAACAAATTACTGCCCTTTGTGGCAAAAACAAAATAAAACCCCAATCTGTTAATCTGCTAAATATTTTCTTCTTTTTCCATCTTTAGTTCTCTTTTTCAAAATCCTGACCTTCTGTTTATTCCCCTTTTCTCCCCACCGAGTTATTGTGTTGTAATATTACAAGCATGTTCAAATATTAGGAAATACACACACACACACACACACACACACACACACACGTAGATCCCTTGTATAAAGGGGACTGCATAAAATCAATCACAGATATGAGAATGATGTTATAAGTTCAATACAAATTCAAATATTGTGCTCTCCAAATCATATTTGGTCCCCCCCTCCCGTAGCAATGCCTGGCTCATGGGGAACAGCTGATGAACCCCCGCTGTCCTCACAGTGGCGCCCACTGAAGTAGTGAGTGCAGGATAGAGGGGACCCTGACTGTGGGGTGGGTCTGGGGAAGGTCCCATCTCTGAGCCCGCACGTGAGTGGGCATAGCAGGGTGACGCAGGTAAGTTCTTAACCTACAGGAAGCACTGTTTTCTTCACCTACTGCTTTGTGTCACAACGTTTACGCATCATCTCACCTCATCTGTATGACAAACTGCGAAGTGGACCTTTCACCAGCCCAGCTGCCTTCCTCACTCTTAGGTGAACAATTACAGCTAGAATGAGGCGGATCCCTCCCCAGGCTTGCGGGGCCTTGAGTGGCCATTTGCCTGTCCCTTGCCTCTGTCCTCAGCTGGCCCAGCACATCTGGTTCATTCCTGCTCCAAAGTGCATCCCAGCACCTGTCCCAGAGCTGTTCTCTGAGACTCTACCTAAGTGTCCCCTCACTTTGCCATCACTCCTTATCCTATTGATGTGGGAAACCAAGGCAGAAGAGAAATTATTAAATTGCTTTTCTACCTACAGCCCATGGACAAGTCCTTGAAACAGACAGAGTGACATTCCTCTAGGGACGCAACTGCCTTGATGTTAATACCCTGCTAAGGGCAAAAGACAATCCTAACCCAACCCTCAGAATCCTGTAAGTCTACTTTAACGTCTAAAAATTCCGTTAGAAATTTCCTTTATCTCTAAACCCCCCAAGATACATGTTGGCAATCATCCCCCAACCATATGGCCCATCGAAATACATCTGAAGGGTCTCATGACTAAGGTTTTATTAGACGGTAATAAATGACTCTTTCCCAACAATAGCTAGCCCCCTCAAGGTCCTGGAAACCTTGCTTCCAAAATTCCTTAGGGACTTACTCTTTTTTTTTTTTTTAAGGTTTCATTTATTTATTTGACAGAGAGAGACAGCAAGAGAGGGAACACAAGCAAGGGGAGTGGGAGAGGGAGAAGCAGGCTTCCCGCCAAGCAGGGAGCCCGATGCGGGGCTCGATCCCAGGACCCTGGGATCATGATCTGAGCCGAAGGCAGACGCTCAACGGCTGAGCCACCCAGGCGGCCCCCCTTAGGGACTTATTCTATCCCTAACCCCCTCCCAACTTGAAAGTATATAACGGGCCACTCCTCGTGACCCCATTCTAGCTCTTCCTGCCCATTGGTCCTGTCCCCGTGCCTTAATAAAATCACCTTTTTGCGCCGAAGACATCTCAAGAATTCTTTCTTGGCCGTTGGCTTCGAACCCTAATGTCTTTCCTACATCACTTTGAGCACCTTGGCTTTTCCTCATGCCTCTTGGTACCTCCTTGGTCTGCTCACTGCTTTTGGAAGGTCAGCCCATGAGTCATGGACCCTCCATTGCCTCCATACACCATGCCATCCCCCCACCCCACCCCAGAGCACAGCTGGGCACTGGCAGGTGCTCATAAAAATGCTGTTTAAGATCATTAACTAGTTGGTTGTTTTCCTGGGCATAAGACATACGTATAGCCTCCCTTTGGACAAGTATGAAGCATCTTCTCCCTTGGAGACGGGGAGGGGGCAGCAGTCCTTCCTCCAGCGGACAGAGTGAGAACCGGTGTTGGGTAACAGCTAGCCTGGCAGACCTTAGTCTGGGCTCCTGAACCTGCAAAATCCAGAGCTTGGTGCCTTGCATTCCTGTCCATGTCCCGGGCAGAACCTCTCACACTGGCTGCAAGTGTGCGGGGTTGTGTGGGACGCGCAGGGGCTAGAGTGCCAACGGTCTTGAAGCCAGACCATGTTCTTGCCCGGCCACCACTGGCTCTGGGGCTGGACAAACCCCAAGATCTGTGTGTCTGTGGGTCCCCAGGTCTAAAATCAGAAAACAAAAGTGCCCATCTCAAAGTCTATTGTAAGAATTAAGTCATTTCATACATGCGATGTGCTTAGGATAGCACTTAGTAGCTAATAGGTGTTTAGTTAGCTGTTGTTATGATAGTAAGGGGAGCAGGAGGAAGGCGGGGGTGGGGGTGGGGGGAAACCAGTGGTAGAGAGAGAATGAGTGCAGCTGCCCGGCTCCACTGCACCCACCCTGGGACCCCGCACTTTGCATACAGCTGGAGCACAGACTCTCTCAACAGAAGTCCCTGAGCCAAGTGGCGCACCACGGGGCAGAGAAAGGAGCCGCACGCCACAGCCACAGAATAAAGACAGCCTGCTGACAAGTGCCGCGGGATTCCTTTTAACCAGGCGCACTCGCCCCCACCCCCTTTTAAATTCACATGACTAAACTGGGAATCCAAGGCCTTTGCCCTCCTCTCAATCAGTCTCAAGTTCAATGCTCACCTTGCAGGCTCTTCGGGAACTTGGTGAAAAGAAAGGTGGTCAACGCAAAGGAACCACCCGGCCTCGCAGAGTTACAATTCAGAGAGCATTATTATTATTTCAAATCATTTTCCAAACAAAAACACTTTGCGGCCTTCTTCTTAAAGAAATGGACGTGTTTCACAGCTTAAACAGGCTCGGCGGCAGGACAGCAGAGACAGGACAGCAGAGACAGAGCTACCCTCCCAGGGGCTCAGTCCTCAGGATGTCAGGTGGGTGGTACGGGGCCCCAGCACCCTCATCGGATTAGCTTTCGGTCCCTGGGGAGGCTCACCCAGAGCCCAGCTGCAAATGCGAGTTTGTAATGAGAAAGGGTGCCGTCTTCAATCTCTATCAGCCAGTGTGAGCCAGTTTCCTAGGTGACTGGCGGTGCTGTTTTCCTGGGTAATTTCACAGGGAGGGGAAGGAGGTAAAAATTAGTAAAAATGAACCTGAGCAATGAACTTACCCTTTTCTGTAATAAAGGCTGACCTCCAACAATCGTTGGGAATTGTGGACCATATTTTAACATGTTCTACCTCCGTAATCCTTCTTCCAGTCAATACCATCAATTACAGGTTTGACTGCTCACCAATTTATTATTCAGTTTGTATTAATAGGGGGAAAAAAGCACAACTGCAATTTGTGTTTTCACAAATGAGTTACATTTGCTTTCTGTGTACCAATTAATGCCAACCTGCACATTACAACAGGGTAATGAGGCTTGCGTGAGCGTAAAGACTTCTCTTTCTCTTAGAATTATAGAAAAAGAGCAATTCTTCAGTAACTCTGTAAGGTTTTGGCTTACATAGCCATCACGCACCTACACAGAAATACCGCAGCTACATACAATTACACAGCCTGCCTGCCTTCCCTCTTTCCTTCCTTTTTTCCCTCCTCTCTCTTTTTCTTGCCAGATATATTTATTGTCAGCATACATTCATTGAATGTTTGCTTTAGGTCAGACAGTCATTTTACAAAGACTGACATGTCCCCTGCCTTCCTTCACAATCTAGTTGGGGACACAGGCACAAAAAGTAATTATACCCCACATGTCAAGCAGCTTTCACCAGCCCGCGGAGTCAAGAAGGTCACCTTAACGGGGCGCCTGGGTGGCACAGCGGTTAAGTGTCTGCCTTCGGCTCAGGGCGTGATCCCGGTGTTGTGGGATCGAGCCCCACGTCAGGCTCCTCCGCTATGAGCCTGCTTCTTCCTCTCCCACTCCCCCTGCTTGTGTTCCCTCTCTCGCTGGCTGTCTCTATCCTGTCGAATAAATAAATAAAAAATCTTAAAAAAAAAAAAAAAAGAAGGTCACCTTAACGTTCACAATCCCAAGTTCCTGTCCTTGCTGCCACCTCCACATAGAGCCTGGCTCCCCACGGCGCTTCCTCCCCTCCCCTGCGGCTGGCAGCTAAAGCAGGAGAAAGAACAAGGAACTGAATGAATGAAAACATAAATATGGTCCAATCAGGTATGTCTTGATATAGGCAGGAATATGTTCCTGAAAATTGGTTCCATTTACTTGAGAGCACCTGTTTTAAAATTCAGAGAGGGAGCTTACTATTTAAAGCAATCTGACAGTGAATCATTTTGCAAAGCAAGGAAATTGCCATCATTTTGTAATGACCCCTATTAACCAATTTTATTTCGTGTGGATTTCCACATCCGGATTTTTCTTAGAGTACACAGTTCTCATGATATCTACCAGAATCATCCAGGAAGCCGTGCAGAATCTGAGATAGGGAGGAGCCAAGGTCGGAGAGCCCCAGCTCATTCTGCCCTGGCTTCTCTTCCCAGAGGCTGGTGCAGCCTGCCGCACAGGGGGTGCGGAGGAGCTCTTGGGAGCACTCCCAGGCAGGCGAGCTTGAGGCTCTTGTTTCAGCTCCAGCAAAATCACTCCTATGCCTCTTTTGATGCTTCAGAGTCATCCTTGAAGAGCCTCCAAATAGCCAATAATAAATCCTTGGAAGCCAAGGGCCTACTCCAGTTTCCCGTGAGGAGAGGCTGCCGGGCCCACAGAGGGTGGGGCAAATGCAGAGGAGGGCGAGGGGGGAGCCACGGAGGATTTGTGGGGGCAGCTGGCTGGCAGGAACGGCACCAGCCTCTCTGCAGCTCTGCCTGGCGCCCAGGGCACCGGCCCTTCTCTGTGGCACCAAATGGGGGAAATGTGTTTTGTTTTGTTTTAAAGATAATATTTATTTATTTGAGAGAGAGAATGAGAGAGAGCAGGAGAGGGGGAGGGTCAGAGGGGCAAGCAGGACTCGATCCTCGGACCCTGGGATGATGGCCTGAGCCCAAGGCAGTCGGTGCCCGAAATGGGGGGAATTTGAACACTCCCAGCCAGGATCTGCCTCCTCCACACAGAATCTTATCCTTCTCACCGTCTCGTTTTCTAGATGGGAGGAGATAGAGGCTGGAGGAAGTCCCGGGCATTTTCCAGACTCATGGTTGGGTAAGTGGCAAACTTAAAGCTAAAAACAAAATCCGCTGGCGCCCAGCAGGGCCCTGTCTGAGGTACAGGCCGTGGACGTTCTGAGCTGAGCTGGCTGTTTGGTCCCCAGACAGGCGAGCGGCGTCACCGGCCCTCCTGTGTCCAGCCGCTGCTGCTTTATTCGCAGCCCGTGAGGAACGGGCCTCGCAGCTGGAACATGGTTATTAATATCAGCATCATTACGAGCTCAGTCACAGGAGGCCAAGAAACAGCCCTTTTTTGCTCACGATCTAGGAGTGCCCAGACCACCGTCAGATCAATAGGGGTTTTCATCTTCAGGTCAGGCTGGCGGCAGGCGGCAGCTGAGGCCCCGCAGGCCCCGCGCTGGCGGCTGCTCCCCGCCCCCCCGCCCCCAGCTCCCTCTCTGCGACTCGTCCTGGTGACATTGACGTCTTTTGTTACAAAGCGGTTTATAAATGACTGTGGCTCCCTCCATGTTGCGTTCCAGCTACTTCACAAAGCAGCATCGGAGACAGACGTGCGGAGGGGGGGCGACAGGAACCCTTCTCTGGGAAGGTGAGCTACTCGCATGGTGTACGGGCAGCCGGCTGTCGCAGACACAACACAAACTGCCAGTGAGACAGCGTCCGCCTGGCTGTCGCCCCTCCCGTTCCTCAGGGCACGTCTCTTTCCCTGCCCCCAGCCCAATGCCGTCGGAAGACCCCAAGACCAGGCGGACGCCGTCATTTCAGCTTAGGGCATTCGTCCCGGGCTTTTGCGTAAACCGACTCCGAGGCCAGAGCGAGGGCTGGTTTCCCTGGGGGAACATTGCCAGAGCTTCCGCGGGACCCTCGCGGGGCGGGAGCC
This sequence comes from Ursus maritimus, assembly GCF_017311325.1. Classification (NCBI taxonomy): domain Eukaryota; kingdom Metazoa; phylum Chordata; class Mammalia; order Carnivora; family Ursidae; genus Ursus; species Ursus maritimus. The sequence continues at coordinate 55,967,491 of NW_024424230.1, read as the reverse complement.
GCCCTCGCACGAACTGCCAAGGCGAGCGAGCACAGGCAGCGGGCAGGATCCTGCCGGGACTTGCAAGCGCGCCGAGCCCGGCTGTTGCCCGGGCTGCGGAGGGAGGGTCTGCTGGCTGGGCCCGCGCCCCAGACCCCCGCGAGGCACACACACCCTGAGCTTGCTGACTCGGCAGGTGGCTCGTCGCCACGGCAACGGGACAGCCTCCCCGAGACCCGCAGGGTGGGGTTCTGCGAGGAAGTAGGCCGGGCAGCTGCTGGGCTTGCATGGGGTAGAGGCAGGCGTATTGGGCTGCGCTGTTCTGGAAAGAGCTTAAAGTATATGCAGGACTTACAGCGGGTTTTCCCTAATGAATGGAAAAATTAGAAAACGTTTATGAAAGTTATACCAACGGCAGAGAAAAGCTCCAGGACACCTGCAAGGGACAAGCATTCAAAGTGAAGGCGTGGCATCGTGAGAAAACAGAACCATGGCAGAGATTAAAATCCTACCCAAGGACAAAGGCAGAGAAAAAAGGGGACAACCTGGATCTTTTGAACCGAGGGAGAAAGTAAATGAAAGCGTCGGAGGCAGCTCCCTCAGCCTGCAGCCTGGGGCAGTGAGTGACAGGGAGGGGCTGGGAGTGACCTTGGCAATGACAAAGCCAGGCTTGTGTTAGAAATGGAACAGCTGGCTGCGCCGCTGTCAGCCAGGAGCACACCAAGAGTTTTACACCATGGCTGGCAGATGGCTAGAGAATTTGTACTGCCCTGAATTTAAAGTATTTCTTCCTATGAAATCAGACCTTTCTTGTAATGTGAAATGGATTTAAGTTAAGTGGCAGTTTCAGGTAGTCATCACAAAATATACCAGGCACAGAATGTGCACAAAAGCCGGGATGGTTTTGAGCAGGCGTGGTTTATTGTTGGGTTCAGTCAAGCCAGCCGGTGTGCATGGGTTTTATCGAATCTGTGCTCCACGTGACCACTCTTAACCACCTGGTGAGACGTAAGCTATTCTGGGGGTCCAGTTGGGGTGAGTAATTGGCTCTCAGTGTTGAAGAGGACTCAAGGGGCAGCCTGCCAGGAGTGGCAGATGCCGGACTAAAACCTGAGTCAGGGTCACCACTGAGAAGGTCTCCAGCCTTCCTATCTCAACAGACTAACCTGAAAAGCCCTAACTCTTGAGCGACCGTGGCTAGTATTTGCTTTATAAATTCATCTGATTGAACCTAAGTGTTATTGTTTCCAAAACAGTGAAACAATGCTAAGACCCTGTTAAGTGCCAGGTTGGGTTCATCGTAAAGGGTGTTATTAGCCATGTATGAAACTTCCTTGCTTTGCCAACAAATCATGTGGACCACAGTTTGAGGAATGGCACATTCCAGAACTTGCTTTCAAACATTTTGTGACTTTCTTTGGAAGATGTGACAAAAAAGTTGTCTAGTAAAACACAAAGTCACGTATCCTTTGGGTTGAGTTTAACTTATGCCCTTGTTTCCTGGAATTGATCCAAGCAAGATGGTGTTGGCATTTGCTACTCTCTGAATCACAGTCCTGGGAAGCCCCACTGCTACCAAGTGAAGGCTCACCATTTTGGATTTTCTCCATAAGGCTCTATCTGCTCAGGGACATTGGTTCCTCTGGTATCATGAGTTAGCATTCATATCTCTATAAGAATATTTCAGGAGAGTATCCAGTATATATAAAGAGCTTCTACAAATCAATATGTAAAATGCAGACAATGCAATAGGAAAAATGGACAAAGGATGGGGAAAAACATTAAAACCACAGTGAAATACAGTTGTATACCCATCAGAATGGATAAGATGAAAAAAATAGGCAATTTCAAGTTGTGAAGAAGTTATATTAATATAATTATAATTACTAGTTATGTTTATTTGGTTATTTGAATATAGTATTTTATTATAAAATAGTAAATTGTTATTTTAGTAATATTAAATAGCAGCTTAATTATAGCACCGCTGGTAAACACACATGCAGTAAATTGGTACCAATATGGTGGGGAACTTCTTTGCCAGTATCTATTAAAGCTGAACATACACCCTATGACCCAGTAATTCTACTCCTAGGTACACCCTACAGAAATGCCTACCTGTGTTCACCAAAAGAACAAACGGGAATGTTCACATCAGCCCTATTTTTATTTTTTATTTTTTTAAGATTTTATTTATTTGTCAGAGAGAGAGAGAGCACAAGCAGAGGGAGAAGCAGGCTCCCTGCTGAGCAAGGAGCCCGATGTGGGACTGGATCCCAGGACCCTGGGATCATGACTTGAGCTGAAGGCAGACGCTTCACCGACTGAGCCACCCAGGCGTCCCCAGCCCTATTTTTAACCGCAAGCTATCCAAATGCCCATCTCCTTGCATAGATAAATCACAGGGTAGCCCTACAATGGATTACTGGACACAGTCAGGAGGGCACACCATGCCTTGCCGCGACAACACAGATGAATAAATCTCACACGCATACTGTTGAGCGGAAGAAGTGGCACAAAAGAGCACCTTATGAATAATTCATTATTAGGAAGTTCAAAACCCAGCAAACCAGTCTCTGGAGTGAGAAGTTGGGATCATGTGTAAGAGGGCTCTTCCGAGGCTTTGGAGCCACGCTTTCTTGCTCGCTTCAAGAGTCTATCAGCTATGCAACTCATGATTCATGTATGTTATCCTGTGATAAAGAGGATGAAGACAGGGGCGCCTGGGAGTCGGTTCAGCATCCAACTCTTGGTTTCAGCTCAGGTCATGATCTCAGGGTCATGAGATCGAGCCACTCATGGGGCTCCACGCTCAGCAGGGAGTCTGCTTAAGACTCTCCCTCCCTCTCTCTCTCTGTTCCTCCCCCTCCTCACTCTTTCTCTAAAATAAATAAATAAATCGTAAAAAAAAAAAAAAAAGACAATGAAGACAGAATGGAACCAAACTAAAGACCTCCAGGAGAGCCTGCCCCTGAGAAGCTCTGTTCTGTCCAGTCCATAGGACTGTCCTCCCTCTGGGAACCACTGCTGGCCACCTGTTGAGGATCCCCCAACTTCTGAGAGGCCCAGAGAGAACTACCTTTCTCTCCTCACCTCCTGTGTATCTTGCAACAGCCTCGCCAAGCACTCTCTCTGCCTGATCCCAACTGCCAAGGAGAAACGGAGGAGTGTTAGTATCCTTTTCTTACATCCTAGACCTAATCATTGCTGAATACCATCACATAGCAAGAGAAATTGTGCTTTATGTCCCGGTGGTATAAACTAGATCAGAACTCTTCAAGATACTCTTGCCAAGGTTCCATAGTTAGAAAATTCATGATAGTGTCCCCTCAAATTCTCCCTCTTCTTTTTCTGCTTCTCAGAGGAGTTTATATATTTCCAGCCCCCTTGTACCTCACATTGTAATGTCCTCTATCAAATTCTTTCCTGTCTGCAGGGGCTATGCTACCTTGTGGAAACAGGTCCCCTGGCTATCCCTTTCGTGCTGCCTGCATTCCTTACCCATCACCCCTGGCTGTGTCTCCTCCCTTTTCCTCACCTGCTCCTGGCATATAGGCCCACAGCCAGGAGTCCCAATCTGAGTGTGGTCCAGGGCCACAATTTACAAAGCAAATGCCAAGTTGATTTAGAGAAAAAAATACAGTTTTTTTCTTCCTTAAATGACACCTAGATAAAAAGCAAACAATAAAGTTTATAGAAAGAATTATCTTTAAAACTATCATTATACTCTGTCCACTTCTAACACTTTTTTAAAAAAAGATTTTATTTATTTATTTGACGGACAGAGACGGAACACAAGCAGGGGCAGAGGGAGAGGGAGAAGCAGGCTTCCCGCTGAGCAGGGAGCCCTATGCAGGGCTCAATCCCAAGCCCCTGGGATCATGACCTGAGCCGAAGGCAGCCGCTTAAAGACTGAGCAACCCAAGCGCCCCCACCTCTAACACTTTTTATGCATAAAAATCTTCAGCTCAGGAAAATTCCCCTGAGTTCAAATTGAATTCATTAGATCTGTTCGAATTACTGCTAAAATGTAGGGCATAATTATAAAAGGCTTACTTTCCTTTTCTAAGTTATACCATCTATTCAAACGATGCCATTTATATGTGGTAGAAAACATTAAAATAACAAAAACTCCAGTTTAGAAATAATGGTACTATTTGTAAATGTTATTTTAACCTGCGGGGGGTTTTTTTCTTTATCATTGGTACTCTGGCTCCTCCTAATGGACAGTTTGCATTATTGCAGAAGCACTTCGGAGATTTTATTCTAGGACTCCTAAAATACTTCATTGTTTTATAGTCCAAGTAGTTTCCCTAGGTTTTTGAGGTGGCTTAGTTAATATACACACTATAGTACAGTGGAGGGGGGGGGAAGAAGTTCAGGCTTACAATGCCTTCAACAACATCCCTTCACTGAAGGGAATAATGAATTCCACAAGAGGTTTCCTACACTTGTTCCAATGTTAGTTGAAGGCGTGACTTCAAAGCGCAGAGAAGACAATTCCGGGAGTCAAGACGACAGGTTTTTTTCACCAGCTGTCCTCTGAGCTGTCTTGCCCTGGGGAGTAATATGAAAGAAAGGAATAGAGAGTCTGGCTTTTGAACTCTGCATCACAGAATTTTTGATAAAGTTGAGCAGCAGATATTTGAAGCTCGTTTTCGATTTCAGCAGCTTGGAGTGTGGGTAATTTGTGGAGCCGATTAAGAGCAATCCATATGTTTTTAAATCACTAAGCAGATGGGAGGGCTGCCTTCATTTCTGGTGGAAAATAAAGAGCCTAATGAAAATGCTAGACCATACAACATCATGCTTGGTATTCGATTTATGCACAATCACTAAATATTCTATTGGCTTTTTAAAAATAGGTTGTGGTAAGGTATTTTCGGATCCGTCATGGGGGAGTTGGAGAAGGAAGTGACTTTTCTTCTAGAATATTTGTAGTTTCAAGTGTCACATTTAGGTCTGTGATCCTTTTTGAGTTAGTTTTTGTATAGGGTGAGAGGAATAGATTGAGGTTCATATTTTGCATAGGGATATCTAATTGTTCCAGTACCATTAATTGAAAAAAACCCTATCTTTCTCCATTGAATTGCCTCTTTCTACAGTTATTGAAAATCAGTTCACCATATATGTGTGGGTCTATTTCTGTTCTACTCATCTGTATGTCTGTCCTTTCTTCTCCACTATGTCTTGATTACTATAGATTGATAGTTAAGTCTTAAAATCAAATAGTGTGAGCCTTCTAACTTCGTTCTTCTTCAAAATTGCTTTGACGACCAGTTCATTTGCTTTTACATATGAAGTTTAGAATTAGCTTATTGATTTCTACAAAAATTCCTTTAGGGATTTTTATTAGATAGGCATCAAATCTAGAGATAAGTCTGGGGAGAGTGGACATCTTAACAATATTGAGACTTCTCATCCATAAAACAGTAATCTCTCCATTTATTTAGATCTTTTTTCTTTAATCAAGATTTTAAGTTTTCAGCATATGGATCTTGCATATCTGTTGTTAGATTTGTACCTAAGAATTTCGTGGCTTTTGGGGGGAGGAATGCTACTTAAATAGTATTATAAAAATTCAATCTCAAAATGTTTATTGCTAGTAAATAAAAATACAGTTGATTTTTGTATATTGACCTTGTATCTTGTGATCTAGCTAAAGTCTATTATTAGTTCCAATAACTTTGTTGTAAATTCTCTGTGAATTTCTATGTAGACAATCATGTATATGTGAATACAGACAATTTTGTTTATATTTATTTCCTTTTATTCCTTTTTCTTGCTTTATTGCAGGCTAGGGCATCTAGTATGATGCCCTAATGATACGAATTAAAGAACAAACATCCTTGGCTTGTCCCTAATTTTAGAGGGAAAGCAATCAGCATTTCACCATTAAGTATGAAGTTCTCTGTTGGTTTTTTATAGGTAACCTTTAGCAAGTTGAGACAGTTCCGTATTTCTTTTGAACGAGTTTTGACAGTTTATGTTTTCAAGAAATTCATTCATTTTAATTTAAGCTGTTACATTTATAGGCATAGAATAGTTTACAGGGTTTCATTATTATTCTTTTAATGTCTTTAGTGTCTGTAATGATGTCTCCTCTTTCTGTACAGATATGAATAACTTGTGTCTTTTCTTTGCATTTCTTCATGAATTTGGCTAGAGGTTTATCACCTTGTTGATCTTTTCAAAGATAGTTTACCCCCCATTTCTTTAAAATTTTTATTGTGATAAAATATATATAACATAAATTTACCATTTTAACTATTTTTTGAAAGATTTATTTATTTATTTTAAAGAGAGAGAATGCACAAAGGGGGGGAGGGCAGAGGGAGAGGGAGAGCGAAAATACCAAGCAGACTGTGCGCTGAGTGCACAGTCCCATGCGGGACTCAACCCCACAATCCTGAGATCATGACCTGAGCCAAAATCAAGAGTCAGACGCTTAACCAACTGAGCCATCCAGGCACCCCACATTTTAACTATTTTTAAGTGTACAGTTTAGTGGCATCAAGTACATTCACATTGTTGGGCAGTCATCACCACCATCCAGTTCCAGAACTTTTTCACCCTCCCCAACTGAAACTCTGTATCTGCTAAACATTAACTCTCTGCTCCCTTCCCCCAGCCTCTGATAACTGTCATTCTACTTTCTGTCTCTACGAATTTGACTACTCTAGGTACTTCATATAAATGGAATAATTTATTTGTCAGTATTTGTCCTTCGTGACTGGCTTATTTCACTTAGCATAATGTCTTCAAGTTTCAGCTATGTTGTAACATGTGTCAGAATTTCCTGCCTTTTTAAGATGGAATAATATTTCGTTTTATGTATATATCACATGCTACATTTTGTTTACTCATTCATCCATCAATGGGCACTGGGTGGGTTACTTCCATCTTTTGACTATTTTCAGTAATGCTACTATAAACATGGATGTACAAATATCTGTTTCAGTCCCTGCTTTCACTTCTTTGGGCATAAACCCAGAAGTAGAATTGTTGGATTGTATGGTAATTCCAAAATTAGTACTTTGAGGAATCACCATACCCTTTTCCACAGAGGCTGCACCATTTTACATTCCCACTAGTAGTGCATAAAAGTCATAAAAGTTGCAATTTCTCCACATCCTCGCCAACATTTGTTATTTTGGTTTTTTGATACTAGTCATTTTAATGGGTGTAAAGTGGTATCTCATTGTGGTTTTGTGTTGCATTTCCCTAATGACTATTTTTTGTCTCTTTTAAATTAGGTTGTTTTTGTTGTTATTGTCATTGAGTTGTATGGATACAGTTTTTGGTTTGTTGATTTTTTTCCTGTTATTTTTCTGTTCTTGATTTCAGTGATTTATGCTTCATCTTTAGTATTCACTTCTTCATCTTGCGTCGAGTTTAATTTGCTCCCCCCACACCTAGTTTCTGAAAGTGGAAACTTACATCAGTTACTCAAGACCTTCTTTCTTTTCTAATATGAGCTCTTAATGCTTTAGGTGTCCTTCTGTGTACCCCTTGAGCTTCACAAGTTTTGATATGTTGTATTTGCATTTTCATTCAATTTAAAACGTTTTTAAATTTCCCTTTTGACTTCTGTTTGACACATGGGTTGTTTAAAAGTGTATTGCTTATTTCCCAAATATTCAGAGATTTCACAGATATTTTCTGTTATTGTTCTAGCTTAATTCAGTTATGGTCAGAGAACATATTGCATATAATTTACTTCTTTAAAAAAAAAAGTTTAAAGTTTGGGGGCATGGCCGCCGGCTCAGCTGGTGGAGCATGCAACTTTTGATCTCAGGATTGCTTAGCTCAGCCCCGTGTTGGGTATAGCGATTACTTAAAAACAAAATCTTGTTGAAAGAAAATTTTTAAGTTTATTTGTTTGTTTGTTCATAGAATCTCTACACCCGATATGGGGCTTAAACTCATGACCTCAAGATCAAGAGACACATACTTTTCTAACTGAGCCAGCCAGGTGCCCCTGATTTCCTTTCTTTTGAATTTATTAAAGTTTGTTTTATGGCCCAGAATATGATCTAGGTTGGTAACTGTTTCATGTGCATTTGAAAAGAATATATGCTCTGTTCTTGGATGGAGTTCAGTTACGTCAAGCTGTTGTTCAGGTCTTTGATAGCCTCACTGATTTTCTGTCTGCTTGTCCTATTGAGCATGGAAATCTAACTACCATTGTGGATCTGTTTTTTTTCTCCGTTCAGTTTTACCAACTTTTGTCTCATGTATTTTGAAACTTTGTTGTTAGGTGCATGCAAGTTGAAGATTGTTGTCTTCTTGGTGAATTGATTCCTTTATCATTATATAATGCTCCTCTTTTTTCCTGGTAATGTTCCTTGTTCTGAAATCAACTTTCTTCTGATATTAATATAACCAATCTGCTTTCTTTTGATTAGTGTTTTCATGACATAACTTTTTACTATCTTTTGACTTTTAACTTGTCTTTGTTATACTTAAAAAGGTGTTTACTGTAGACAGTATATAGTTAGGTCTCGCTTTTTTATATGACAATCTCTATCTTTTAATGTGTAGATTTAGGCTGTTTATAGTTAATATAATTATTAATATGGTTGGAATAAATTTCACCATCTTGATAGTTGTTTTCTATTTATGTTTGCTTTTTTTTAAAAAAGATTTTATTTATTTATTCAACAGAGATAGAGACTGCCAGCGAGAGAGGGAACACAAGCAGGGGGAGTGGGAGAGGAAGAAGCAGGCTCATAGCGGAGGAGCCTGATGTGGGGCCCGATCCCATAATGCCGGGATCACGCCCTGAGCCGAAGGCAGACGCTTAACCGCTGTGCCACCCAGGCGCCCCTCTATTTATGTTTGCTTTTAAAAGATATTTAAAGGCAGGGCTTGTGCTGTAATCACACTAGTGATTTTTAGGAAACTATAATGACTATAAGAAAACAAGTTTTTTGGGCCATCTTCTCCTTGGCAGGAAGTCAATTGCCCATTGAGTAGTTAATACAAATAGATAAGGAACATGTTACTATATATGTAACCCGCAGTGTTACTAAATCTTTTCAAAGACTGTGCGAGAAGACAACAAGGAGTCTAAAGACTTGGGGCTGGGTCTTAGCTCTACCCCCTACTAGCTCTGCAGATCTGGATAAGCTCCTACTCTCCTTGAGGCTGAAATGGATGAAATAATACTTACTAGCAATTGGAGGAGCTATCTCTGAATCTTGGGTAGAGCTGGGGAAAAAGATCTCTCCACTTGAGGAAAATACTCTAGAGAAGATGGGGATTTCTGAATGTGTTTGGATGATAAAAGGGAATTTAATTAATAGTCATAGTTGACTTGAGAGTATTTTTTTTTAGACAGGGAGAATAATTAGATTAGATCTACAAATCAGTGACTGTTGTAAGAATGCAAACAAGGAACCATGAGACTTCAGATAATTCAGGCTAGAGAGAAAAAGACTGTTCAATGGGGCTTGAAGACCACTTGGACACAGAGGATAGAAAAGGGAGAGGTCTAGGGCCACCTTCAAGTTTCAGATTTGGGAGATTCGGTGGGTAATGGTTCTTTCACTGAGATACACGATACAGGACAGGTTAGAGGGGCTGGCTCGCGAATGAAGATGGTATCAGTTTTAAATTAAAGTCAGTTGAGTTCGAGGTGTCTGTGGCAAACCAGGGTGGAGGTGCCAGTAGGTAGCCTGATTTATGCATTTGTGGCTCATGAACGGTCTGGGCTAGAGACTCAGAAGCCATCGGCATACAGGTGGTGGTTGGAGCCATAGGCCTGGGTAAGTGTATATACTGAAAACTGGGCTGAGGATGGACCCCGGGACATTAGTGAGGATGCTTTCAGTCATCAGTAAGGAACATTCCAACTGAAAGGGTGTAAGCCACTATCATCTTACATAGCAAGATGACACAGTTAACTCAGTGGCTCTAAAATTGAAGGGCCTGTATTCTTTCCATTTTCCTCACATGTCTTCTCTGATGTTTTGACTGTCTTTTAGGGAAACTTTCTTTATGGGTCCAAGATGGCTGCTGCAGTTCCAAGCATCCCTGAGGACGACCTGTTCCAGAGGCAAGAGAGAACCTGTGTATGAGTCTCTTTTTAAGAGTAAAAGCCTTTCCAGAAACCACCTAGTGGGCTTGAACTCATGTTTGTTGGCATATAGTCACATGCCCATCCCCAAACAATCATCAGGAAAAGGGATGGAGTGGTGGTGGGTATGTACCAGTTAAGATTCACCCCCACAGCTGCTCCCAGAAGCACATGGCCATTCCCTACCTGAACAAAATGAAAGAAGTGAAGAAATGACCATTGGTTAGAAGCCCAAAGGCCTGCCACTCCCTGGGGAGCATAGCACCTAAAAGAAAACCCAAGGGAGATTCTTAGAAATATTCTGAGGACAGCGACATTAGGGGCCATAGAAGCCAAGGAAGAAGAGATTCTGGAAACATAACATGATGATTAAAAACAAAAATTAACTGGTGAAATTGGAATAAGGTCTGTAGCTTAGTTAAAGGTGGTGTACTAATGTCAATGTCCCAGTTTTGATAACTGTGCTATAGTTCTAGAAGATGCTGTCATCAGGGGAAACTGAGGAAACGGTATGTGGTGACTCTGTACTATTTTTGCAATTTCCTGTCACTCTAAAATTATAATTATTTTTAAAGATTTTATTTGCTTATTTGACAGAGAGAGAGAGAGACAGCGAGAGAGGGAACACAAGCAGGGGGAGTGGGAGAGGGAGAAGCAGGCTTCCTGCTGATCAGGGAGCCCAACGCGGGGCTCCATCCCAGGACCTCGGGATCGTGATGTCAGTCTAAAATTATTAAAAAATAAAAGGTTTGAAAAAGCTATGACAGTAATAGCTAATTACTGAGTATTTGCTGTGTGCCAGGATAATTATAGGAAGTTCACAGACATTCACTCATGTAATCCTCACAACAACTCTATGAAGTAGCTGGCACCTGATCTTATCCCCATGTCTCAGATGGGGAAACCGAGGCACACAGAAGCTAAGTAATCTGCTGAAAGATAATGCAGCTGGCAGACAGTCTGTTTGAGGCTCCAACCCATACGACTTGGCTTTGGAGACCACATTCCTGACTGCTGCGCTCTACTCAGGCTCAGAAGTAGTCTTACTGGAAGGGCCACCCAGACACTGCGACGTCAGGGGGCGCTCTCAGTGCTCAGCGCCGCAGAGACACCAAGCATGGTGATGCTTGTCCACCAGGTTTAGCCCCAGCAGGCTGTGTGTGACGTTTCGTGGAGAACTGTGCGGCAGTGACGTGTGAGATGAGCCCGAGGGGTGGGGCACAGAGTGCAAGTGTGCCTGCTTCCCACGCGAAGATGTTTCCGAGAGACGTGGGGGCTGCAGCTGGGGACAGAGGGGAGCCTTCCCAAAGGGGAGATCTGAGCTAGCTTGGGTCCAGGGGACACGCCAGCTGCAAGGAGGAGTGGAACTCACAGGAGGGAGGGACGCTGGGCGGCCGATGGGACTTGTCCTGGTGCGCAGGGTTCCGTGTGGGAGGAGGCCTCGAGGCCCCTCTGTCACGGCCCGTTGTAAGCCACACGGGGCCAGATGCAAACTTGGCCCTGTTGTCTCCGCTCTTGTTTTCTTTCTCACCCTTCTGTCCCCTGTTTTCATGAGGCCCCTTCAGGTGCCCCGTGCCTCCCTGCTCCCAGCTGTCTCCAGTTCTTTGTACTTGTTGAATGACGCTTTGAAGGGAATCCAGACGAGCAGGTTTGGTATATTAAAACCTTCTGCTTTGAATCATGAGTGACCAGCTGTTTTTCCGAGTTTAGGGCATTCCAACAAGTTAGGGCAGAGGTCCTTTCACGGACTGAGGGGCCCCTGAGGTAACCTAGGCTTCACTAGCTGGCCTGAGGAGACCTGAGGACTGAGACACGCTGGGACCAGTGTCGTCCCCGGAGAGCTTCAAGACTGGCATCCCTTCTTTGTCTTAAAAACCCCACGTTCTTCTCCGATATAATGGACTCTAACCTATTTTAATCACAAGCGTTTATTGAACATATTTGGACTAGCATCAGAAAGGTCTGTGATTTCTTTAAAGAAAGAAATCTAGTAAAATCTAAGGATTCTGTTGTTCGGCGTTGCTCTCTGAGATCTGAACCCCGCGCCCCTGAAGTCGGTCAGGGGCAGGGATGAAGCTCTCACTGCTTTGGGAGCACCTGCTGTCTTTGCTGGGTACGCACTGTGAGGAACTTTCCATCCCACTGGACATGTGCCGTAAGTTGTTTTCACCAACAGCCGATGAATTGGGGCTGTTTACCCTCTCGGTTTGTCAGACGGTTGGTTTAAGCCATAGGAACGGAGCTGGCTGGTCCACAAATAGATCCGACTCATCAGCTTCCCCTTGCTAAAAATACGAAGGCAGATTTTTCAGAACTCTTTCAGGAACCATTGTGAACGTATTGGAACGAGACATGCTTTACTTTTTTTGTATGCATGCAGACAGTTCGACTGTATTTCCAGTCATTATTTTCTATCATGAGAACAGGCTTCATCAAACATTTACAAGCAGCAGCCAAGTGTTGAGGAAGCTACTGGAATCGCTCACAGCACATGCTTTACTACGTAGTCTTTTTCCAGAGGTTTCCCCTGGGTTCTTGAATACACTGCCTGGACAACAGTCCATAGTCAACTCATTCTTGAGGGCGAGGGAAGAGTACCCCCCTGCTTCCCCACCTTCCCCCACCCTGGCCTTGGCTTCTGCCTTCTCTGCTTCCCTGGGAGTCTCTTCGTTGTTTAGCGGTGGAAGCTCTGCCTCGTGCTCTGGCTTTGCGACCCTGGCCCTCTGTCTCTTGCATCTGAACCCAAGGGCGGGGACTGTCCTATTTCCCTGTCGTACCCCCTAGAGCACCCACGCCCAGGGCCTTGCAAATAGCAACCACCCGGCACGCTTCAGCTCTGCCAGCTACAGCACTGCAACTCAACAACAGGCCACACGTCGTGTCCTGACCACCCGGAACCACAATTTGTTGCCCCAGTTATAACATCAAGGTGGTAAGTAATCCATTCAAGTTCTAGTACTTTCTTTCTCTCCTGCAAGTCACTCATGAAAAAATAAACGAACTAAGGTTATTTTGTTTACGGCTAGAGACAAGCTGGACTAAGCTCTCGTTTTATTGTGTCATCAACTAATACTAACCCTCAGTTTTAATATTCGAATTTGAACCATTAAGCAAAACCTCCTGCCAACTTGAAACAAGCACCACGATGGAGGCACCTGAAGAAAGGAGGAGTTTCCCACACGGAACCACCACGTCGTTCCCCTCCTGCATTCGAAGGAATCGATTCACCGTTCCCTCTCCACGGAGCGGGTGAAATCCAGCCTCATTCAATATCTACTCCACAGACTAGTAATAGGATTTGGGGGCCTTAACAAACTACAAATCTTGGGGCATTAGGAGATTTTTATTTGTACTTTCTTGGACTTTGTTCTTCTCCGTCTACACGGACAACTAAAAATTGATTTTACACCCTTCTTTCTACTCATCTCGGTTTCTGAGAATCAAATGAACACTCGTCTAGGACAATAAACTATAAAAGCATAATGCGTTATCCACGGCTGTTTTTCAAAAGGAGAATCCTTTTTAAAAATCGAGAGAGATGACATTGAGTTTCAGTTTCTCACATGACGGACCATCCCGGGGGCAAGACAGGCCACGAGTCAAGAGAACTGCTCACAGAGTTGACATGGAATAACCAGCCCCTAACAAATTGTGGAGGATTGTAGTAAAGAACACTGTGAAGTCCTAGTCACACGGTCTAAAATCCTACTGACCGGAGAAAAACCCTAAAAGCATACTGGAAAACTAGAGAACAAAATTGTAATGAAAGGCAAGAGCCATAAACCACACGAAGACCTCTTGCAAAGTCCTACCTTTAACCCCAGAACTGCCCTACAGAACAGGGTGCTTTTGTTGATACTACAGCGGACAGGCACAGATGCAGGAGTGAATATAAATATAAAGGCCACAGATCACTGAAGTGGCCGCAAATGCCCATGGCAAACAAACTTTTTTCTTGAACTCATCTTTGAGCATGTTTGCTGAGATCACTCCCAATACAGACGGAAAACAGATGGAAATCAGGCATTTTTATTTATTTTTAAATTTTATTTTTTAGAAAGATTTTGTCTCCGAGAGAGAGAGCACACAAGCAGGAGCGGCGGGCAGAGGGAGAAGCAGGCTCCCTGCTGAGCAAGGAGCAGAATGTGGGACTCGATCCCAGGATCCTGGGATCCTAACGTGAGCGGAAGGCAGATGCTTAACTGACTGAGCCACCCAGGCGTCCCGAGGAATTTTTAAACAGGGATTCGCTACAGGAAACTAGCCACATTATTTTTTCCCCCTAAACTTCATTAAAAAATTTTTTAATTTAGTGCTCAACTTTTTAATTTAAATTCATTCAATTAATACAGTGTATTATCAGTTTCAGAGGTAGCATTTAGTGATTCATCAGTTGCAGTAACACCCAGTGCTCATGACATCAAGGGCCCTTTTTAATGCCCCTCACCCAGTTACCCCATCCCTCCCCCCCATGACTGGATAAAGAAGATGTGGTATACACATGATGGAATATTACTCAGCCATCAAAAAATCTTACCATTTGCAATGACGTGGATAGAACAAGAGGGTACTCTGCTAAACGAAATAAGTCAGTCAGAGAAAAATATATGATTTTACTCATATGTGAAATTTAAGAAACAAAACAAATGAACGTAGAGGAAGGGAAGGAAAAATAGGAAGAAATCAGAGAGGGAGACAATTCATAAGAGACTCTTAACTATAGTAGCCACATCATTGTTAAAATGCTAACCCGACAAAGAGGGAACGTTAAGGTAATCCTGTGATAGACAACTGAAGGAAGCAATTATTGCTGTCAGCGCTGGGGGCAGCAAAAAGGACGAATGAATATCACCCAACTTTGGGAGCTCAGAGAAGGGACCCCTACAGGCCTGGCAGGTCCGCTGGGCAGATGGATATCTGAGGAGGGGGTGAGCAGGTGCTGGGATGGTCAGGGCTGGGGCCCAGCAGGCAGGACACTGACCTGCCTGAATGCTGCTGTGTGTGCAGTGCAGGGAGGGGGGACGCTGGTTGCTGGAGGCCCATTAAGGGATATTCCTGCAGGGGGCTGCCAGAAACAGGAAAATGGCAAGCAAATCCCTCCTCTTCTCCTTCCCAGTCCCTCAAGTCTCTCCCATCAGTTGGTTAAGAGGAAGAGGAGGGTCTGGTGAATGGTCTAGAGTCCTAGCCCCGCATCAGAGCAGAGCCACGAGGGAGGTGTGGCAGGAACAGGTAACTAATCCACACAACCCGTGACTTACCATTGGATGGTAAAAAGTACAAACAAGAACATTTTCTTGAGGACAGCATATATAAATCTATATTTAACTGTTATAAAGTGTACAGTTCAATGGCACTAAGCACATTCACATCGTGAATAACCACCATCACCATCCATTGCCAGAACTTTTTCATCTTCCCAAACTAAGACTGTCCCTATTAAACACTAACACCTCATTCCCCCAACTCCCAGCCCCTGGCAACCACCGTTCCACTTTGTCTATGAATTGGACTATTCTAGGTCCTTCATATAAATGGAATCTTGTCCTTTTGTGTCTGGCTTATAGCATTTAGCAGAATGTCTTCAAGGTTTGTCCATGTTGTGGCGTGGGGTCAGAGTTTCCTTTAAGGTTGAACAATATTCCGCTGTACGTACAGACCACTTAGGTTTACCCACTGGTTTGCTGATGGACCCGTGGTGTTTCCCCCTTCTTGCTATTGTGAATAATGCTATGAACACTGGTGTATACGTAACTGTCTGGGTCCCTGCTTTCTATTTTTATTTTGGTAGGTAGCTACAGGTGGAATTTCTGGGTCATATCGTAGTTCTACGTTTAACCTTTTGAGAAACAGCCTGGCTGTTTTCCATAGTGGAGGATATTTTTCTTAGCTAAAATGCTCTAAAGATTAAGATGTGGAGTTTTTGAAAAATACTGTCAGATGTACAATTTGTAATGACACAAATGTGGCAACTCAACTGTCATTCATAAATACAAAATTTTATTTGCACTTCATTAGTGTAGAAAGACCACAATGCTTTTCATATCACAACACTCAAGACACGCCAAGTTATTCAAATACATAATTACTTATTTACCTTGACTAAACAAAACAGTGCAGTTTAATAAAAGATATACCAAAGATAGAGTTCACAAATTCATTATCAGACCAAAAAAAAAAAAAAAAAAAAAAAAAAAAAAAAAAAGAACACAGTCTAGGCTTAATAGGAATAAGCTTCACCATAAAGGGGAGAAGTTTTATCATTACAAAGGTATAGAATGTTTAGGTAAATACATGTATGTTCTTTGATATAGTAAAATGTATCTCTTTAAAATTCCTTTAAACAGGATTTGTTTAGGACAGCAGCGTTGTTTTAAAATCTTCTATAGTTTCAAAAACACTTCTTTCTTTATTGAATCTTTGTAGTTCTTAAAAGCACAGGGTATGTCCATTAGGAAACCATGAGAGAGATTCTGCGGCCTCAGGACCAAGTCAAACCCCTATTCTCTAACTAGTAGTACTCTACCATGACATAACATTAATAAATACCCTTCAGAGACGGCTATGAACGGAGCTTTGCTTTGTGGCAGAAATACTCCCATATTTCAGAGATGCTACAGCTGGGGGAAATGTCTTGTAAATAAAGAAAAAGCACTTATGATAGCTTTATTTTTTTCCCAAAAAGTCTTTAGTTTTACAAATTTTCTTTAAAACAGTAAGCAAAGCACCACTTTCTTTCTTCTTATCAGAATATCTTCTGTCCTCATAATATAATTAACGAGGACAATTATATTATTTATTTCAAGAAACATTAAACCTTTCATTTCTCCCATTCTTCATATTAGAAGTACTATGTTTCCCAGTGTATGTACACCAGATGCTGGGATAATGAATGAAATATAGTAATTTGGAGGGAAATATGTAATTTATAACCAAAACTTACCCAGGATTGCATATTTGCATATTTACAAGTTAGTGTATAGCTCTGACTTGGATTACAAAGTGCGAAAGGAAATTGTCAAAATGATTGTAGTGCAGAATAGAACATTTTCCCCTTTCCAGGAATCATTTCCACTTTGTCTCCAAAGTAGCAAATCAACAGCATCGAACGTGTGGTCTTGGTGGAGGCAGTTCTGGTGGGATCTCAGGTTCTGGTTGTAACGAGAGGATGCTATTGGACAACTCATTCCTTAAAATATCCAGAGGCATCTTAAGGATAAAGAATAAAAGACAAATACATTTAACCATGCAATTGTATATTGAAGAGCTCTGCAGATTACACAATTATATGAGCAAAGTATTTTTACATTAAAATTTCCAATCATCAACGTTTAATTAGATGTTCAAATATTAAGCCAAACAATGAAAACCAGATTCAGGCTATTCTCTGTCACACACAAACACCGGCCAGTCTGCAACATACCCTATGGTAAAAGAAACCAGATGGATCTATCTCATAAACATGTATTTTCACAGAACCTAGTAATAATGGAAATTTAATGCATTAATACAGGGGAAACAAATGGTTCTGCATTCTCAGGGGTAATATCATCACTAAGGGAAGAAATAACTTCTCTTAGCAATTATATAAACAATCATTTTATTAGAAGCTTCTGAATTATGTTTGAATTAGCAGATTATATGTAGTAATAACATAAACTTAAGGAAAGTTCTTATTAAAAATATCTCTGAATTTAGGCCTATAGATGCTTGAAGAAACTGTTCAACTAAGCTGTCAGCAATTTTCCTGCAACTTAGTATCACAGAAAGGCCTGGGGAAGGGAACCAGGCCCCGCTGGGGAGCACAGCACCGAGGGCGAGGCAGGGCCCAGGGACCTGCCCTCTCCACGAGGTCCCCACCACCTGTATCTTAATTCTTGTGGGAAAATGGGAAAAGAACAAAAGCAAATGTCAAATAAACACATTGTTATACCTGCTCCAGTCACTTCACTAAACCATCTTTAGGACTCAGCACATATACCGGACACCAACACCGGACACGGAGAGGCCCCGGGTGGACACAGTGGCCGCCACGGCTGGAGGCCTCCAGCCAAGGTGACCACCTCACCTGGTTCTTCACCTCTGAGTATGTGCCCTGCTTCCCTTCCTGAGCAAAACATTCTCCACTGAAACATCATAAAGGGAGCGATGGGTTTCACATGAGATATTTGCCTGATATCATTATTTTACCTTTTTCAGAATGTCATCAACAAGCTTCAGAAAGATCTCGTCCACGTTGAAGTTGTCCTTGGCACTTGCTTCGCAGAACCTCATCCCGGTTATCTGCTGTGCGAACTAAGAACACAGATTCATGTTTTCTGTGTGGGTGCCAGGCGGTGGAGCAGGTGGCCCGAGGGCCTGTGACTGGGGCAATCCCAGAGCTTGGGCTCCTACTTGAAGGGAGGGGTGGGGGCCAGGTTTGCGAAGCCCGGTTTAGGCTCAAACACAGAGTTCGTGTGTGCAGCAAACCCCTACGTGGTAAGTAGGCATGTGGAGCAAACCCCGACATGGTGAGTAAGTAACAACACAAAACAAAATCCCTGAGGTGATGGGATGTTCAAGTCAAGTTCCCAAAACTGTAATGCATCTGACATTTACAACGTGAATATCACTATTCTCCACAGAAGGTTACAATAGCCGGGAGCAAATCATGAAATCATGAAAGCAATTTTACAGCTTAACAAAACGTTTCTCTGTAGAAAATGTCAGGTTAGAGAATAATGCAGTATATATTGACGCTCTCCCCTCCATTTCGAAATGATTTTTAAAACTTCCTGCTCCTTTAAATCCAAACAAATGAGGATGTGACTGTATAATTATTTCATAATTAAAAAAAAATTTAAAAAGTCTACCAACGGCTGACTGCACAGCATGTGGACAGTGACGTCCCTTCTACTCCCCATTTCTCTCACCTTTTCACCTTGCTGCCTGGTGATTTCTCGGTCAGTTTCACAGTCCAACTTATTTCCAACTAAGAGAAGTTCTGCATCTTCTGAAGCATACTGTGGAATTTTAAAAGAAGCTGCATTTCAAAGGTGGGCACTGTCATATCCTGTCAGGAAATGTAAACCACTCTGCTGCTCTGCGATCCTCATGGGGTCATCCGCTCCCCACATCTCTGAGCACTGGCCCTGTCCCAGGCGGACTGACGCAGGTGGGGTCTGAGACAGTCCTCACGGGGGCTCAGGGCTTTCGAGAGCGATGCGGTCACAGGCATTATGAACCACAACATTTTGAGTCTTCGACCAATAATTTCTAAGAATCTATGCTAAGCAAATGATTTACAATACAGGCAAAGCCCTATACTTAAAATGGTCATCAACCGAAGAAAGTCCAAAAAAATAGATGGAGAACCAAGTAAGTTAAGGTACATAAAAACAATGCAGCCACTAAAAAAAAACCCCACACAACCCATGCTTTGGAAGAACACTCGTATGATACAGGAAGGCAGGCATGATAGAACATTCAGTGAAGTAAGCACGCTCTACAACTACATGGACTGTGGATTGAATCTGGTTTTTCAAAATGGCAACAGTATACATTTTTAAATTTATTTTTGTACTTGATTTTCCAAATTTTCTATCATGACAAGATATCATTAATCTTATAATCAGGAAAAAAGTTAAGCTACATTTCTAAGTTTTAAAAAAAATACAGCCACAGTAGGATCTCTCTTCAAAAAGACTAAACTCTCTTGAATAACCCATTTAATTTTGTGTATTCTAAACAACAACTTGAGACAGGCTGCAGTGAAAGGCACTGAATGGTGTGACTTGGCCAAGTGACTCAAGGGTCTCGGTCTCCTTCTCAGTGTTGCATGTGGGGGCAGAGCAGTTCAGGCCTGATGAGGCTGGCACGGAGCAAGCATGGGAAGTACTCGAGAAACGAGAGCACTTACTCACAAAAAGGTAAAAAGCAGAAGTATAAAAGAGGGGAGAGTGTTAGATCTCAAGACCTCAGCATATCCACAAACTGAGTACCTCACGGGGCCCTGAGACTTGAGGTCATGGCTTTTCGGTCTATAGGATTAAAATAGGTTCTCATAGGAAAATGCAACTCCTACCTTATCAATCATCTTCATCCATTTTGGCAAATCATCGAAAGTCTCCTTCTTAGTGATATCATATACTAGTATGATCCCCTTGGCACTTCTGTAATAAGCTGAGGTAATGCTGTTGAATCTCTCCTGACCTGCTGTGTCCCTATAAAACAGCAGCAACAGTCAGCTCCCAAACAATAACCAGAGGGAGAAACTCCACCTCCCAAAGCGAAGAGTGGAGGCCCCTCTCACCCCCTGCAGGCTGCTTCTAGTTCCATTCATGCACACGCGTCAGTATTAGTGCGGGGCGAGGGGGCAGTGAGAGGTAGTTTTTCCGAGTTAGTTACGTTCAGACAAAAACAGTCCCAATTTCTCTCAAACCAAGATTTTGAAAATAACAATGTGTAAAATGATGGAAAGTGCAACACACTATACAAACTCTCTTTTTTTAAAAGTAATCTCTGTGCTCCATGTGGAGCTCGAACTCACAACTCCGAGATCAAGAGTCACATGTTCTATGGAGCCAGCCAGGAGCCCCCTACAAACTCGCTTTTAACCGACATCAATGGTTAGATCTGATTTTGTTGAGAAGAGGACCAAGAGTTGCTTGCTAAGGAAAAGTACTATAAGATCAGTCTTGTTATTTTCTTAATCCTTCTAAAATAGAAAAGGGGTCAAACGGGGCAGGGAGAAGAGACCAAATAAGTTTTCAAATACGGTAAAGTTCATTACTGTCTGACTGCTACTTTAAAAACCAAAAGTTGTAATTATTCTCCAGGCTGAAGTTGATCATTTCAACATGAAGAATGATGTAAGCTTACTAATAGTGTAGAGCAGCTGGCTAAGACATTATTTTCTCCATCTAATAAGCCAAGAAACTGCTGAAAACCATCATGTGTTTATGAATGAGCTCAAGAGAACAGGGCTTCTGATCTGAAGACAAATTTCTCTAAAGATAATCTGTAATTTAGTTCTTCCCAAAGAACCCGAACTCACAGCATACTGCCAGGGGCCATGTGAGACAGGTGGGTCCTGCAGTAACATTGCCAGGGGGCAATGCAGTGAAAATAGGGTTATTCACTGCAAGGCCATTCAAGGCCTCCCAAAATGATAGCATGTGGGTTTCTGAGAGGTGGAGAGAACGTGCCACTTTTCCCAAATGCATCTGATCCAAGACTACTTCCCTAGAGGTGCGCTTCGTGGGGCTGTATCCCTAAAATACCCTTCCCTTCAGCAATGGTGTTGTAATTTATGGCTTCACTCAGACTGGTCTTGCCACCAAATTAGTTCACGTTAGTGATGGCGTTCTTATGCCAAATAAACAAAAAAGCTTGTAGGCAAATTCATTTTCACAGACTGGAAGGCCAAGAGGGCCGAGGCTGGTCTGTTTCTGTGCATCAGGGTCCAGCAGGGTGCCTGGCCCGTAGCAGGCTGTCAATAAGCATGTGCTGAACAAAAGTTTACATGCTTAAAACGTGGGAGTGGATGCCACTCCAACGAACTTTATTTTTTTATCTAGAAATGCCAAAAAACTGGAAAATTGAATAGGATAGATGGGGACTGAATTCTTCAAGATTCCTAAAAAACCTTAAGGACCACACTAACGGGCATGGCACCTTCAAGGTTAGTGAGAAAGAACAGAATCAGATACCATTCACACAAGGAATCAATGAATAAAATTATTTCTGGAATCCTAGGCACACAGGGGTATAATACTTTTGGGGGGGCACTGAAGGAGAGGGAGACAGAGAATCTCAAGCAGGCTCCGTGTGCAGCGCAGAGCCCAACATGGGGCTCGATCTCACAACCCTGAGATCATGACCTGAGCCGAAATCAAGAGCCAGGCGCTTAACTGACTGAGCCACCCAGGCACCCCCGTAATTAATACTTTTGAACCAACAGTTAAATCTTTCAGAGCATGGTTTCCCAGTCTATCACAAGTTATGGCTTGATCAAATTAGGATCTGATCAACTATTTTTAATGTTTTAAAAAATATGCTGTGCTGTTGGGATACTGTTAAAAAACAATACCCCATTTCTTTAAAAAGTCAAAAAAACTACATCTTTTCTACTTTGAAATCTTTGGTTAGTACAATACTTTAACAATTTAATAGAATAAGCCTTTATTCAAAGCACTTTAATCTGGCTATTTAGTGTAACTCAACTGACATTAATTTCTGCGCACAACGAATTAGAATCTAGACACTGGGTACTCAAAAACAGTGAAATTAGAGGTAATAGTTTTTTAAATTAATTAATTAAAAGATTTTTATTTATTTATTTGACACAGAGAGAGAGAGCAGAAGTAGGCAGAATGGTGGGCAGAAGGAGAGGGAGAAGCAGGCTCCCCACTGGGCAGGGAGCCTGATGCGGGACTGGAGCCCAAGGCAGCTGCTTAACCAACTGAGCCACGCAGGCACCCCTAATTTTAAATGCTTTTATTTTTTGTGGTAAGATGACCTGACAAGAAACCTACTCTCTTTTAACAGAATTTTGGGTGTAAAATATTGTTATGTATAGGCACAATGTTGTATGGATTTCTAGAATAAAAAAATAAATAATAAAAAAGCCAACGGTTGAAGAATAGGGAGAATAAAGGGCATTTCTCATAAGTTAAAAACACCTATTGCCTGAGTGGCACAGTCAGGAATCTTAGAAACACTAAGAAATTAGCTGTCCCTGTTGGCTTTCATTCAGACACAGAGAAGAGGACAGACTTCAAAATGCAAAATCTGAGGTGATCATTCTAACACAAATAAACGAGCCAGTAAGTTCAGTTTACAAAAACCCCAATGAAGAAACATTAATCAACTTGCCACTCCCATTTAAGGTCATTCCTTAAATTCCATCTTTTTGTGTCTGGCTCTGAATGCTTGAGGTAGAAAAGCATCTTCCTTTGAGAGACTATTCTCTATTTCCAAAATATGTGGGTTGTGCAAATTTGTTTTCTATTCCTCTGAAGCTCCTTTGCTTGACTTATTTCCCCCAACTAAATTATCTGCTACCACAGGCGGTCAAAGAACAGGGAAATGAAATGCAGACACAGTTCCGTGAGTATTTCTTACAGATCTCCTATGCACCAGTACCATAAAAGTCCCACCCAAGTTCCTACTTCTCAAAAATCAGCTGCTAAGAAGACACCAACGCACTGATCATGCTTCTATCTTTCTGTGAAGATGCAGGATTCTAATATTTCCTCTCTTTATCTCCATAAACCCGAGTTTTCACTGTCGTGATGAAGAGCTGATTTCTCGAGATTTGCGGTGTACTAATGTCAGCTAAATTGTCATTTGCTGCAGCTGGAATATGAGGTGATTATTTCTCTCTCTGCTTTTTGGTGCAAATTGAAAAATTCCTGCAATTCTGTTTCCCCAGTTTCATAATAAGATTATGCTTTGAAAATTCAAAGATTCTTACTTGTATTTAATATATCCACTTAAAAGATATAATTATTAATTTGCAGGGCAGGAGCCAATTTCTGTATATGAAATGTCCCACTGTTCCAAGCAGAGAATGAAAAATGGGCCCGATGACGACGTAAGAATGCTGGCTAAAACCAAATCCCCCCACAGGGAAGACTGGCATGGTGGATGGGACGAAGGGGCCCTTATATGACGCATGCTAATTCCCTGTGCTTAATCTTCCGGACATCATCTGAATGTCAGTTCATGAAGCTGTATTCTAGCGGACACACTTTATTTTAGCTACACTTACATAAAGGTCTTACACCCATACATGAAGAAACGCTTTTAAGTACAGAGATGAGAAAATGGTCCTTTCTTCTGATCACAGATAATCAAGGGACTGAAAAATGCAGCAGTGATATAAAATGTAGCATAAAAGTGGGCCAACGCCACCTGGAACTTCTGGTACCTTAAACTTGTAGGAACCTTCAGTTAATATTTCCTCAGACGGGCTCTATCCAGAAATCATCAAGAAAGAAGAAAACGCATTTCTTCTATTCAGATCTCTGTGAACACCAACTAGGAATGCCCGTGGACTAACATTCGAGAAAATCGGAGCACAGCTATTATTAGCAGAGCAAGGCTACTGGGGCTCTTTGAAGAGCCCTCTGCCACACTGGCTCTCCCTGGGCCCTCGACCGTGCCAGCGAAGTGGTGACAGCATGCTCGCGACAAAGCAGACGTGCCAGCAACGGCACGAGCGCGGCTGGCGTGAGCCGTGCGTACTTCAGGAGTGAGCCTCGACTCCAAGACCTCCTTTCGATCTCCGCAACGGCAATGAAGGCCGTGCTTACTCTTCCACACAAGACACTTCAACGGCGACAACCTGAGAGTGCTGATTACCAAGCGGCGGGCATTCGTGGGTGTGTTACTGTCTGTGGAAACCCCTCGGGGGAAACTGCAGATCTCCTCCTCACTGAATCAGCGGGGTGCTCCTGGTGGCACACGTGTCATCGACCTTTCAACAGTCCCTAAACGTCCTTCCTCCGCTGCAGTCTCGGGCGGCGTCAAGGAGGAGCACAGGGGTTACGGGGAGGCGCTCACAGCCGAGCGTCCCGCGCACCCGCTGGAACTGCACTCACAGTGAGGCCCCGGCACACAGAGTCCAAGGCGCCGGCCGGAGGTTCCGGAAGCCTCCAGCGTCACCGGCACAGCCAGCCTCCGGGCGGCGAGGACGTGCTTTTCACGGGTCAGATGACACTGCCCGAGGTGAACGCTGACGGCTGCACACGGCCATTCAGGTCTGTCCGCTTCGCCGGGCTAGGAGGTCACCACCTAGACACCGCTGTCGCCCACTAAGCAAGCGCCCCAGACGGCCTGACACCAGCTCTGTCACCCTCCGTTCAGTCGGCCCCTCAATAAGGCGCTCACCCCCGGGCGCTGGGTGGAGAACCACCCCGGGGATCCCGTCACAGACGGCCCGCACCTCAGACAGCTTCCGGTCGGAAGCAACGGCTCACGCCACACACTCTGCCGTCCCTCCCAGAGTGCAAAACACGGGCAGCAACGACTGTCCCAACAAGGGCTAATAAAACAATACCCTTTTTTGGGCATTAAGTGTTTAGGCAACACTGTTCACGTTTCATCATCAACCGAAAGCCCCAGCGCCCAGCCCCCACCCGGCCCCCACGTGGGTTAGCGGCGCGGCCACACGCAGACATTACCTCAGACGCGTCCGGCAGGCGGCAGGGCCGGCTCGCTGCGGCCGCGCCCACACGGGGCCCGGCGGAGAATGAAGGCATGGCACTAACATTCAAGCACTAGGTGACCGATGATGCCACAGAGGAGGCAGCGAGTAACGCGGATGAAAGCACACACACACATGGCGGACAGACACTGAGCTGAGGTGGACCTGCAGAGGAGTTAGTAGGCTGAGTACACGGCAGCTGCGCTGCTCCCCACACGAGGGCGTTCTCCGCGCCCCGGGGCCGAGCCACGCACCGCCAGATGGGCTCCGCACCCCGCCTGCGGGCCGCTGGGAGCCGCGGAAAGCTCCTCGGGACGATGTGAGCAGGGCTTCCCTTCAGAGCGGCTCTGGATTCCTTCCCGGCTGGCACGGCTGGGGCTCACGGGACGCGGCCCGAGGCACGCGGCCGGCGGGAGCATGCGCGGCCCGCAGCGGTGCTCACCCTGCGCCGCCCGGGGCGGCCCCGAACCCTCTAGGGTGATCTGCCTCGGAACTGCGCAGATCTGGTCGGCAACGTGCTGCACTTTCTTTGCGTTACTATCAAACAAAATCACTCTAAAAACGTGAAGACCAGCATCTGAGCAATCATCTTAGTGATGACAATTTGGCTATTATGTCAAATGATTGGAAAAGAGGCATCAAGGCTCCAAATTAGGCCTTTAAGGTAACGCTCTTCTTTCACCGCTCCCCATGTGCAAGTGAAGGATGAAATAAGTAGACTTTTCTAAATGTTCTCACTGTTCATTTTATTTAAAGATGAGCAAAGGAGAGGAAAAGTAGGAGAGGCAAGCCAGCTTGGACAGTTAATTTTATTAGACAGGCGTGCAGACTGTGAACACACATGGAAGTTACTGGGGGCAGATCCCCCACTTACCAGATCTGTAATCTGATTTTCTTTCCTCTTAGCTCTACAGTTTTGATTTTAAAGTCAACACCTGCAAATAAAACAAATGAAAGTGAAGAAAAAAATAAAGATGCAATTTGCCATAAAAAATAATCCTACTTGTACATTTTGTATCATCAGAAAAAAAAACCTGATGTCACTAATCCCAAAAGGAAGAAGTCCACCAATGCCTGAGACGCAGTCTGCACTTCACAGAACTGTACGAAGTCAACCCATGTGATGTTTTACCCCGAACTACCTACATAGCATTTGCTAAATGTAATATGATTTATTACTTCCACAAGTTTAACATAAAAGCCATTTTAAAAATCGCATTTGGTAATTACATTAACAATTGAATGGCTTTAAAAGAATGATATATTGGGGAAAATTCTTATAGGAAATTCTGGAAACAATCTTGATTTCAAACAGCCTTAGTCTGAATTTAGAAATTATTTGTATTAAGTTCTGTAGCATTCACAAAAAGTTTAGTTAATATATAAACATGATTTCTTTTTTTCTTTTAAGATTTTATTTATTTGGCAGAGAGAGAGAGACAGCAAGAGAGAGAACACAAGCAGGGGGAGTGGGAGAGGGAGAAGCAGGCTCCCTGCTGAGCGGGGCTGGATCCCAGGACCCTGGGATCATGACCTGAGCCAAAGGCAGATGCTTAATGACTGAGCCACCCAGGCACCCCTATATAAACATGACTTCTTTATCACATTGTCAATAGCATGCAACAGGAATTTTTTTTTAAAAAACTTACTTATACAGGCTAACATACCCAATTTTAGTTTTTATTCATTTTAATACTGAGCAAACCATCGTATATCAGTCACTGCCCTTTTCTAAATAAGCCCTTCAAGCTTCAGATAATTTTTTAAACCAAATTTTCATTTGTGTATGTTACCTTATACGGGTCTCAGTTATAGAAAACGTGTAGATTTCAAAACAATGTTTTTTATAACATTTTCGCAACCAAGAAGAACAAACGAAAGGGATGCTGACTGAATTTGATTTAGAAACACTCCCTTCGGGAACCATTTCCTGCCTGCTTCTTAGGATCCGGGGTTGCCCTACGTCTGCCAGTGAGTGCTCTGCGGCTGCACCATGGGTGCAGACCCCCTCCCAGGCTCTCCATCTCAGGGATCTGATGCAGCACTGCAAAGTCAGATGATGTTCTTGAGGTGAAGCGAAAGGCATGTGACCGACTTTTATAATTAGTAACACGCTGCAGACACCAATGCAATACAGAAAGACATGTTTACAACCCCGGGGCGGGGGGGACCAGCTCTTGGTTTGTACAATAAAGAGAAGTTGCAGGAACATAAACTGTCCCAAGAGAACAAAGCTAGAGAATACTCCAAGTTTTAATTCTTGATCTCTTACACCAGTCATAATTTCAAATGCCGCGAAGCGAAAGCTGCTTAATTCCATTTCACTTTCAGTTCTGGAACCGATTTGCTCTTCAAACTCAAATGACACTCTAAACCAGCCCTGAAACAGGAAGCATGTTTGCAGACTACCAATATCCTCAGAGTTCCTGAATGACTCAACCATAGGGAAGAACACAACTTAAAGTGCTATTTTCTACAAGGCACACAGAACAGCCTGGAGATCCTTGTTATGTTCTGATCTTAAACAGCCACAGCTCAAAGATGAAACACCCGTCCTCCTGATACTAGGCTACAGTTAGGGCCTCACCATGTTGCTCTGTGATGGCAAACTACAAATCAAATTCATATTTTTGTCATGACCACTATTCTATTTTATTTTGTTTCCAGTTACTTTGAGGTTTTGTTTTTGTTTTGTTTTGTTTAAGTTTTGGCTAAGGGGGCTGTAACTTTTGTAAAACTTGTCACAACGGCTGCTACTTTATTAAAAGAACTGGCAGATGATACCTCTTTTGTGAGCTCTGCTTCAGGTCAACTAAAAGAATCCCTTGAAACAGCCAGTGCCAGTAATTTTTGTTTTGATTAGGCTGTTTTCTCTCAAGAATGACTCTGAGCCTGAATATGCCAGACCCTCTTTTTTCAACCTACTTGAACAACTTATGCAACTTTTACAAACAGTTCTTTATAACCACAAGGTCTAATGAATAAAAGTAAAAGCTAAGGGTGTTAGTGTTCAAAATCAGCAAGTAAGTGGTAACGTTAATAGGAAAACAAGACAAAGATGAAGCGACAGTGTAAAGGTATAGAATCTGAAGAGCCAAGATGAAGACTGTCCAGTTTCAGTGAGGATTAATGACAACTTCACCAACAACAGAAAAATAGCCAGTGGCTAAATCTAAAACCCTATAAAAGAAAAGAGCCCATTAAAATAGCCCACTCTCTTGAATGCAATATCCTTTACCACATTTCACCACCACTCAGTAGCTTGTAACAACTGGAAACTTACTCCAACTTATGGCTTGGAGACGCATGCTTGTATCAAAGCATACAAAAGTAAATGTTTCTAAAATCCTTCTTACATGAAGTAAAAAATCTCTCAATGTTGTCTATTTTAAGAATTTGCATGTCATAAAAGTTATACTGATCCTTCATAGAAGGTAACAAGTCCTCAATAGCCTCAAATATTCAGTGGATTCATTTTAGGAAAAGTCAGCACAGAGCTGGCCCTGAGAAGGAGCTGCTGGGACCAATGTTTATGAACGGGTAAGGGGCAAAAAGAGTGGCGTTTCCATCTCCGGCCCTTGTTGAAAACCCAGGGGAAGCAGTCAGCCCTACCATCAGTTGATGGAGATAGTCCCTGCCCTCAAAGGGCTTAGTCATACTGACCTAAATCAACAGCCCATGCAGTTGGCAAAGAAGTGCCTTTCTCTCTTCTTAGAGAACCTCCTTGTCTGTCCAGAAACCTTTTACATCCCAGGTGATTCCCCAGCTGAACCCTTCTGCCTGCCCCCCAGTCCTATCTGTGCACTCTGTTCTTGGACCTGAACTCTCTCCTATCCTTTCTCACATCATTCCTTCTTTGTTGTGTGGTGCCTCCCTGAGGACACAGACATCTCTGACTCCCCGCAGCCTAGTACACTGCCTGGCACACAACAGCAACTCGATAAAGCCAATCAATGAAAGCCACCTCCTCTTCTCCATCAAGTGCTGGACATGAAAGGAGAAATGCAGACTCTTGCTGGAAAAATTAAGGAAATTCGGGACTGATTAGTAAAAACAAAACAAGACAACGAAACTCATACAAAACACCTTAGTCGAAAGGAAAGGCAGATGTTCTGAGTGTCTGGTGCCCAGCATACGTACAGTCACCCTAGAAACAGAGTATTTCATTTCCCCTACAATTCCAATTGTTGATGGTAAACCCTTAAAGGATAGGGCAGTCCTAATAACGCTCATACCCTCTCCGTCGGTGCACTCATCCCAGGGGATTATTATGGTAATAGTCGATTCAGTCACTTATTTGGGAAGTGGTCCACTAAGTGAATTATTCTGGCAACAGGAGCTTACCTTTCTTTAAGCTTACTAATGCTACGAAAGTCTTTCTAAAAATATTTTAATCAGAAAGGACACAATTCACAGAGCTATATAATTCCTGTCCAATGGGCACAGATGGTTCTATGTGAGTACCATGTCTTCTTGATCTTACTTTTCTTTAGTAACAATGATAGTAGACATGTCAAACCCTCTGTGCTGACATGCGATCCTGTAGCAGCCCAGTGAAGTGGTCATTATTATTCTCATTTTACAGAGGGAGACACCAGTGTGGAGAGAGGGCAAGGTAATTTGCTTTAAGGTCATCTCACATGCTGGCTGAGTGGCAGAATCTAGATTCAAATTTATAATACTGCCCGCAATGAAAACTTGTTATAATAAAAGTCATATGCATGGAAAAGAAGGCAAGGTGTGAAATGTTCTGTAAATGACCCAGAACCACCCTAATTGAGCTGTTAAAGAAGGAAGCTTAACTTTGCACTTGGCCTTCTTTGTATTTGTCTTTCATAAATCTTAGCAATAGCATAAAGAACTGGCATACTTAGTGCTGATAAGACTTCTAAGTTCCCCTTAAGGCAAAACATTTCTAGAACATTACCAATAGCTCTTTCTGCTGGGCCATAAGAAGCTACAAAAATGAAAATGGCAAAAATAAACAGAAGCTTCTTTCTTCACATTCCTTTCCAGCAAAAAGCTAAACAAATAAAAGCAAAAATAACACCATGATCCACACCTACGATGACAGCTGAATGGACTTCTCCCCTTTTACTTCTTTGCCCATCTCCCCCTTTCCCCCAAGATGTGATTTTATTTTACTTAACACTTTTAGGAGGTTGAAAGATTTCACAGACTTTGAAATTAAATTTATCTCAATTCAAACAGCGGTTGTGCTGTTACTGCCACTTTAAAATAACTATCTTAAGTTTATACAGTGGCTTTTCTTCCAAGGATGTAGATTTTATATAGTGTCATCCAATTTTGGACATGATATTTCTACTAAGGGAGAGGATTTCCGGTGTTTTCACAGAGTTGAGAGTGAGAAAATAAATTAAGAAAGGACTCAAAGTCACATAGAGAGAGGTAAATTTAACATCGGAAACCAAAGCCACCCAAACGTGGGGCCAGTCTTCTGCCCAAATGCCACCTACCAGAGCAGAGTACAACGTAAGTCCCCACCGGAAGGCACCACGTCCAGAAAAGGATTCAATGCGATAGAAACCAAGTGCTATGACTGTAAAATATTCAGCACTAGATACTATTATTAAAATAGTAAAATGATGGTATGACATTAGAAAGGCTCATCAGGCCGGAGGACAGGAAGTCTCTATCCTATCAGTAAGACCTGCCTCTTTCATTCCATGCCCGACACGCCTCTGCTCCAGCAAATAAAGACCAGCCGGTGTCTTCCCGTCCCTGACACACACAGCACAGAGGGAGCCTTGCCCTTGGCTGGACAAACTCAGGGGTACCACGAACTGCATGAGGCAGGGAGGATCTGAGGTGATGGACTTCAAAGGAGAGGCAGGGAGGGAAGCGAGCGTGTGTGCCCCACAGAGCCCGTCAGAACAGGCAGGCGGCTACGTTTTCATGAAGTATATACACTCAGGAAAGAATTTCACAGGAAGGGGCTTGTTCCCTTCCTAATAAAAATATTAAGAACTCTTTTATGCTCTTTACTATGCTTCAGTCCTATTCTAAGGGCTTTATGTCCATTAATTCACTGCAGTGTATCCTCTTAACAATTTTATGAAGTAGGTATTATTACCCACATTCTACAGATGAGAACACTGATGTCAGAGGGGCTAGTAGCTGCCCAGAGTCACCAAGCAGGTACGTATTAGGGCACAGAGTTGAACCTGGTGGATGGCTCCAGGCTACCCTCCTCCCACCTCACTGTGCAGCCTCTTCTGATGATAAGAAAAGGCAGGGACAGCTGGAAGGTATAAACATATCTTTAGATATATTAGTTTGGCACTGCTAGGGAAATATTTTTTAAAAAGTTAAGAGTGAGGCTCGCTGGCTCCTTGGACAGATAGTTCCTGCGCCAGCAAGCCTTCCTCTGCTCGCCGGTTACAGACAGACCCCTCTCCGAAAAGGCAGAGTTAACTTGCCTTTGGTCATAAGAAGAAGAGAATATTGAGGGAGGGGAGAAAAATCTGGGGAAAAAACCCAAAACCACAGGTGGTCAACAGTGGATCAGTAATATTTTCTTCATATGCAAAAAACATCAACTTCACTATTACTCAGATTGGGTCCATAAAAATGCAGAGACTGTCAAATGTATTTTGCACTTTACCCTGGTCATCTGTTTACTTTTTTTTTTTAATCTGTTTATTTATTTTAGAGAGACAGCATGCGTAAGGGGCAGGCAGGGGCAGAGGGAGAGGGAGAGAACCTTAAGCAGGCTCCATACAAAGCACGGAGCCCCACGTGGGGCTCGATCCCATGACCCTGAGATCATGACCCGAGCCGAAACTACCAGTGGGATGTTCAACTGAGTGAGCCACCGGGCACCCCTACATTTTGATTTTCATATTCACCTATAATTTTCAGTATGTATCTCCAAAGGATAAAGACTCGTTTTTGGAGTGTTTCAGAGTTTTTGCATCTATGGTATAAATTAGGAGAAGGGAACATAACTGACGTTTATAATTGCCTCTTTAGGCCAGGTACCCAAGATATTCCATCCCACTCCTGTACCATGAGATAAGAAAAGCACGTTAAGTCCTACTTACTTCTTTCCATGAATGAGGAAACTGAAATTAAGCTGCTCACTTAAAGACGCACTGACAGCTCGTGGCAGGGGGAGGGATCCTGCATCCACCTCTCAAATTCACTCCTTCCACCTATCGCACCATTGGGGTAAGGGACGGAGGCGCATCTCTAGAAGGAGTAGTGGCCAAGGAGAAGGTGGAGTGCATTTCTTTAGAAGTGAAAATTAAAAGCGAAAGACTGTAGGTGACTTGCAGGCCTGAGGAGAATTCTGGTGCAGCAGGCCTGGGGAGGGAGAGAAAGCACGGGAATAGCAAAGCTTTTCGCAGAGGCCTGTCCCTTTACCTGGGTCCCGGCTCAGGCTCAGGGGCTGCTGAATCCTAAATGAAGGTGGGAAAACTAGAAGAATTTGATTCATCAGCTACTTCCACCAGAAGCCTGCCCGAGGTGGAGCTGCAGGCTATTGTTTGGTTTTGTAAACTAAGAAGGCATTACATAAGCACCAGAAACCAAACAGTGGGGGCTGTCAGATTTGGGGGGGGGGGTTTCGATGGGATATAGTGTTCTGTTAAGCTGGCGTTGTGTTTTCTGGTTTTAAAGGATAAGGAGTTTTCTGAAAAACATAATCACATTCAAGCAAGGGCACTGTTCTAGATCTGTAGTTTTGGTTTTCCAAATGTCAAAGATGTCCAATCAAAGGACAAAAGGAGAATAATCGATTTCCTCCTCTGTTCAAGTCCAGCAACACAGCATTATACCTCTTTTCTAACATTTCATTGTGGCTATCCCCTGACTCCCTCCCTTGCCTTTCCTTAAAGGACAAGCCAGGTAAGGAGGCACTAGCTTTGTGCCCTACAAAATGGCTAGCAGGATGGCGTCTTACATAAATACAAACAGCCTCTTGGCTAATACCTGCGAACTGACTATACTATACAAAGCTTCATTTTCTTTACACATTCTAACAAATGCTTAATTAGCACAATGTATCTGGCACTCAAGGCCGGAGAATAATCTGGACTTAGCAGTTCTCAAAGGAGCCTCTCTGCCTTCTGAAGCCAGTTCTAAGATCTGCTAGCAGATTGCTCCTGGCAGATTCCATGGGGCTGGAGGGAGAGAGGCAATCTCTAAGAATCTGGATCTCTATCACGCATAATGAAACCTTTCTTCTTCCATGCAGCACAGGGAGAGAAAGGCTGAATGCACTTAAGCCAGGTCTTTAAATAGATTTTTATTCAACTTAAACAACCAGACGGCAATTAAATTTCCATACTTTCTTTGAAAGCTAACTATTCCAGAAGAAGGGACGCACTCCACACAAGCCTATCTGTTCGCACCAAGTTCGTTAAATAAATCAAGCTAATGACAATGCATAGCATCTGCTGGTATAAAAACAAAATGTTAACCATCCGCATCTGTTCCTTTCACACTCACATCTCCCTGAGTCATCGTGTTACATCATGTTGGCAGGGGAGTGAGACAGCACTGAAAAGGCTCGGTACTGGGCTCTTGGGGTGGGAATTCTGGACTACGCTCCCTAATTCTCTTTTAAGTGAAAACACTTAGGCAGATCAGCCATGGCATGGAAGATGCATATGAGCAAACACAAGCAAAATAAAATACACAATTTAGAATTCTGATCCAGTATTAGATGCTCATTCTGGGTTTTCCGGCAAAAATGTCTGACTCTTTCCAGAACCAAGCAGAAGCAGTCAGCTGCCCCTGACAGTGGTTCCACTGCTTCCAGGTAAAGCTGACCAGACCCTTGTGGGCAGCATTTCATCCAGCATGTCCCCTAACACTCAAAGCCAGACCCACAGAAAGCCATTTCTGCAGGGGATTAGCATTCACCTGTTTCCTGCTACAATGCAGTCCCCTACCTGTAACACTAAGCTTCCTGCCCATGGAGCAGGGATCCTCAGTGCACCTTTGCCTTAACTCTGGACTCTGAGTGAAGGACCATCACCTACGACCAGTTACTCTCAGGGGCCAGCTTGTGCAGTCTAATGCACTGATGCATAATGAGGAAAATGGAGAGCGGTAAGGTCCTCAGAACTAAATTCAGAGAACTTTCTAATTCTGATAGTATGCCTCTCCTAATTTTTTTATTTTGTCCACTTCACTTTTTCCTTCTTTCTTTTTTTGAAAAGTTGGTGATAGCAGATTTTCAAAAATGTCTTTAGTTCACAAAATAAAACAACTAGCAAGCCCAGGTTGACTTCCACCACCCTGGGAGAAATCTTACTGCCCAGGAAAATCAGAATTCTGATCTAGACTGCCTTACTCCTACTTTTCCTCTATTCATACATATAAAATTTTGGAAAATTTTAATAAATATGCAAAAGGCTGAAGATGTTTGAATGACTGAATATTTAGGTAAGAAATCCAATTCTTAGAGCATATTTTAAAATCCCGAAGGCAAGTGACAAGTGATGATAGCGGCATCGTTAAAGAAGGTCAATTTTGGGGATACCATTGATAACGACCTCACTATCTTCACAGGCCTGTAGGGGGACCAGATTCCATTAAGTCTTGAAGGACTCTGTGGCGTTTGATTCTGAGTCACAGAATTTTCACAAAGTCACTTTAAATCTCAGAGTAAGCTAAGGAACAAACAGAAAGAACTCATGTGCAGCCCTGGCCCTGACCAGCTGTGCCACAATGGGTAAGTTGTTTCTCTCTCTGAACCTTTGCTTCCTCATCTGTAAAATGGGAATAAAATCCAGAATTGCTGAGGATCAGTATCCCTTTTGCTGGCCCGTAGTAAGCGCTCAATAAATAGTAGCTACTGCGAGTAGAACGTTACATTTTGTATGCACAGACAACTAAAGTACTTATTCAAAGTCACAAGCTAGTTAGTTACAGAGCCTTAAATCAAAAGCCCAGGTTCCTCATTCTTACTCCAGTGTTTTTTCTAGAATGCAATGCTGCCAGTGCAGGGGTGAAAGTGGTTGCTACCTGCTAAGACCATTTTAATTCAAACAAAGTTAACAGCTAGCGTCCAACAGTTACACAGAAATAAAACAAAGGCTGAGAAATATAAAAGTTTATTGGTTTGTCTTCTTATATATCAGGTAAACTTCTACAACAGAACTAATTTGTTTCCATTTCTTAAACTTCAAAAAACTGCTCCTGTACTTTTTTTTTTTAAGTTTATTTAAGTAATCTGTACACCCAACATGGGGCTCAAACTTATGACCCCGAGAGCAAGAGTCACACACTTCCAACTGAGCCAGCCAGGCGTGCCTGCCCTGTACTTTTTTAAGGACCTGTCAAATTATGCTAGTTATATCAGGCTAATTCAATTCTGTGGATACAAAATTCCATTGAAAATAATACTCCACCTAGACAGTTTCCATTAAATAGGTCAATTAGTAAATAGTCTTTAAAATTTTTTTACTTAAAATTTTTTAAATAGTCTTTTTAACTTTTCATATCTTGGTGAATTCTGTGTGTGTTTTAAACCAAATCAACTTCTGATCTGATAAACAATACAAAAAAATCAACATTTTGCTCATTTATAATTTTACAAAATAAGTTCTTTATCTCAAATCCCTTGGGATTTCCACTACAATGTTTCATAGAAAGTTCAAGTGAATCTGCTTCTCTGTAAAAAGGCACTTACTGGAGCCACTCTTCTCACCTCTGACTTAGATGAGGTGGTCACTTTAGTGACCCACCTCTGTTGGCACACGTTCAGAGACTCTTCCCTGCCATGCTGTGGGGCCCAGGGTCTTTTCCAGACTCTGTTGACATGAGCAGCCACATCTACAAGCCCACTGTGGAAGAGAACGTCCATGTGGATCCAACTGTACTCAGAAGGACACTCAGCCATGAGCTAACTGCTCAGCCAGTAGGCACCCAGGTGAGGCGACCACAATTCTGCACCACACCCAACACTACATTTAAACAGCATTTTTCTCAAGGAACTTGCGAATGAATTTATCTTTACGGCATTCCAATTAGGAGGCAGCCTCCCAGATAAGCCCTCTTCCTACTGCCCGAATTAGAGGGGCTTACACTGTGTTCTCAAATATTCCGCACACATCTCCACCACTGCTCTTACCAACACGGGTCATCCTGTGCCCCAGAGGCTCTGAGTCCCTTCTGCACAGAGACCATGTCCTGTTTACCACCGCATCTCCAGTGGGCAGCATAGCACCTCACACCCAGCAGGTGCTCAGTAAATGATCCGACGGCTAAATGGAAAAAGCAGCTCAGAGGCAGAGGTCGAAGGGGGGCTAGTTAGCATTCTTGAAGTGTCTTCATACTCTGGATTAGACCAGAGGTTGTCAACTTTCTCTGGACTTCCCACAATTAATAAACACTGAGCCAAGTCCTATAGGCTATGTTTGGAAGAGACAAAAATGAGCAAGACAAAAACCCCGCCACACAAGGAGCCCCACAGTGGTAGCAGCGTGGGAGATACGTGAAGTGTATATATTTATGTTTGCCAAGAGGACAGAGAACCAAACTGCTTGGTCTCCTTGCCTCCTGTTTCTTCATCATTCCCAAATAAATATCCTATGTAATCCTGCCAAATTAGTTTCACTGTCTCCATGCCAATGCTATATTCAGAGGCCTTTCCAGCTCCAGTTGCTATGGGATAAGGTCTATGCTCCTTAGCATGGCAGTCAAGGTCTTGAAGCCTTATTCCCAAAGTCTCCTAATGAGTCTGTCCCAGAATGTGCCTGTGAGATTGTGATTTATACTAAGAAATACATATTTGGCCTTTGTCCCCATTCCAAGTCACAGAGCTCCTAGAGCCCTTAGAATTTTCCAGGGAGCAAATTTGAAAGGTGTCTTTTGGTATGTTAATGAGGAGACTGCTGGAATGCCCCCATGTCACCAAAAGATGGGGGCTGGTCAACAGAAGAACCAACTAAGTAATTAGAGGGTCTGAATTTTTGTCCCCCGTCCCAAAGAGGGCAAAGGGGCTGGAGACTGAGCCCAATCACAAATGGCTAATGATTTAACCATGCCTATGTAAGGAAACCTCCATAAAACACAAAAGGACAGGTTCAGAGCTTGGGGGCTGGTGAACGCGTGGTATTTTGGGAGAGTAGTCATATTCAGAGACCATGGAAACACTGGGCCCCTTCCTGAATTACATCCTTTTATAATTAATTGGTAATCCAGTAAAGAGACGGTTTCTCTGAGTTCTGTAAGCTGCTCTAGCAAATTAATCAAACCTAAGGAGATGCCTGTGGGAACCTCGGATGCACAGCTGGTCAGTCAGAAGTACGAGTGAAAACCCACACCTGCAATTGGCTCTGAAGGAGGGGAGGTCTGCACGACTGACCTCTTAGCTCCTGCCCAGAAAACCCTTCTTCACCTCTGCTCTTTCCCACGCTAAAGCAAGCACATCTTTGCCCATCTCCTATCCCGCCGCCCTCTACCCACCCAACCTCTCATTTATCCACCTATCAGTGCCTGGGCTGATTTCTCTTTATCACACAGTACAACCATATTTTCCATTTTTATGTATTTTGAAGTGCGCAGCCATAAAACACTGACACTTCTAAATTGCTTTCACCTCTTTACATCAGGTACTAAAATAACAACGTAAACTTCATTTGATCATTCAGTAACTCCCTAGCTTCTATATGATCCAAGATTGGATATTTAAAACAGGTAAAGTTATGCTACTCAATTTTAATATCATGGTCCCAAGGGCATCATTTTAAAAACAAAGGGTACACAGAGGACAAGTATTTCTCAAATAGTCTATTCCAAAAAAGGACCAAGGGAAACACTTCTCAAAGGCGAAACAAAAAAGACAGTATGAAATTTCGGGGCTTAATTTTCCAAGTAGTCATTGAAAATATAGTATTGTTCTGTTACATTTAAAAACCATCCTTCCCCAAATTGTACGGCTTTGGCTACCACTAGTTACAATTCTAAATATGCGTACAGGTACGTGGGCAGATACTTTTAATTCTGTATTTCAAATTTAAATACTACTCAATGTTTCTTGGACCTCCTTGGGGAAATCCTTTACTGTCTATCACTGAAGGTGACTGCCCTTTACTCTGAAGAATTACCTCATCTAGGTGGTTCCCCCAGCTTTGACAGCTTTAATGGGTTTTCCATAGGAAAAAAACTACTACCCACACCGACCCGACATACCTCGATTCCAAGTCCCATAAATTGGACTTCATTAAAAAAACTTCCCCTCTGCAGTTTCAATTTTAGATCCTGAGGACAAAATACCTTCTGACCTGGAGAGTCACTGTATTTACTTCACTGCTGTACTTCACCCACCCAGGTGATTTTGGAAGACTCCTCCCCATTTCAGCAAGTCCCAGGGTTATTTGAGGTCACGGACAAGTACAGCTGAAGTCCCTCTGACCCGTATTGACAGTTACGAGAAATTTAGTGTAGTTTTAGTCTTAATATTCTCCATAGATCCTCCGCAGGGAATTTCAAACTTCATTATTTCAGCGCATCAGAAAAGTGAGTTCAAAATTAGCAGATAAACCCTGGTTCTCACAAGGCGAGGCTAAGCACCGGAATTCGCTATAGATGACCCACTTTGGCCATTTGGCTTCCACTCCACTCCACTGCCCGCCTGCTTCCCACCTCGCATCACGTTTTTTCTTGGGTGAGTAATGGAAGGGCCAGGAGTTTCCGTGGAGAGATTCTCACAGTGTCCCTGAATGCTGAACGGGACCAATGCATCACCGTGGTCTCATGACCGGCCCTTGGAGGGTGCGAGAGGGGACGCTGGTTCAATAACCAGCTCAGATCAGGGACGTGGGAGGGGCGGGAGGGGTTTGTGCCGGGGGAGGATGGACTGCCGGGAGGCCCCAAGGCCAAGTCTGCGTTGAGACTACTCGAAAATCTCGGTCTGGCTTTAGGAATAGGATCGAAGGACTTCCACTGGGGCCGCCCCTCCCCCTAAATTTCACCGACAGGCCCATCCACCAAACGCAAGGCCACCCAGCTGGAGAGGGAAAGGCTCACAGACGCAAAGAGAAACGAGGCCGGTAGGGCGCTGGGCACCGCGGGAGGGCAGCGCCGGCGGCGGAGGGGCCCAGCCGGGGTCCGGCCCAGCCCCGGGGCCCTTACCCACGGTGGACTTGCAGGCCTCGCAGAAGGTATCGTCGGTGAAGCGCTCCATCAGGCTGGTCTTGCCCACGCCGCGGGAGCCGATGATGATGACCTGCAGCTTGAAGTCGGCCGGCCTGGGGGGCTGCTTCCTCCGGCGCGCCTGGCCGCCCGACAGCGCCGGGGAGCCCGCGCCCAGGCCGCCGCCGCCCCCGGCCCGCCTCTGCAGCGCGGCGCCCGGATCCATGCACGCATACGGCTCCCGCTCGGCCCACCGCCCGCCGCCGCCCGCTCCCGGGCCCCGAGCCCCGGGCCCCGGCGCCCCCTCGGCCTCCGCCGCGCGCCGGGGGTCGGCCCCGGGCTCGGCGTCCGCCCGCTCGAGCGGCCCCGACGGCCCGTGGGCTCCGCGCTGCAGCTGCGCCTCCGGCCGGCTCCCCGCACCCGCGCCCACGCCGCCGCCGCCGCCGCCGCCGCCGGGAGAGGAGGAAGGGAAGCAGCTACTCCGCAGCAGCGGCAGCAGCATCCCGGACGAGGAGGGGCAGGAAGCGCAGGCGCGGGGCGGGCGGGGCGGGGCCGTGGGACCCGCGAGGGGCGGGCGGCGGGGTACTCGCGTGTCCCCTGCCGGCCGGAGGACCGCGCGCCTAGCGCTTCTTGTCTGCTACAGCCCGCTTCTCTTTGCCTACACCGCGTCCTTGCTCTCCCGTACCCCTGCTGCTCCGTTTCCGTTGCCCTCTCTTCCCCATCTTTTCTTTCTGTCTGCTCTGGTAACTTCTCCTTCTTCGTCCTCCGCCCTTTTCCTTTTTCACTCCTCCTTTCCCTTCTTTCACTAAGCACAGTCCCCAAACACCACTGCAGTTTATTAGCCATCTCTCCCCCCAAACCTGTTACATTCTCAAGATAGCATTCCCCAAATCCCTGTTGCAAACTCAAAATGTTGCTGGAACGCTCGCAAGTCCCCGAGCCAGGCCTTCTCAGTCACACCCTGCCAACTGGGGTCTCCTGTTCAGACCCAATCACGCCAAGGCCCGACCCTCTCCCCGTGGGAGGTAGATTTCTTCGTCTTTCCTTGTCACGTCTGTCTTTCATAGGAAGAAAATGTCATGTCTTTTCCATAGGAAGCACACGAAATTAGTTATTTTTAGCCCTGATTGCTGCCTCGTTCATAGTTCAGCAGTTTTTCTTCCGGTTCACTTTTAATATAAATAAATGGCATGCTCCTTTGGGGGAGCGAGTTAAACCTCAAACAGTAGTAAGAAACTCCAAGGTTGACACTCCAAAAAGTTTAGGAATTATGGACTCGGGCGGGGTGTTTTGCCACTTGTAGTTGAAAGGATTTAAGGATACAGAAAATCACTGCTGTGATTCCTTGCCAGGGATTTGTTTAGCAAATTCCTCAGCGTGAATTTGAGCACCTCAGAACACAGGGTTCTAAATATGATAGGAGCTGGCACACTGGCTGAGAATGATCACGTAACCCACCGAATTTCAGCTTTATTTAGAACTGGATTTGGTAATGCATAGTACATGTGGATGTTACCCTACAAACCTGATTTGTAAAAACTTGTATTGCCCACAAATTAATTGAAAGTTTACATCTGTAGGAGAGTCCTTAGCTTTCCAAAAGCAATCACAATAGTTTTTCTTTATTCGCTAGTTCTTACGATATTTAAAATATGATTGGATCTCTATAATTTTAAACACGGCTCCATCATTTACAATCAAGGAACCACTCTCAACTGTGGATTTCTCTCCTCTGCTGTAGGAAGGAGAGTAGTGACCCCTCTTGCCATTTAGCAATGTCAGGAAGGAAACACATCCCTCTTGGCATATGGATGGTCTCATCCGTCTGGACGTCCATACCAAACTTTGGTGGGAGTCCATCCTCTTCTCCAGTGTGTCCATGACAGACATGTTGGTCACTGATTATGCTGCACACCTGGTATTTTTGTAGTGATCTGTGGGCTGAAGAGCTAGCTGTGAAGTTTGTGCTCTATGCAATTACTCATAGTTAATATACTGTGGTAAGGGAAATTTGAACTGTTGGGGAATTGGTGTTATTTAACCAAATTGTGGTAACTGAAATTTCTGCTTATCTGAGCCTGCAAAGAGTACTGTCTGTACCAAAAAAGCATTCATTATCATGAGGGTGGGAATCAGATTGCATCATTCTTCTCTGCTAACAGAACTCTGAGTTTTGTCCAGACACTCACACTGCTCTGGGAAGTCCTGTGCTTCAGGTAAAGCTTGCCCAAGCATCAGGACCAGGGAGGAGAATGTTGTTTTGTCTCAGTCAATCCCTCAGATTCTATTCTCCTTGCCAGTAAGTGGCTCAGAAAAGGCATACGACTAAAGTCTGGTCAATGAGAAATGCAGGGAAATCTTTGGGAGGACAGAGCTTCTGGTAAAAGGTTTGTAGCTCTTCAAAAAAGACCCGGGGGGGGGGGCGGGAAACAAAAACAAAAACAAAACAAAACAAAAACCAAAAAAGGCCCAAGGAAGAGATAGTCCCTCTTCTGCCTCTGACCTTTCGTGTGAAAGGTGTGGTGCTTATAGGAGTTTCTGCCATCTTGCTGTCTTGAGGACAGCTAGCTGACAGGTTGTAGGTGGCAGAATGGACAGATGAAAAAACCCTGGGACTTAGATGTGGTTGTGAAGGCGCTGAATTAACCAACCGTGGAGATAGTCCCACCCCCACCCCACCTAGGGACATCTCACCATGCAAGAGAATAAATTCCCTTGTAGTTTAAGTCTTTGGTGGTAGGTTTTTTCATATATGGAGCTGAAAGAATCCTAACAAATATAGGGAAGGCATGCTTGCAAATATGACATTATAGAGGTAAGCTTGAATCAGCCCTATCTTTTTTAAAGAATGTACTTTATCAGTAACAAATTACCTGTGGTGTGCCTGACAACTGATCACAACATACAGGTGTTTTGTTTCATGGTCCTGCCATTCAGAACTGGGCTGTGTACTAGCTATGAAGGGAAGGCAACAGGTAGGAGTAGCCAGAGAAGAATACCAAATTCAATATATTTCTCCAAATTGGAAGTCAAAGTAACATTCTATGGGGCATGGAGACTGGTATCAAAAAGCATCATCTAAAAACTCAGGGTAACTCCAGGTTTTGTGGGGCTTGACAATTTGGGGGTCACTTTTTAAGAAAAATTTGAAAATTACAAATTGAAAACCATTGAGAAATTGAAAACTGCTCAGGGGCTGAGATGTTACATGACTTGAAAGCTAACAAGTTAGCTCAACACAGTTTCATGGGTGCTGGCAGAGGACAGGAGGCTCCTGGGTCAAAGGCATGGACTCATGGAGAGGCAAGCAAGTCTCAGTCTTGTTCCTGCCAAGACACACTCCCCACCCCAAACCCCCAAGTTTTACTATGTAACTGACATACAACGTTGTTTTAGTCCAAAGTGTGAAACATAATGATTGAATATTTGTATATATTGTAAAATGATCAACACAACAAGGTTAGTTAACGTCCATCAACTCACATAGTTGTAATTTTTTTGTGTGTGATGAGACCTTTTTTTTACCCTTCTAGCAACTTGCAAATATACACCACAGTATTGTTAACTACAGTCTCCATGCTGTACATTACCTCCCATGACTTATTTATTTTATAACTGGAAGTTTGTACTCTTTTTTTTTAAGGTTTTATTTATTTATCAGAGAGAGAGGGAGAGAGCACAAACAGGGTGAGCGGCAGAGGGAGAGGGAGAAGCAGGCCCCCTGCTGAGCAGGGAGCCCAATGTGGGACTTGATCTCAGGACCCTGGGATCATGACCCGAGCTGAAGGCAGACACTTAACCGACTGAGCCACCCAGGCGTCCCTGGAAGTTTGTACTCTTTGACCCAGTTCACCCATTCCACCTACTCTTAACTCCCCACCTCTGGCAACCACCAGTCTGTGTTTTGTATCTTTGACTTCGCTCTTTTTAGATTCCCCATAAAAGTGAGATCATACAGTATTTGTCTTTCTCTGACTTATTTCACTTAGCGTGATACCCTCAAGCTCCATCCTTGTTGCAAATGGCAGGATTTTCTCCTTTTCAAAGGCTGAATTATATTCCATTGTGTGTATGTGCATGTAACAAATGTCTTACCCATTCATCCATTGACGTACATCGCGCTTGTTTCCATGTCTTGGCTATTATAAACAATGCTGCAGTGAACGTGGGGCACAGATATCTTTTTGAGATTGT
The DNA here is from genome assembly GCF_017311325.1 of Ursus maritimus. Classification (NCBI taxonomy): domain Eukaryota; kingdom Metazoa; phylum Chordata; class Mammalia; order Carnivora; family Ursidae; genus Ursus; species Ursus maritimus. The sequence continues at coordinate 55,923,944 of NW_024424230.1, read as the reverse complement.
GCTTTTCTTTTTTTGGATAAATACCCAGAAGTAGAATTGCTGGACCAGAGGGTAGTGCCATTGTCAATGTTCCGAAGAACCTCCATACTCTTTTCCACAATGGCCACACCCATTTACATTCCCACCAACAGAAGGACACATTTTATTAGTTGACCTTATCGCTTTATTACTCCCAGCACAGTGGGCAATATGAACATCATATTCACCTCAGTTCCCTTTGTCCCCAAGTCCTACAGGTGCTGCGGGACTGGGTCCAGGTAGATGTTGCACAGAGTGGGGTTTGCACGGCAGCTGACGAGCCTCAGGCTTGGGAACCCCAGTCTTTAACAGGGCTGCAAACAAACCTGCCCAGCCTTTGCCAGGAGGGAGTCGTTGTCTCTATTACACCGGTCAGCAGATAAATCCTCCCCCTGTCTTGAAGGGAGCCAGGATCTCATTCTTCCAAGGTCATTTGCTATACAAACATCCCTGAAAAGATTGTCAGGAACAAAAGTTGCCCCTGCTTACAAAATGTGCAGAAGCACATGAGACCCATGGAAAATTAACTCCCAACAAAAATTAGGTAAAAAGTAAATATTTTTTTCCGAATGATAAAATAAACGATCACTCACAAATTTAAAAGTGCTGATAAATGCTCTGAACAAAAATTTAAAACTTAATATTTTCATTAATGAATTTCCTGAATCACGTCCATAATTTTTTTTTACTACATTTGTTGACTGCATACCATTGATTATATGAAATAACTTTGTAACATCTTTTACAGAGAGAATTGAAATGCAGTCTTTCCGTGAGCATGGCAGATTGGAATTTTTAACTGTTGTTATTCATAGTTGGAACACGTAAAAACCATGAGACATCATCTCCAGACATGTTCTCTGTTCACAGTTCTGCTATAGGTTTTTGTCCTACAAACACAGGAATCCTGATCAACACCATTTTCATTTAAAAAGAAAACAAAATGCATCGTGTGTTAATAATTGTTTACACTTCACTATTTTTTAAAAGATTTATTTATTTATTTAAAGGGGGGGTAGGGGAGGAGCAGAGGGAGAGGAAGAGAGAGAATCCCAAGAAGTCTCCCCACTGAGCATGGAGCCCCAACTGGCTGACGCTGGGCTCAATCCCACCACCATGAGCTCATGACCTGAACCGAAATCAAGAGTCGGTCGCTTAACCGACTGAACCCCCCAGGAGCCCTGTCTACACTTCGCTATTAAGTGTATCCCTTACTGGAAAGAATTCCACTTTGCTTGGGCACTGATGAGGACTGAATTTTCTCTTTACAGTTTTGTGCTTCTGTATTGGAAGAATGCCCCTCAGATGCGCGACTGGCTGCACCTGCCACTTGCCCTCCAGTGTCCATGTACTTTTGATGCCAGTCAGTTGGACCTGTTCTAATTGCAATATGATTGCTGAAGATGAACCTTTGTGTCACAACCCACGTGAGCTGGCACAGTGGTCAGAAAGCTAATTCCTACGTGGAACTATTAGCAGTAATTTGTTTGTACATATAAGTGACTGCGAACCACATACTATAACCCATTAAGCCTAAACCAAAAATAGGCCCAGTTTAATGCCCCCATAGGTATGGCCACTCAAATGCCACCTGACACATGGGGAAGTGTGACGGACATGGGAAGAGGCAGCGGCCGTAACAAGTTGCACTGAAGTTATTTTCCTCTAAACTTTATAGACATTTGTTTATGAGAACGCAGTGCTGGGATCCCTCCCACTTGCCTCTGCAAGCAAGGGGTCCTGAAGTTTAAGCTTCATTATTTACGACGAATCTGCAGCTGCATAAACCCCAACTCCACGCTTATATACTAACCAAAATCAAAATAATCTTTTCCTCCTTGTTACTCAATTAAGATGAATAAATGTCTCAAATACGAATGTATAAAATATATTTACACTTCAAAAAAGACATCTGTTTCATACTTGGGGATTCTGTGTAAGAATTTGTTGACCAGAAAGAGTTTGAAATTTAACATGGGAATAATCCATAGAGTCAACCCTGGAAGAAGTGGGAGACTAAACGCTGCCCCTTTCCTCAGAGAAGGGGGTGGCGGATGGTGATCAATGCTTTTGCAAGAACAGGAAAGAAAAGCGTGTCAAGGATGCTCAGAGCCTCTTAACCATCATTATGTTGTTATCTCTATGAAGTCCAAGGCCAGATCAAGACCTCCAGAAGCCCTAAGCTCTGGAGAGTATGTCGTCCACCAGCGCCTTCTCTGTATGTACCGCAAAAGACAAAGCAGATGATATGTAATATAAATCTAAGAAAGGTGTTAGTGGTTGAAATGTGTGCTCCACACTGTTATGTTGAAGTCCTAAGCCCCAGTACCTCAGAATGTGACCTCACTTGAAAATACGGTTTTTGGGGCGCCTGGGTGGCACAGCGGTTAAGCATCTGCCTTCGGCTCAGGGCGTGATCCCGGCGTTCTGGGATGGAGCCCCACATTGGGCTCTTCCGCTATGAGCCTGCTTCTTCCTCTCCCACTCCCCCTGCTTGTGTTCCCTCTCTCGCTGGCTGTCTCTATCTCTGTCGAATAAATAAATAAAATCTTAAAAAAAAATAGAAAATAGGGTTGTTGCAGATGACATTAGTTGAATTCAGATCAGGTCTTGCTAATCCAACATGGCTGGTGTCTTCAAATGAAGAAGAGAAGAGGCACAGACATGGGAGAGGGGATGCCACGTGATGACAGAAGCAGAGATCAAAGCGCTAAAGCTGCAAGCCAAGGAAAAGCAAAGATTGCTGGCAAGACACCAGGAGCCGGAAGAGGCAGGGAAGGATTCCCCCGACAGGTTTCAGACCCGGCATGGCCCCCACCTGATTTCTCACTTCGCATCTCCAGAACTGGGAGAAAATACATTTCTACTGTTCTAAACCACCCAGTTTGTGGTCTTTTGCTGCAGGAGCCCTTAGCAAAGCATTGTTGACCCTTGAACAATGTGGGGGTTGGGGGTGCCAATGCCGTTCCCATGAAGTTGAAAATTCGTGTCTCCCCCAGATCTCAACTACTACTTGCTCACTCTCTACTGGAAGCCTTACTGGTAACATAAGCAGTCGATTAACACATATTTTGCATGTTATAGGTACTATCTACTGTATTCTTACAATAAAATGAGCTCGAAAAAAGAAAATGTTAGTAAGAAAATCATAAGGAAGAGAAGATGTGTTTACAGTACTGAACTGTCTTTATTGAAAAAACCGCCCATGTTATATGGGCAATAGATACATGTATGATGTATGCTCAGTTCAAACCCATGTTGTTCAAGGGTCAGCTGGAATATGACGGGCCAAGGAATTCTGGTATTTTTGGTCATGATTCATTATTTCAATGCCTTTTTGTTTCTTTTAGAAAATATGAATTTCTTTCTTAAAACTCTGCTGCTTGTCCACCTTTTAGGGCATCTCTGGTTTCCTGATGCTCTAGGTATAAGCTTGGTCTGCCCTTTGTGTTAGTGAGAACTGTTCCTCTCTCTCTGCTCCTGTTAGATTTTCAGTGATGGACTGTTGACACCAAGACACTAGTTCATGTTCTACTTTTCGGACTCAGTTCTGGGGTAAAGCGAGTTATTGCCTTGGAATCACAGGGAGCTGTGAATCACTGGCTGAACTCCTATCTGCCCCTAGATGACAGCAGTGCCCTCAACAGCAGAAAGCCTGTGCTGGTAGACACAGTGGGCCAGGGAAGGAGACCGACAGTAGTACAGTAGAGGCGAGGGTACGGCCAAGGGGGATTGTTGAGGATCCATGTCTGCCCCCACCCCATACTCAATCACCTACCACCTCTCTACAGTTTTGACAAATGCTCATTTGACATTTTCTCCATGTTACGTCAAGTGCTGTGCAAATGCAGCTGGAAGGCAAGACCCCTCATGACCTCCTCCAGCGCATGGCCTTTCCATGTCCAGATCCTGTGTTTCCTCTAGAAAGAACTTTTAGAATTTGGGAAGGTTGTCCAAATCTTTCATTGGCCAGAATGAGGTCATATGCTTTGAAGCCAATTGCTGGCAAAGGAAGTGGGTCCGTCATCAAGGGTTACCACTGGTCCTGGGGCTATGGTCAGTCTCCGTGAGTTACTGGGGGAGGGCTGGACACTCGAGTGAAATCAGGGCATGGCTAGCAAGGAAGAAGGTGGGAATGGATGTTGGGTATGCATCCAACAGTTCTTGCTGTGTCAGCTTCAAACTTAGCAGCATACTGGCTGTTCTCCTTCCATGCTTGGGAGCCCAGCTGTCTGTGACTTCACCCCGGCCAGCTGGTCCTAGTGAGAAGGCCCTGCCTGCATGACTGCCCCGTCTTCCTCCTGCTCCAGCCTCCACTCTGCCAGTCCTAGGCTTCTGGCTGACACAGCCCTACTTGCCAGGTGAGGAAAGGTGAAGAACAGCATGAGCTGGATGGTAAGGCCTAGACAAAGATAGAGAGATGCAAATGCTTCCCACATGTTCTGGGACCAGTGAGGGGTCAGGAATTTTGGAAGAAGAGACACACCATCAGAGCAGATTAATTAACTCATTTATTCAGCATGCTTCAATCAATCACCTGCTATGTGCTAGGCCCTGGGGACATACTCCTGGACAAGAGGACACAGTCTCAGTGCTGGACATTCCCAGGGCCACTCTCCGACTTTCCCCTTGGTTCCGAGGCCAGGAGGTGACCTGTCAGGGTTTCCAGGCCCCTCTGTCTCTGGCTTCCAGTGGGGTTTGGCCCCTTAGAGGCAACAGTAGGAGATGAGAAGTGGGCAGGGAGGGAGGGTGAGGTTTTATTCTTCAAGTTCCATCCCTGTTGGACTACCACAGGTCACCTACATCTCTCTTAATGACATGCCATCTGCTCATTTTATTATGCTTTATCAGGGTGTTAATTTTTCCCACACGAAAATTTCCAATTGAAATTTTTAAGACACTGTCCTTCATTTGACCTGAATACTTTTATCTGTGTGAAATGGCTCAACTGGAGGAATATGCTTGTCTCCATTTTATTATTTAAGAATATAACATTATTGCAGCTGATGCTGCTTCATAACGTGATCCTTAGAATATGTGTGGGTGCAGGTGGTGTCAAAAAGCTGGGGAATTGAAACGTCCTGGTAGCAGCTTATACAACGCAGTCTACATCAAAATCTTGCACTCTGAATTGTGAAAAAAAATTATACATGCATGCATACACACGAGGCTTAAAATAATAAGTGGGTACTTTCAAAGGCAACCATCTTTTGGTCAAGATGCTTTAAACGTGAGCTTTTTCTTCAACGGAAAAGAATATGGGCAATATTCCGGTTGGTGGCCTAATGCTGTTCACTCCACCCAGGGAGCTTACTGAATCGGGATCATTCCTTTTGTGATCAGAAATTCTGCAACAGTCTGTTGTTTTTCATGAATTAGTGGCTTTTCTTATTTTTCTTTTCTTTCTTTTTTTTTTTTTTAAAGATCTTATTTATTTATTTGAAAGAGAAAGAGAGCACGCAAGAACAGGGTGAGGCGCAGAGGGAGAGGCAGACACCCCGCTGAACAGGGAGCCCGATGCGGGGCTTGATCCGGAGACTCTGGCATCATGACCGGAGCCGAAGGCAGACGCTTAACCAACTGAGCCACCCAGGTGCCACAGTGGCTTTTCTTTTTAAAAGAATGAGATGTGTGTGTGATGGATCCACCTTCTTTTTCTTCCCAACACCTCCTACCTCCTTGCTATATAAATGAGACGAAGGCGGCCTTAGTATATTGGCTCCTGGGTTGTTTATTTCTTCACATCAGGCAAAGGCCCTTTAGCTCAAAATCCTGATAATGCCAAATAAATTTTTACATATCCAATTGATTCAAATGTAGCCTCAATAAGCAGATTTTTAGCCATTTAGAGCCGGTCTACTTTGTATAGCCTGAGAAAGTATGCCTGATTTCTGCTAGCCATGGATCAGGTAAACTGGGGCTATGAAGACCCCAAGCTGCTCTTCAGAGTGATCTGATCCGGGGCTCTCTGTCCAGAGACATCACCTCGCCATGGAAGGCCCCTCTCTTATCCTCTTCTCTGATTGCTCGGGAGTTCCCTGGCTGAGCTGGGGTCTCTGGCATGGGAGTTCTAGACAGTCTCAGGCCATCAGGGACTCCCCACATGCAATCCCATCAAATGGGTGTCTGATGAAGCTTGTGTGTCCTCCTGTTGCCTCCTGGCCATGTCTTTTTCTTTGATCACCTCTGAAAGCCTGCAAACCCCCTACACTGCTCTATTCAAAAATTACCCTCTATTTTTTCTTGAGAAAGTCAGGTATCTACTCAGGACAATACATCTAACATCACAAAGTTCAGAATGTGGGAACCACAGGATGACTCCCAAATGTCTGTGTAGGCTGCCTTCGTGATAACAGGAAAGCTAATGACCACATTTTGGTTTTGGCATCATATGTGGAAGGCTGAATACGGACTTCAATCGGAAGAAGAAGAAGAAGAAGCTTTAAGAAAGCTGAGTTGAGATCAAAACTTGGATGGTTACCTAGAAATTGTTTCTTGTTTAAGATTCATACAGAAAGGCAGCAGTAACATTTCTGGTCCTCACATTCTGGAAAATCACCGAGCAATTTTTGCCTTTTTTTTTTTTTTAAGATTTATTTATTTATTTCAGAAAGAGAGAGTGCGAGTGCGTGAGCTGGGGGGGGAGGGGCAGAGAAAGAGGGAGCAGGGAAAGCAGACTCCCGGCTGAGCAGGTAGACCCCCTCTGGGCTTGATCTCTGGACCCTGAGATCATGACCTGAGCCAAAACCAAGAGTCGGACGCTCAACCGAGGAACCTAGGTGCCCCCAATTTTTGCTTTAGAAGAGTAATTACCTTTGTCAGGAATTATTTGATGTAGAAATCTACTCAAATTAACACAAGTCAAAAGTTAGACTTTGTTGGTTGCCTGGGTGGCTCAGTCAGTTAAGCATCTGCCTTCAGCTCAGGTCATGATCTCAGGGTTCTGGGATGGAGCCCCGTGTCGGGGTCCCTGCTTGTAGGGAACTTACTTTTCCCTCTCCTCCCTGCTCATGCTCTCTCTTGCTATCTCTCTTCCTCTCTTTCTCAAGTAAATAAGTAAAATCTTTAAAAAAAAAAGAATTGTTGTCTTACACCCCTCAAGTGGGAGATACAGCCAGACCCCATGATGGGTTACATTTAGAAATTGGAAGGTCAGACACGGAGTGTCATGGGCTGAATCGTGTCCCTTTCCAGATCCCCCAAATTCATATGTTGAAGTTCTGACCCCCAGTATCTCAGAATGTGACTGTGTTTGGAAAGGAGACCTTTCAAGAGGCGATTAAAGTAAAATAGGGTCATACGGGCAGGCCCTAACCTGATATGACCACTGTCTTCATAAGAAGAGATTAGGATCCAGACACACAGAGGTAAGACCATGTAAGGACATGGGGAAGAGACAACCACCTACATACAGGCCATGAGAGAGGTGTCAGGAGGAGCCAATCCCGCCGATACCTTGCTCGCGGATTTCCAGCTCCCAGAGTGGTGAGAAATAAACATCTGTTGTTAAGCCCCCCAGTCTCTGGCACTTTGCTATGGCAGCCCTGGCAAACTCACATACAGAGGTCACTAGATGATGAGTCCCACATCTGTGGTGCCCACAACCCCTCTTATCAGCTCTTCTCGTCTCTATTGCCCATTTATCTGCATCTACAGATGGCTTTCTTGCATGTGGTGCAGGTACGGTAAAGACGGTCTTGCCAGCCTTGATTCTAGATGATTGCTCTGAGCTCCAGCTTCAAACCAATCTGTTTCCGGGAGAGAGAACCCCACTAACCCCATTAGGTCAAATGTCCATCCTGGTCTAACGAGAGCTATGGCGGTTGGGTGAGGAGAGTCACATGAGCCAGCGTGGAAACCTGGCCCTCCCAATCCTCTGGAGACGTCTGCAATGAGTGCCCCTCAGGTACAGGGGTTGGGCTGAGGCAGGTGTCCCAAGGACTGAGCTACTGAAGTTATTCTAAGCAAATCTTAGAGACGAAAGTAGAACTATCCGACAAAGCCAACACAATATGGTCCGTGGGAGTGGGTCAAACTTCTTGTATCCTCTTCCTCTAAACTGGTAAGTGGGCAGTGAGATGTACTGAAGGCAGGACATGGCTCTAGCAGCTTATTCCGAAATATGTAAGAAGTCCGTGAGGATTTCAATCATGAGCAGGGAAAGAGCAGGACTGAACTTTCTCTCTCTCTCTCTCTCTCTCTCTCTCTCTCTCACACACACACACACGTGCACGCATGCCTCAGCTGTCATTTTGTGATTTTTCTCCCCTCTTTAATATTGTTCTTTTATTTCAAACACAGACAAAAGCACACGCATGGGGGCAGAGTGGAAATGAAACACCCAGTGTGCCTTTTTGTGTGTCTTGCCAGAGTAGATGGAGACCCTACATCTAAACCAGGATAGTCCTATGTCCTTGGGATACTCGAGCTAAGCAAGCTTACATGCCTTTTCTCAAAAAAGGAAAATTAGAAAATGTAAAGATACCAATGAATGTATTCGGTTTCAGATTACAGAAATTGAACAGTGATAAGCTTTAGCAAAAAAGGGAAATTGATTTTTAGGCTATAGGCACAGCACATAGAAAGCACAGAGAGAAGTGCACGTGGGCCCGGGACCGAATAGGAGCCAGAGCCAGAGACTGCTGGCCCATCAGGCTTTTCTCTCACCTCTCACCTGTGCCTCTCGGGGGCATCAGCTCAGTTGGTTATCTCTTGTGATCTTCCTCTGCTTCCCAGTTGGAAAAAGAGGAAAAGGCTGTTATCTGCAGCTCCTAGAAAGGAAGACTATAAACTCCCATCTCTTTTTCTATTGCCAGATTCATAGAGAAGCCTCTGGTGGTCCTGGCTTTGGTCAGTGCTCCACCTTTACACCAGCCAAGAGTGGCAGAGAAAGCGGGCATCACCTAAGAACAGGACAGCTTGATGTGACCAGGTTCACAGGCAGGGAAGGCGGGTTCCAGAAAAGGGCAGACGGGTGGTGGAGATGACGCAGGCTGTGAGCTGGGGAGACAAAATTATAGCTGTCTGCTTCCACAAACCGGCAAAAAAGGGGAGAAGACTTGTAATCATACCATTTAGAGATAATAGTTGGGATATTTGAACACCATTTTTTTTTTCACTGAGAAAGCACACTGTCTATCCACACTCTAAGAGAGGAACAGTGGTGGGATCGTGTGGATCTGCCACCGTTCTTTTATATTTGTTCAGTGGGACTAGTTTTTCTCCACACCTGGATAAAAACTCAGGCAGCCTGATGACTGTCAGGTCACTTTCAAGTAATACAAATTGTCTCAATACGGAAATGAGGATTTCCGGTCTACGGCAATTCTCTAAACTCAAAGTTGATTTGATTGAAGTGTCTCTCCTCTACCAGGTGGGAGGCCTACAATCGAGGAACATCTAAAGTTCTGTTTTTTTCCCAAACCCCATCCATTTGCTAACCATGGTTTCTGACACCTGCAGGACTGGGGGTCACCTGGGGACAATGGGAAGACGAGGGAAAGAATGGTCTGTGTTCCGCTGATACTGTCATGAGCTGGCTTCCTGCTCTTGGCTGCTGGCAGATTCTGTCTCCTGAGCCTTTGTGTGGGTGCCTCAGAGGCCTTCCTCCAGGCACCCACTCGAGTGGGCATCTCCCGTTTGCAGTTAGGGAGTTGGGGGTGATGATTTTCTTCTGGTTCAAGTTTGTGTTTCACCCAGAGCTATACCGGCCATTCCTTGCCCCTCCAGGGGTCTCTGGACGAGACCTGACCAGCAATAGCTTTCTCATAGGTGGGAAGCATCCTGTCCATTTGCTACAGCATCTTGGGGTGCAGGCCTCCCACACAGCCACCATCCCTCCCCTGGGCCATTGGCAGAGCACAGCATCTCTCATTCTTTAGACTTCTCAAGTGGGAATCAGAGCCCCGTTTCTGGGGCCTTCCGCCACATGCGACACCAACCAGGCCCTCCACGTAGTCCGCTTAATCCTTCTCTTGGCAGTTTGAGTTGAGATCAAGTGTCCTCCACCTCTCCCCCAGGGACTGGGACTTAAAGCCCATCAACAGTTCTCTCTAAAAGTCCTCTGGACAAATCCCCCTAGTCTCTCCACATTCTGACATTTGATGTAGGTCAGGATTACAGTTCCTCACCACTTACCTTAAAAGTCAACATCCTTATTTGGAAGTTCAGTTTGGCCTATGATCTTCCTGATGTCAGGGTCTCAGCCAAAAGCTGCATTTTTATACTCTTTTATACACTAAAAAATGCCCCCTCTTCTTTACTTTAATTTTAAGTGAATGAATGAATAAATGAATGAGTGAATAAGTAGGTAAGTAAGTAAGTAAGTAAATAAAGAAATAATTGATTGAGTCATCCTTGAAAGCTGTTTTTTGTTTGGAAAATTTGAAAATGCAACTATACTTTGTTCTCCCTGTATCCATTCTTAAACATCGCACATCTGAGGGTTTACATGGCATCTCTGCTTTAGAGTTAACACTGGAAATGATAATAGTTTTCATTTATATAGCACTTTAGAGTTGAAAAAAAAAGTGCTTCCAAATTGCTTGTTTCTGCATTCAATTGTTCCAAATTAGGAGACATAAAAGAACCGTTAGAAAAAAGAGCCATGAATAATGTATTCTTTTGTGTCTACCTCAAGCCCATAAACAAGCGAGAAAGACATAAAGGATTTTAAAACTTTGGAAGATTTGCACCTCAATCAAGATTAGGGTTTTTTTTTTTAAAGGATTTTTTACTTTTAAGTAATCTTTATGCCCAACATGGGGCTCCAACTCACAACCCCAAGATCAAGAGTTACATTCTCCACTGACTGAGCCAGCCAGGCACCCAGAGATTACAGTTTTATTGTATGATTCAAATATTCTTCTAAATTTACTCATTGATGATCATACTGTTAAAAAAAAAACAGTTTTTTCTTGTTTTTCTTGAGAGGAGGCATTCAAATTTGAAGGTTAAACTCAACGATGCTGTATTTTAATAACCGAATATGTTCGGTGATAGTAATGGTATGCTGGGGCCGCTCCCCAGGTGATGCTGTCTTTCAAGGAGGGTCTCAACAAAGCGAGGCTGTCCCACACGGGGTGTTTTCGAGGAGGTCGGGAGCCAGGCCAGTCTGTTACGTGGACAATACACATTTTACTGCCACCTGAATTGCATTTCCACAGTCTGAAGTTACAGCTTCTCAGTAGAACTAGTAGTCATTTTATTTGGAATAATGTCTTCTTAATGGTGGAGATGTGGCTTTGTGCCACAGAAAAAGTGCCAATTAAAAAAAAATTCACCTTCCCTTCTTCTCTCTTTCCCCTTCTTCTTCCTCGTCTTCCCTCTCCTTCTCTGCTCTCCCTCTCCTTCTATTTCTCTTCTCTACATAAACCACCCATTCTCACTTCAGTCCAGCTGAAGATGTGTGTCTTAGGATTTGCCTAGTGACTGAGCCTCTATTTTCCCCTCACTGGTGGCCAGAAACTGAGGTTTGTCTCCTCTTCCAATGGTCCTTCCTCCTGGTGCCTGGGCAGGAGACACAGAAAGTCCCCTGCTGTCCCATCCGCACAGCCAGCCATGATCTCTCACCACAGAAAGCCACCAGCCTCTTTGAGGAAGTAGGCTACCCTTCGTCTTTTTCTCCTGATGACTTCTTCAATTTCTTAGCTCTGACTACATATTTAAGCAATACAGTAAGAGAAAATGGGTTTCTCTAGCAGTAATATGGGGCCTATAAAGACTCTTAGTCCTGGAAGTCAGGGGGCAGGGGGCTGCAGTGTCTTCTTTAGCCCAAGTCACGACAGATGCCACTGTTGCTATGACTTCCTCCAATCTGTGCCCAGGCATGCTCAAGGCAGCTAGACTTTACGGCAGCATTTTTCTTTATAGGACTGCCAGACTTGTGAATGGGACCTGGATCCTCCCATCCAATGTTGCTTTATCATCCAACTAGCTTATTAGTTTATGCAACAGACAAATGTTACTGAGTACGTTGACCTGACGCTCCCGTGTTAGCTGAGGAAGGGAGATCTAGAAAAGGATTCCTGCCTTTGAAGAAATCATGATGCAGTAGAAAACATGTGTCCCTTCTGTATCTGCCTACGACTTTAAGGATTCAGTGTATCAAATGCCTCTGGAACCGCTTCAAATCTTCCTGACCCGACATGGTGTCCCAGCTACCCTGTAGCCACCTGCCCGGTACAGGCTCTGAAGAGCTTTGGAGGGGCGACCTGACAGTGTCTTGCATCTTGATGCGGTCATGTCAACAGTCCCTCACTTCCTACCACAGGGCCAGCTCGGGTCCCTCCACAAGCATCTGGGACATTCAGGAGTTAACTCCAGTTGAGCACTCTTGGCCAATGGGTGACAGGAGCTTCTTCCTTTCATGGCTTGGCCAAGGTAGAAATCCAGAAGCAATGCCACATCTTGGAAGATAGTGTACAGATTAGCACTACCAAGGACAGAAGATATAGGGATTTGAGGGCCATCACATCCTGTTCCACCCCCTGTCTGGTTCCTGTGCAATCCAGTGGTATCATGGCAGATGCCAGGGGGTTACCGCAAGTTAAACAAAGGGCAGCCAAAAGCAGTGGCTCTAATAAATGAACAAATACCTTTACTGGAGCAGATTAGCCCCTCTCTTGGCACTTGGCATGCAGCTATTGATCTGGCGAATGCATTTTTCTCAAAGAAGAATCAAGAGCAGTTTACTTTCATGAGGAAGTATACCAGCACTTTCCTGAGCTTTCTTATTCTTTGTCGTGATATAATCTATAGGAACATTGATTATCTTGACATTCCACAAACCACCATGCTGGTCCACTTCATCGGTAATATCGTGCTAATTGGACCCGGGGAGTATAAACCAGAAGAACTCTACATGCCTTAGTAAAATACAAGTGTAGCCGAGGGTTAGAGATACGTGCCCTAAAGATGCAAGAATCTGCCACTTCGGTAAAGATTTAAGGGACCTAATGGTTTGGGGAAAGTAGGGAAGTCCCCTCTAAGGAAAAGGGGAAGTGGTTGCCCCTTGCATCCTCTACCAGTACAAAAGCCAAAAAACCCTCCACCAAATCAAAAAGACAAGACGCTTGGTGAGACTCTTTGGATTTCATTGACATAGCACATATCACACTTGGGAGTACTACTCTGACTCATTTATTATACGATTTAGAAGGCCACCCGTTTTAAGTGGGGCTCAGAGCAAGAGAGAGCTCTGCAGAAGGTCCAGGCTAGCCCTCCACCAGGCCATTTTACCCAGCAGGCCTGATGCTATTAGGGGGATCTGAGGCAGATAAGGAAGCTGGATAAGTTCTTCCTCTTCTTCCTCTCCTTCTTCTTCTTCTTCTTCTTCTTCTTCTTCTTCTTCTTCTTCTTCTTCTTCTTCTTCTTCTTCTTTTCAAGATTTTATTTATTTATTTGACAGAGAGAGAGAGAGTGAAAGCACAAGCCGGGAGACAGAAGGAGAGGGAGAAGCAGGTTCCCCGCTGAGCAGGGAGCCCGATGCGGGGCTTGATCCCAGGACCCTGGGATCATGACCTGAGCTGAAGGCAGCCGTTTAACTGACTGAGCCACCCAGGCTCCCCAAGAACTTCCACGTCTGAAGTGATGCCATTCTGCAGCAGAGAACCACTGGCCATTTGAAAATCAATTCCTGGTGTGCTACTGAGTCCTAGTGGAGACTGACTTGCTTGCTAACCAGAGATTCCAAGTGCCTGTATGACCAGAGCTGACCAGCATGAACTGGTGTTATTAGATCTACCATGTTATAAGCGTAGAAGGTAATGCTACATTTGAGATCAGTCCTGGTAGGCTCAGAAAACCCATCTTACATAAACAGGTGGTACAGAATCTCTAGGTAACAACCTTGTAACAATAATGTCTGCGCTCCTCCTGAAACCTGTGGCTTAACAGGGGTGGGGTGGGATGGGAAGAAGGGTTCCTATCATAAGCTGGCAGAGGAAGAAATAATTCAGGCCTGGCTGATAGATGGGTTATTGTGATGATTTGGAGCTGGCCACGTTGCTACACCGCAGCTCTATTCCCAGTGGCCTTGAGGTTAAGTGGTGAAAGAAATCCCGCCAGTGGACAGAACCACATGTGACATTCTTCTTTGTTCGCAGGTGTGGAGATGTCGTCAGAGGTATGGGTGCACATGGAGTCCCGGGCGGTGGCAATGGCTTGTTGCCTGGGGGCCAGAAAGGAACAAGACTTGGACTTCAAGGTATACTGATGGGCTAAAACACAGTAGAGACACTGTATCCTTGAATGAACAGGGTGTAAGACCAAGGGAGGTCTATGACACATCCACTTAGCGATGAGATCCAGAGCTCGATCTGTGAACAGTCCTGTGTCATAACCTTCTGTTCCCAGAAAATGTGGCTGCCTAAAACCTACTGTCCGGGGAACAGATCCTGCTGCTGAGAAGTCATTGCGTCTGCCTTAAGTGAATTTTTTTCCTGTAGGCTGGAAATTGATGTGGGATTTCATAGGGCTTGCAGAAGTTTCATGAACCACTTTGTGTCTTCTTACTAATACATATTTGCTTATTCAATATTTATATGTGTTTAGGGGCACCTGGGTGGCTCAGTTGGTTAAGCGTCTGCCTTCAGCTCAGGTCATGATTCCAGGATCCTGGGATCGAGTCCCGAGTCAGGCTCCCTGCTCTTCGGGGACCCTGCTTCTCCCTCTGCCTGCTGCTTCCCCTGCTTGTGCTCTCTCTCTCTCTCTCTCTCTCTGACAAATAAATAAGTAAAATCATTAAAAATATTTTTAAAAATTTAAAAAAATATGTGTTTATATGTCTGTTTTGAGACATGTTTCATTATACTCTAGCAGCAATGTTGTGGGTAACCTCCACCCACCTCAACCATTTTTGGTGCCTACCATCACTTACTAACAAGCAACCAAGGATCCTGAGTGACCATGTGCTTAGGAAGTTTGACACACAAGTAACTGGGCAAGGATTAGGGTCCTGTGCTCGATATGGCCAAAAAGAGAGATGATGGGACTATCAGAGAAACTTGGTGAATCCAAAGTATCCAGGAAAACTGAGTTCATTAAAATTAGTCAAGATCTACCCCAATACCAAATTTATTATTATAAAACAAGAGTAATTGAAACAGTGTAGTACTAGTACAGAGATAGATAAACAACGAGGACAGTAAAAAGATCCTGGAAACGTTCATATCAACATTTGATTTATGACACACAGGCACCGTAGGACAGTGTGTTTTCAAACACCAGACCTAGGACAGTTGGGCATCCACATGGCCGTGAAATGAAATTAGACCCCACTTCACACCCTCCCTCAAACTCCAGGTAGATCAGGGACCCAAATGGTAAGACAAAACTATATGTGGCTTTACAAGTTCACTTGAGAGAAAATCTTCATGATCTTGGAGAAGAAAGACTTCTTGTACAAAACCCAAAGAGCTATATGTATACAGAAAAAGATTGATACTTTGACAACAGTGAAAATGAAGGATTTCTGCACACTGGGGATATCTAAAGAACTATTGTAAACGGGTAAGAAAAAAACAGACAATGGACAAGAGACTTAAACATTTTACAAAGAGGTATTGCAGTTGTTAATGATCTTATGAAAAGATGTTCAACACCCCTTAGTCAGTGAAATGCAAATTAAAACCACACATCAATCAGATGGGCAAAAGTGAACTTGTACTGCAGGGCCCCCCTCTGTCATAAATTCAAATACACACACATCTCTTTTCCTGGGCACTTGATTCTGTTCCAGAGACCCTCCGTTTTACCTGCCCAGAGAATAAATCTGTTTTCTGTCAGAGGGGAGAGACGAGTTTCCACAGTATAGAATTACAAAGGGGGGGTGTGTGTCAGGATTTTTTTTTTTAAATTAAGCATATGACCAATTGCCTTCACCTATGCTTCAATTCCTGAGTCCTTTGGAGGATTCATTGATGTATATCATGTTGCTTCTCAGCTTTCTCTGCTTCTGGCTTAAGATTCAATTTCCTTGAGTTTACTGAGTAATTTATCACTCTTCCATCTGCTTCTAGGGACCAAATTTTGTTGTCTCTTTTTCATCCTTGAGGGATTATTACTTAAAAAAAAAAAAACCCAAAGAGAAACCTAAGCCTTTCTTATCATCTTAGTGGGATTTTGGGAGGAAGAGAACGCCTCTCTCTCTCTCTCTCTCTCTCTCTCTCTATATATATATATATATATATATATTCTCTCTCTCTCTCTCTATGTATATATTCTCTATCTCTGATGTAAGTGTTTAGACAAATGTTTTTAAAATAAGTTAGGAAAGAACCAAAATATGATACCTCTGACTCAGTTTCTCATGGTCAACAGAATGGAGAACTGCACAAGAACAAATGATTTTATATGTTTTTAATCAAATTGTCTATCATTACTGTTTTCTTAGCTTCTCATTTCGGCCCCTACATAGAGGAAAGCCCTAATGGGGCCTTGAGCTGTGGTCCCAGAATTAGCCAGACCTTTCGATTATAGTGTTTAGGGTGGACTCTGGTCAATCTTGGGAGGGCCTTCCCCCAGGGTGTTCAGAGGAAGTGAAGTTTCTCTTTTTCTGGAAGTATAGAGAGATGGCACATTTGTTTAAACCACAATTTGGATGTTTATAATAAAAATACAGTTTATTTGATTTTTACAGATCTGGCCTTTCTGCATAAGGGAGAGAGCCAAAACTTTATTCAGTTTGGCCCAGTCTGCTTTGGAAATGTTTAGTCGCTCTTTGTAAATACCCATTCTCAGCGGCCCTCCCCAGCCCCTGCTTCCTTTCCTTCTCCAGTGTTTGGGTTAGTGGAAGGGCTTATGGTGTCTTCCTCACGGATCAGGGCCTTGGGGCTCCTGATGTCTCTGAATCAGAAATCCATGGCAAAGAACTCTGGACCATTCATTGTTTTTGCCTGGGTCATTCTTCCGGGAAGCATCAACCACCTCCTTTTGGCTGGCGAGGTCCTACCCTGCCTCTCACTGGTTCATGAAATCCAGTTACAACTCCCAGGTCAAAAATTACGCTAATAAACACAATGTTCAGGCAGCTTCCTGAGCCCAGGCCACGCTAGCCCACCTGCCCATGGAAAATACACCCCTCCCTCAGGTAAAACCGTAGCATTTTACGTCCTTCTCATAAAAATACAATAAGCAATGATTTCAATTTCACACAAATCAAATAAAGGAACATAAAAGCAGAAAATTTAAATGATCAATAACAATAATTAGAAACCTCAAATCATTAGGCCATAATGAGGATTTTCATGGGTATGAAAATCTCAGTATGAAATTCCAATGCATAATTGTTCCAGGATATCATTTTCCAGAAATGATCATTAGATTTTCTAGTGACAATGTAGATCTTGAGTAATTTTTTTAAAGTTTAGTTTTGAAAAGCTCTATTCTCCACAGGCAACTGAAAATGGCAAAGTTAGATATATTTTAGGAGCTTCAAAAATATGCAGAAATGTGTCTGGTAGATGGTTGCCTCAAATATATTACAATTCTTCAACAGGATCATATTAGGTATTAGAAAATCATTCAAGTTCTCTAGTTCTTCATATTGACATCCTATTAATTTAAACATTCCTTGCCATGGGCAGGTCCTAAATGAGAGGATCTGAGTCAAAATGAATGTTCTTCCTTTTTCTAGTATATTCTATATTTGGAAAGTTGATTTCAGGGTCAGAAAACTGCAATCTGTTTCACGTAAATAACATGTAAAAAAAGTAAATATCACTGTATTTTTCTTCAAAGAATTTCCTAACCCTTTTGAGACCTTTCGTGGGCATTAATACATTACATTTTTGTTACTGCTTCATTTTGCTTATAATGCTAATTTTACTTTAACCATGATTTCAAATGAGTACTAGGTAAATACAGTTGAAAATAGCTATTTAAAATATCATAACTTTGGCTTACATTCAAGAATGTGTATCTTCCTTTATATTTTCAACAGTTTCTAAGTGGGTTAATCTGAGGCCTGATGGCATCCACCCGCCTTCTCATTGCAGATTTAGTGGTTTCAAATTTGTGCTTGGCAAATGTGTTCTTAATACAGCCAATATTTACTGAAGCAGCAAAGCAGTTGGATAGTCCTCAGATATTAACAAAAATTCAGTGTCGTCAAAAGTTTTTGCTGCAACATTCACTGACATATTTGAAAATGTGCAAAACAAGGAATATCGAATGCCCTAGAATTTTGTGTGTGTGTGTGACTATGCTTTTGCCTTCCATTTTATTTTTTAGGCATATCTGACGCCTGTCAAATATTTCTCTCTAAATTCGAATTTGGTATTAGTCTTTTAAGAACATGCATGAGCCCGTATCAACCATGTCCTTTGTTGCATAACCACAAAATCTTTGCACACAGAGTATGTGCTGTTGGAAATCTATCTCTTCTCCATCTGGGCTTTTATCTAAAACAGCAGGGTAATATTTTGCACTTCTTACCTTATTTAAAATGATTTTGTTCACCACATCTATTGTACTTCTGCGGGGTTTTGTGTTTTATCCCCTAAATAATGTGTAATAATTTACATTGATCCTTGTATTCTGTGTAAATGTTCTGTTATCATGTTTTCAAATTTTGTCATGGTTTTTGCCAAACGGAGAAAATTACCTCCATCACATTATAAATGTTCTTAGATCATCCTTTGAACATGAAACATTGTCCTACAGAAAAGCTGTGTCATGCATATTATTCATTCAGCATGTCCATAATTTTTTTTTTCATTTTCATATAGGTTCTATCATGTTGCACGGACAGGTACATTTTTTTCCAAATCAGTTTTTATTTTTAAGTCCTTACTACTGTTGAAGATGTGCATTTCACTTATTTCATGTTTAGCAAGAACATGTGGCAATTGCTGACCGCCTTTGCAACCATTCTCATTCTTTGGTTGATTGTTCTCAGCCCTAAAGAGTATCCAAAATAGACAATATACTGAGTTTTCTAGATAAAATAAAGTAACGAGGATCTGGTGATTTCTTTTCTCCACCTGGGAAGATTTTGTGTGTGATAAGTTTCTAATCTTTCTGCTTGCACTAACGTTAGAAGGGTAAAATCTCTTCAGGTGGATAGTTTCCAACAAGAGTGTTCAACAGGAGGGTCCAGTATGTAATGTTCTAATCATATGGCCATGTACTTGGATGGGAGGAAAATATATTTGGTTTAATGCATTCTCTTAAAAAAAAATCTCTTGCAGTTTTTCTTGAAATGCATCAGTAATGGTTGATATGGAATTAGTGTATTTGACCACACCCTGCTTGTCAGTGATATAGCTGTGTTACAGTTTTCTTTGGAGTTGTTTTATTTAAAAATTTTACTTTAAACTTTAAATTTTATTTAAAAATTTAAAAAAAAAGATTTTATTTATTTATTTGACAGAGAGAGCACAAGCAGGGAGAGTGGCAGGAAGAGGGAGAGGGAGAGGGAGAAGCAGGCTCCCCACTGAGCAAAGAAACTGCCATGGGGCTTGACCCCAGGACTCTGGGATTGTGACCCAAGCCAAAGGCAGAGGCTTAACCAACTGAGCCACCCAGGCACCCCGTGGAGTTGTTTTATTTTATTCTCACATTTTTTACTTACTTTCGTCAAAGATTTACTTAATGATCAAAATAATTTTATCATTTGTGTTTTGTTTTGTGATCCTAATGATTAAAAAACTTTTTTCCTGCCATCTCAGAAGGAAACAGCATAATAGTTTAGTATGTTATGTTGGAACATACAACTTCTAAAAATAACATGGATTTAACATGACTCTCAATTTTAACAGCAGTTGATTTTTCACTGACAAAATTTTCGTAACAGCAAATCACACAATTGCAATATTGAAAGAGATCACTTGTGCATTACTAATGGTAACTACAAAGTTTTTTTCCTTAGAGATTTGTATTCTAATGGAAGTATTGTAGATTTTAATTGGGAACTCAGTTCTACTATCCTGGAAGAGTAACCAATCAACAGATGACTGAAATTGCAACAAGAAATGCAAAATTTAGTCACTGCACTAATACCAATAGGGGATACAAAAAAATTTTAAAGGCCCTTCCAGATTAGTACATCAGACTGAAAAAAAGCTCCTTGTTTGAAAGCACACATTTATTTAGATGGGCTGGACGATTAGGCCTTTGATTATTGACGAATTTCCTGTTTAGAAGTTAATGAAGAATCATATTATATTCTACACTCTTAGAATAAGCTACTTTCCTTCTATCTATCAAAACTTATCCATATACACTGATTTTGTTAAAACAAGACACATTACTGCCATCTCCTGGAAAACTGTCATAATAATTATACAAATTGCCCATCTCTGAAGTGTACAAAATATCATACAAACACCAACAATCCACAATAATAAAGATGTTTCTCGTGCGAACAGCTCTCACCTTGAATGTGGCGTCCTTGTGTAATGCGCAGCTTGAACAACTGCCCATCTTGCTCTTAGTTAACCTTCAGGGTCAAGTCATTTGGGCTTTTCTGGACCCCCTCCTTGTGAACGTTGTGACTCTAAGAAAGAAAGTCAGAGCCTCACCTAGGAAAGAACGTGAGTGTGCAGGACTCTGCTGGCTCTTCTCATTGGTAAACGTGTCTGCTCTCTGTCCTGCCCCCAGCCTCACCTTGGGCTTTTCTACATGCATATTGACTTGCTGAATTCCCGCTGTGGCTTCACAGGTTAATGTCCTTGGTTTTCAAGCCCTTCAGCACTGGGCCCCTACCACTTCTCAAGCCTCATCTTTCTTCCTTGCACTCTTGCATCTGAGCCTTCACACATGCTGGTCCCTTTGCTTGGAAAATTCTTTTCCTTTCCTCCTGCCCACAACATCAAGGCCTTTAATTTTTGAAGATTTTTATTTATTTATTTATTTATTTATTTATTTATTTGAGAGAGAGCAGAGTGAGCGAGAGATAACACGAGTGGAGAGGGGAGAGGCAGAGGGAGAGGGAGAAGCAGACTCTCCGCTAAGCAGGGAGCCCCCTGCCCAGGAATCCAGGATCATGACTTGAACCAAAGGCAGATGCTCAACTGACTGAGCCACCCAGGCGCCCCAAGGCCTTTAATTTTTAAAGCACAGACATAAGCTGGCCTAAATCCCTAGATGTTTGTATTCCTATATTAGAAGTAAGATGACTATATCCTCATCTTATAAATTGTGAACAAACACCTCCAACTTCCAACAATTTCCATACTGAATAGGTTTTGGCAATCCAAAACATTCTGGAAAACCAATGAAGGAAACTTCTGGCAACACACATGCTAATTCTGAAATAAAGAAAAATGTATTGAAGTCTGCACCGAGTAGATCGAAGACCAAAACATGCAACGGCGTGCAGCAGGGCGGGTTGAAACACTCCGACATCAAAAGGCCCAAATACAGCCTTGATGACCAGAGCGCAGTGGGCTCCAAGCCCAGAAGAAATTAGGCCAAAGGAAGCCGCGCTCTGGGAAAGTGACAATTACTGCAAACCAATTCTGAGCACCCACCTGAGCTGGAATTAACGCAATAACTACGCCCTTCTCTTTCGGCTGCAGCCTACCCTGCTCCCCAACCCTTTGCTATGGTCATCGTGGCCCCAACTTGGATGGTGCCCATGACAATTTTGCAACCTACAGACAGTGTGACCTGAAGGTTTAAATTTTAGATTTATTTATAGGCCATGATGAATTGCTGAGATCTCTAATATTTTCAGAGTTGATAGCAAATTAAATGAATAATACTAGTAAAAATAATTCAGGAGGTTTGTACTGGTTGATTTAAATCTATCAATGCTCTACTCTTTGAGGCAGGTTCGCTCACGCTTTGGGCGAAGAAGCCTCAAGGCCCGTGAACGCCAGCTCCAGGCCCTCGTAAGTGGTGCTGGCGGGGTGGTAGGAGCTTCGTAAATACATGGCTGGTTGGATGACAGCGCCCATGACCTACACACGTTTAAGGACACATGGGATAAGGACACGTGGACACAGGCCATGTGCAGAGCCCCGACGAAGGAAGAATGCACTCGAACAAAGCTTGAGATGCTGCAGATCCCATAGCGGCCAAGTAGATCCCCAGCACCCGGCTTCGACAAAATTGCGCCAAATACATTAGAAGGAAGGAGGTAAAAGGGAAAGAGACACCCTTCCTCCAAGGAGCACATTTTCAGGCTACATCAACGGGCAAACAAATAGAAAATCGAACCAGTGGCACCTTTGAAAATGGGGGGTGTATTTGTTGCACGAATGGCCTCAGGATCAACATTAGTCCCCAAGGTCTCAAGGGCTCAGGAAGCTTCCTCGGTAGGTCACGCTCTACAGTCGGATCCCCTTTGTTTCCTTTCTCATTTATGTAGCTTTTATTATTTTTAACCAATGTAACCAATTGCAACAAATACTCAAAATAGATTTTTTATTATTCTTCATTAGCGGAATGACTACTCCAAGTGACAGAGAGAGAGGGAGAATGGAGGGAGGGAAGGGGACATGAGAGGGAGACAGAGAGGGGGAAAGACATTGATTTATTATTTAGTGTTCCTGGATTTATCTGCCGAAGACACGATCTATTAACTGTCAGTCATGGAAGCGAGGTTTAGTGTTCTAACACCCTCCCTATTTTCCTTCCTCTCATTATCCTACATTTTCTGGTTAAAATGATACCAACCAAATTTGCTGGAATCATCCTACGGTCTTTGGTGTCACTTCTTCACTGGGTCTGTCCTTTCCTTCATCAGCCCTGAAATCTTCGGATTCATCACACTTGGTTGGAGTCTTTTTGCATTCATTTTTCTAGTATTCAATGGACTTTCCCTGGGAGCTATTTCTTTATATACTGCTACAGTACTTGGATGTGGTTTTTAGTTTTTTTATTTATTTTATTTTATTTTTAAAAAGATTTTATTTATTTATTTGACAGAGAGAGGGGGCAGCAAGAGAGGGAACACAAGCGGGGGAGTGGGAGAGGGAGAAGCAGGCTTCCCGCTGAGCAGGGAGCCCGATGCGGGGCTCGATCCCAGAATGCTGGGATCATGACCTGAGCCCAAGGCAGACACTTAACGACTGAGCCACCCAGGTGTCCCTGGATGTGGTTTTTAAATTCACTCATGCACAAACCTTCAATTATTTCTCCTGCAATCAAAGAGCAACATTATATACCCGCATATCCAAATGGTCTTCAACCAAGTATACGAATATACTAAATATTCATCTTCAGGAGCCTTCTTTGTTATCCTCCACATTAGAAATCATACTATCCAGCTGTAAAGTGGAAAGCTCAGAGTATTTAAGATTCTGTCCATATCGCTCAGCTGTATCACTTGAGTAAAGTGCTTGAAATCACAGAACTGGCCTCACTGGGATTATCAGTTTATGAAGAAACTTTTTTGAAAATCTCATTCCCTTTTTTCAACAGGCAGCCAAGTCCAGTTGGGAGAGGAGACAGCGTTTGTTTCAGTGCCCGAGACTGAATGTACTCCTCGGGGGACCGGGGAGGGGGCAGACTGTTGACTCCAACTGCCCCCAGGTCTGGACTCACCCTGCCCGCTGCCCCTGCCCCTGCCTCCTGCCCCCTGCCCACCGCCCCTGCCTGTAGAGCCTGGCCTGACAGCGTTCTACCCGTTGAGATCTTGATGCATGTTTTCCAGTCTCTAACATGACTCATATTACAATTGTTAACCTGAACAGAGATACCTGCTCTCACTGCATGCGTATTCAGGGATAAACAGAATAAAATGCCATCCAGCAATGGGCCCTCAGATGCATCACGTCTGTACAGCCAAGCATGGATTCACTCTCTGCTCACAGTTTGTCCAACTGTCAAGGGCAGCCCCTTCCAGGAGGGAAGTTGTTCTGTGCCATTGAGGCTATGTCACACCCTCCTGCATCCTTTCTGCAAACGGTTTTCCAACTAGTTTTTCTGTTTCCTTCCGGGCATCACATTTGTCCTTAACTTTAGCCCTACCTTCCCCAATCTCCTCAGGAATCCTGTGGTTCCCGCCCGCTTTTGCTAGGGGGAATGCAACTTGTTTTATTGTTTTTCTTTTAGTCTCTTTTGCAACAAAAAGAATTTTTTTTTAACTGGAAATCATTATGTTGAGCTTTTCCCAGGAGAACTCATTAAGTTCTACCAAAGGGATCACAGAGTCTTAAAAATGATGTGACAGCTTCAGGGGTTTCATACTTCCTCTTCGGCAGAGTGGAGACCAGACAGCACACTACCCATTGGCACCTGGCAGTGCTGGTCTCCTGAGCAAAATCATCGCGGTTGGAGACCCCCTGCTGTAGCGCGCACAAGCACATGTTCTGTCTTCTCACTGAAGTCGTGCTCAACACGTGTTTGTGCAGCGTGATTCTGCGTTGTGTTAGCATTACTTATTATTTCCGACACCAGGTTTGTAGTTGGTGAACCACTTTCCAACCACTGCTCCAGGTTTGTGAATTTCAAGTGTAAGATACACAATTGAAAGAACCTAAGTGCCCATTTATTGAACAGAAATGACCATAATAACATCAGATTCCATTAGCAAAGATAAGCACTAAGCTGATAGTTGAGATGACCTGACCCGCAGTCTTTGTAGCCAAGTCATTTTATTTTAGAATAGGGGGAATTTCTTTGAAAATCATAATTAATTTTATATTCCAAATTCGAATGTGTATAAAGCATTCTTTCTTCTGTTTTCTTATCCCAAACGACCAGGCTGCCTGCCCGTAAAGTAACTGGCAGACCACCAGGGGCTGTCAGCAATCGAAGAACCACGTGCTGAGAACTGCTGCTCCGAATCAGAGTAAATATCTGTCCAGCCCCAGCTCCGGGACTCCCTCCTTCCTGCTCTGCGGGGAAGCGGGAGCGCCCCTGGTAATCCCACCCAGCCTTCCCAGCAGGCACCCTGAGGCTTTCTGGCAAGTGCCCCCAAGCAGCAGTTGACCAGCAAGAATGTATTCTCTCAAAGGAAGCAGATCTCAGCCAGAGCAGGGAGAACGGACCAAGAGCCAGGAGGGCCTGCTCCCTTAGAGACTGAGAAGTCTCTGAGCACCACTCCTGTCGTGTATAAAATGGAGACAATACTGGCTCCCCTGTAAGATTTTGGAAAGGGAAAATGAGTTGAAATATCAAACACGAAGCACCTAGTATGGAGACTGGCATGTTAACATGGCTTCAGTGATTAGCAGTTGTAACTAGTTTCTGTCTTCTCAAAAATCTGTCCCTGTAGCATTCGGATATCAGAAGCTGAGATACTTAGGCACCACAGTGCATGAGCTTAACTTAAACTTGGTTATGACAACCCAGGAGGACAGAGGAAGTACTTCAGTAGCCTTCGGACACAATGTAGAGAGATGTGAGAAACAGCAGTGGCTCCTGCGCCACTTGACACTGAGCTCTAAGAGGTGGGTCTGTTCTCCGTCAGTCTCAGTATGACCCTGAGCCCGAAGGGCTGTCTCAGGACAAAGCATGGTCTTGCTAGGCCTTAGCGTCCTCATCTGCAAGTGACAAACCACATGCACGGTCGTTCATCCTTCCTGACTCGTCTCAGGGGTTTTGTGTTTGCACTTCTCTGCCATGATTATGGATGGTGCTGACTTGGCTCACAAGTGGGGGGCAACCATCAACGAGGAAGAGAAGAGAGAAATAAGATATGTTAGTAGCCTGTAAAACAGCAGAAATAGTCAATTAAACAGAGAAAACACTAAGAATTTTATCAACGTTAGTGCCCCTAGAGCTCTCCTACTCCAGCCTGCCTTTGCCACCAGGCCCTGCTGCCCTACCCTGCCCGATGGCTTCCTGTGGCAGAGATCCCCAGCTCTCCCCGGCAGCCCACTCCACTCAGAGAGTTCTGAGGAGTGACATACCCTTTCTTATGTTTAGCTAAAAGCAACAGCAGGAGAATGAGGAAGGTATGCTATTTTTAGAGTAATCCTGAGTCCAGAGGAGATGTGAAGTGAAGGAGAGAGACCCACAATCCTTTGAACTCCCACTTCCTCTATCCCCTGTCCTCTGCCCTGAGGATATCTGCTGGGCTCCTGAGCTGTGAGAGCCTCTTTCCTTGGGATTGCTCAGTTAGCTGGTCAGCTAGCACCTACCCAATAGTGTAAAGCCTGGGAATCTGGGCTGTGTGTACAAGATGAGATGTACATGGTCCCTGGTATATGATATGTGGTATGCAGTATGCGGTATGTGGTATATGGTGTGGTATATGGTATTTGGTATGATATGGTATATGGTACATGGTATGGTATGATATATGGTATATTGGATGGTATATGGTATGTGGTATACGGTATGGTATATGGTATGATATGGCATATGATATATGGTTTATGGTATATGATATGGTAAGTGGTATATGATATATGGTATTTGGCATACGGTATTTGGTTTATGGTGTGGTACGGTATGTATGTGTGTAGAGGGGAGGATGCCATGCTCAATCAGGCTGTGATACGACATGATTTTCTGTGCTCAGAGGCCGAGTTACACAAGCTTTGTGGCTATAGGAAATTGACCTGGGGTAGAGTCAACTACTGTTCTCAAAATCGAACAGTGGAATGAGTGGGCTTGTCATTCATTCATTCATTTGTTCATAAATTTATTCAGCAAATATTAACTGAATACTAGGTTTTGGGAATTCAGTGACCAAAAGATGAGAACTATCTGAACTTAGAACTTCTGCGGTAGAGGGGGCCATACCCAATAAACAGGTTATTATATAACATGATTTGAGGGCATAAAGCAAGATGAGAGGATAGAGAGTGTTTGCAATGCCTGTTTGCAAAAGGTGCGTAGGAAAGGCCTCTCCGAGGTGGTGCAATTTGCACAGAATCCTAAGTGGAGGCTCGAGCCCCAGCAACTTGGGGAGGAGGAGCACTCGGGCAGAAAGTGAAGCGCGCTGGCCTCCAGGGGGCGCTGTGGGCGGGGCTGGAGGGCAGCGTGCAGGGATGGGGCTGGTCTTGGGCTGGGCCTGGGGTGGAAGCCAGACGTCTGTGTATCCCGTGTAGGGCCTCCGAGCCAGGGACAGAACTTTGCGTTTGATTTACCGCGAGTGGGATGGGAAACGTTGGCCGACTGAGCGCAGGGGAGTTACTCGCCCTGATTCACATCCTTCCAGAATCCCTGACTGTTGTATGGGAAGTAGAAGCCTTAGGATACAGAGCTGGATTTGGAAGTAGAACCGTGCCTCTCCTACTGGATGACCTTGACATGGAGCTTAAGCTCTCTGAGTCCCAGAGTTGTATCCATAAACTGGTGATAGAATAGTACCATTTACCTTATCGCATTGTTAAGCTCTAATCACTATTTTTCGAGCCGCCTCCCTGTGCCAGCTACACTGCGAGGTGCTGAGCTGTAGTGAGGGCTGGATCAGGGATACACGTGCGAGCCCAGCATGCTCCTGCCACGGCGGACTTCTAGACACGGTGCCCATGGCTATTATCTTTATGATTATTCGGTTAGTCTCCTGGTCCGATGGAGGAAGCGGCTCGGGGTCTCATATCGAGGGCACAAAGACACATGCTCCTGGCCGGAATCTCTCTGGGTGTCTCTCATTCCTGGAGAGTCAGGCCGGGGAGCTATGGAAACAGGGGCAACATCCCCACAGCGGGTTTATCCCCTGCTCCTGGCCCCCTGCTTTTGCACTTTCAGAACTCTAAGACTTTAAAAGTGACTTGTATTCATTTGCCTGGTTTTGGTACATCTTATCCTTTGTATTTTAAGCATTTGATCCTGACTTTTTTTGCTATTGTTATATTAATTATCTCTTTGAGTCAAAATCTGCTTTTCTGTAGCTTCCAATGCACAGAAATGTAGAAATACCAGTTGGTCAGCCTTGGTACCCGCAATCTAAGGGTTACTAAGGCGTATTGTGTTGCGTTATTGTTTGTTTTATTATCCACACGACCTTAGATAAAATCATATTAAGAAGCTCTAGTTTAGAAGGAATATACCTTTTTAAATTTTATTTTTTATTTTTTAAAATATTATTTCTTTACCTATTTCAGAGAGAGAGAGAGAATGAGCGGGAGCAGGAGTGGGAGGGGAAGTGGCAGGCGGAGGGAGAAGCAGGCTCCCTGCTGAGCAAAGAGCCCCATGCAAGGACTCAGTCCCAGGACCCCAGGATCATGACCTGAACCGAAGGCAGATGCTTAACAGAATGAGCCACCGAGGCGCCCCTTTAAAATGTATTATTTATTTTTAAAGATTTTACTTATTTATTTGACAGAGAGAGAGAGCACGAGTAGGCAGAGAGGCACACAGAGGGAGAGGGAGAAGGAGACTCCCCACTGAGCAGAGAGCCAGATGTGGGGCTCAGTCCTAGGACACTGAGATCATGACCTGAGCTGAAGGCGATGCTTAACCCACTGAGCCACCCAAGCGCCCTGCTCCTTTAAAATTTATTATGATGAAATACAAATGACATAAAAGTTACCTTAATTACTTACTATGATAGATATATATATATTACAAATATATACACTATAAATACTACGACTATACTTAATTGTACAGCTTGGTGGCATTAAGCACGTTCACATTGTTGTGCAACTGTGACCACCGTCTATCTTCAGAACTCTTCCATTTTGCAAAACTGAAAGTCTGTCCGCATTAAACAACAACCGCCCGTTCCCTCCTTTGCCTCCTCCCGCAGCCCCTGGCAACCAGCACTCCACTTTCTGTCTCTGTGAATGTGACCGCTCTAGGTCTCTCATAGAAGTGGAATCATACAGTATTTGTCCTTTCGTGATTGGCTTATTTCACTTCGCATAATGGCTTTGAGGTTCACCCATGTTGTAGACTGTTGCAGAATTACTTTCCTTTTAATTTTTAAATGTTTAAAACCTTTATTGAGTTATAACTGACAAATAAAGTTGTAAGATATTTCAAGTATACAATGTGAAGATTTGGGGAATGTACGCATTACGAAAAGACTCCCATGCTTGAGTTAATAAACACATCCATCACCTCACGTATTGACTTCTTTCTGTTTTAGGTGAGCACACTTAAGTTCTGCTGTCTCAGCAAATTTCACTTATACGGTACAGTGTTATCAACTACCGTCAGCATGTTATGCATTAGATCCTCAGACCTTATTCATTTTACAACTGGAAGTGTGTACCTTGACCTACCTTTCCATATTTCCCCCACTTTCCCAGCCCCTGGCAACCATCATTCCACTGTTTCTAGGGTTTGACCTTTTTTTTTTTTTTTTGAAGAGTTCACATATAAGCGATACCACACAGTATTGGGAAATAAGAGAGAAAGCTCTCTCTGGCTTATGTCACTTAGCACGAGGCCCTCCAGGTTCATCCATGTTGTCACAAATGGCAGGATTTCCTCCATTTTTTTAAAGAAATAAAAATTTCCTTCTTTTTAAATGGAATAATATTCCATTGTAAATGTACTATATTTTCTTTGTTCATTCATCTATTGACAGACGCTTCGGTTGTTTCCATACTTTGGTTATTGTGAATAAATGATTCAGTGAATACTGGAGTACCGATATCTTTCTGAGATAATGATTTCATTTCTTTTGAATAATTACCCAGAAGTGCAATGGCTGGATAAAAAGGTAGCTCTATTTTTAATTTCGTTAGGATCCTCCATACTGTTTGCCAAAATGCCTGCACCAATTTACATCCCCACCAACAGTGCACGAGATTCCCCGTTGTTGAAAAGCCTATCTTTTCCCCATTAAATGATCTTGGCACCCTTGTCAAGAATCATTTGACCCTTTGTGTGAGGGTTTCTTTCCGGACTCTCTACTGTATTCCATCGTCCTATATATCTGTCTTTATACTAGTACCACATTGTTCTGATTGCTGTTGCTTTGCAATAAAGTTTGAGGTCAAGAAGCATGAGACCTCAGCTTTGTTCTTCCTTTTTTAAGATCATTTTGGCTATTTGGGATCCCTTGAGATTCCATATGAATTTCAGGATGAATTTTCCTGTGTCCGCAAAGAGCATCATTGGGATTTCGATAGGATTGTGTTGGATCTGTAAGTCACTCTGTGCGTGTAGTATGGCCAAGTTAACAGTATCAGGTCTTCTAATCCGTGAGCACAGGGTGTCTTTCCATTAATTTATGTCTTCTTAAGTTTCTTTCAGCAATGTTTTGTGGTTTTCAGTGTACAAGTCTTTCACTTGGTTAGATTAATTCCTAAATATTTTATTCTTATTTGATGCAATTCTAAACAGACTTGTTTTTTAAATTTCCTTTTCAGATTGCTCGTTGTTAGTGTGGAGAGACACAACTGGTTTTTGCGTGTTGATTTCACATCCTGCAACTTTGCTGAATTTGTTTAATAGTTCTAGCAGGGTATAGTGTGTAGTGTATGTGTGTGTGTGTGTGTGTGAAGAATATAAGTTTTTGAATGCTTTCAAAACCATCTTCTCCCTATCTTTTAAAAGGCTGTGCATGAATGCTGTCAGCATCTAACAAAGACTGAATGTGAATGTGTAGGGAATCCCGACCACTCTGTGCTGGTATCGGTATAGATAGAAAAAGCAAACCACACGATCGGCAAGTGTGCTTTGAATCTGTCAGTTACACAAAACCAAGTGTAAATGGTTGATATTCCAAGTTGAAAATGTTGACAGAAGAGAGGAATATTCAAGAGATCTTTTTAGATGTTTTCAATTTGCTTAGTTTTAAAACGTGATCTCTGAATAAATTTGAATTGTGCTTATCCCAACATGTCAGAAATTGCACAGAAAATGGTAAATAATGTTTAGCAGAAAATTGCTTTGCTTTGTGGGATCTCCTACCACACCAAAAATGAGGTGTAAATAGTTTTCTAATTTAGGAAAACAGTGAAGAGATTTTCCTGCTTGAGAATGGAAGTTTTACCTACGTTAGAAGTAATTGGGATGCCTGCCTGAAAACATCATAATCTGAGAACACAGAGTTCAGAGAATTTCTGCACTGTCAAATTAGAGCTACGAGTAGAGGATGCATGTACTGGGCTCTACATATAGCTGAAAGGGAAAGGATATGATTAGGAAAGTGAAATAACTTGCAGCTGCTTCCACTTTTTAGGGGGTTGGGGACGACTCCCCTCTCTGCTGGGCCAGCCCTTGGGGTGGTGGATGGGAGAGGAACAAGGTAAGCAATGGTGGCCTGCATTGCTCTCAATCCGGGATGACTTCACCTCAGCCCCAGGAGTGTGTGTGTGCACTTTGGCCTTATCCCAGACCTGTCTTCCCTTGAGACGATGAGGCCAGGGATTAGGACGGGGTCGGGGGGACCATAAGCATTTATACCCCATCACTAGCTCATCAGAGTCTACAAAGAGCACATCAGCAGAACTTGGAGGTCTCTCAAGCACACAGTAGCAGTGAGTCAAAACCCTCCCCCTTCTTCCTTGGCCTAAGGGACAAATGACTGCTGAGCTCCTTCCCAGGCATTCCCCATTCCCCACTGGTGGAGCAAGCAGACCTTGCGTGGGCCTGCCCGTAATTACTGTTTACTTCCATTTCTATGGCTCTGCTCCTTTCAACCCATTAACATAATGAAAGGTTCTGTAGCCAGGCAACCAGGGAGAGAACAGGTTCAGTTTAGACTCTGACTCACTGTGTCTCATTGGGTCAATCTCCAGTTGTGTCTGCTCCTGGCTTACCTCTCTTCTGTAGTCACAAGAATGCAACCCCGTCCACGGTTCTGCCAGGTGACTCTCCCTGCCTTTGCCACCCCCTCCCCTTGCACCACTTCCTCTCCCGACCCCCAACTCAGGCTGGCCTGCATGGTCTTCCCTGAGTGTACTGAAATGGCTCTTCTGTTTCTGCCCATCAATCCTGAGGACTTTTCCATTCTTTAGGCCGTAGATTATCCCTCCCGTCAATTCCGCCCATTAATAACTACTCCATTTCATGTGTCTTTCTAGATGGTTTTGCCCTTATGAAAAGCAACTGATTTTTAATTTTTCCCTTGTCTATTCATCTTGTTTCACTTCTTTTGTATAACTGTTCACTTCCCCTTGGATTATTCTGTGTCATATGAAAAATATGATACTCCCCACTATTGCAATTCCCCATTTGAAACTATGTAAAATATGAATTGTTCCAATTCCTTTTCCCAAAAGGATACATCCTTTTAACTCTGCCAACTGATGCGTCTGGAAACATTATCTTTTGACCATCATAGATAACTTTGACCTGCTTATTTATCCCATTGTGTTAAAGTGGGCCAGAGTGCTATTTTTCCTTATATACTTCTTCTATATTTTTAAAAATTTGAAATACTTTCAAACTTAGAGGAAAGTTCTAAGTATAGTACAAAACTATTTTTTTACAACACCATTTGAGAATAATTTGCTCAAAATTATTCCCATCTCCCCCGGATGTATTTGCACAAGGATATCTCCTACATAACCATACTATGGTTAATTAATACAATGCATTGTTAGCATCTAATTCTCAAACTCTCTTTAGATTTCCCTAGTTGTCCTAATAATGTCCTGTATAGCAAAAGGATCCAATCTAAGGTTCGCATTGCATGCAGTTATCTCTTTAGTTTCCTTCAATAATTTAGTTTCCTTGAATAATTTCAGTCTTTCTTTGTTTTTCATCACCTTGAAGATTACAGGTGGGTTATTTAGTAGAATGTCCTTCAGTTTGCATTGGTCTGATGTTCTCTCATGGTTAAACTCAGACTATGCATCTTTGCAGGAATATCATAGAAGCGCTGTTATGGTCTCATCGCATTCTTTCCCGTGGCATATTTCAGTTCCTCTCATTACTGGTGGTGCTTGGATCACTTATTAAGAATGCATTTGGCAGCTTCCCTCTGTAAAGTTACTCTTCCTTTGCCTTAGTAAATAGCAAGTATTTTGGGGGAAGATTCACTGATTCTGTGTAAATACCCTATTCCTCATGAAACTTTCGAATTACTTATTTTCTAATTTATATCAACATGGACCTGTGGATTCCATGTCTATTCAATGGGTTATAACCTGCACTATTATTACTTATTTGTATGCTCAAAATGTAGCAGATCTGGTCAGTGGGAGCCCCTTCAAGCTGGTGTCTGTGTCCGTTCAATAGCTGCTCTCATTCTTTGCGTACTATCGTACTTTCTGGCACAAGAAAAGATTTCAGGGTCATCTTGTACTTTCCCTGACTCAGTTGCTGGAATCAGCCACTTTTCCAAGGTGAACTGGTTCTTTTTAGTGTAGAAAATGGTTTATAGAAACTGAGATACGGGCACTAAATGTGCTCATTGCTGTTGGGTTTTTTGGTGTTCCCAGCCCTGTCAGTGCACAGAGCTAAGGCATGCATGTGTGTATATGTGTATGAGCACATGCACAAACACACATGTGCACTCACATCTGTGTTTATTTTCGTATCTATCTGTATGTCCTGAAAACCTCCAATTCCAATCAAGCAGCAGTGCTCGTCCTGGGTTTCCTCCCTTTCCACTTCTCCAATGCTAAGAAATCTGGCTCCCATTATCCTTAGCATAGTTACTGATTTGGTCAGTTTCCCAAGCTGTGCTCAATCTTGTATTGCTGCGCCCTCCCCCTTCTGCATACCTGTGAAGATGCCCTCCTCACCCCACACCAGGCTGGCCCCCACAGGCTGGGCTTTCTCACTCTGGTCAGCTCTGATACACCAAGCCAAGTCGGCCCCCTGTGGGAGACATGCTCACCCTTCCTGGGGCTCTGGCTCTGAGGACAACATATCTTACTCCCCCTACCTCAGGCAGACGCCTACTTTGCTTTTTATTTGGGGGGGGGGGCGTGCATTGGATACATCCGGGGCTGAAGACAATCTGCTCAGTCATTGATTCTTATTGTATTAATCATAAAAAGATCTGTGAGGTCATTGTTGACAGGGTAGCTCCAAGGTCCTAAGCATATTCAACTTTAAGTAAGCAAATGTACCCTTCTATATCAAAAGCTTACAACAAATGTAGTTTCCTATAACAAATACCCATAGTCTCAAGGTCCTACCTCAATATTCCTTGCAACTGCTCCAACAAATCTTTCAATAAAAGAGAAATGCTCTTTGCTCGTTTAGGTAAACATACAAAAACTCAACTTTGTGATGACAATTTACAAAATCCATATAGATTTCATTTATATTTTATGGTAACTTGCACATGAATCCTTCTTGACCTCCTTTTCTCTTTCAAAACAGGAGACAATGGGTAACATAGGGCTCTGTCTTCTCAGAATCACTTGTATCCACAGCTTTTTATCTGCTTAAAGTTCCTACTCAAAACAAACAGACAACAACTTGTGACTTCTTGGATCGGCTACCTCTCAAATCCAGACTGAATAAAAAAACATTTGGAGGGTCTGTTTCAAGTTTCTCCAGGTATCTCAACTGATGCCCACAATAGGGCTGTGTGGCCCAAGGCAGGGGCATTATCCACAACGATAACGTAATGTTTGGTTCAATTTGGGGAAAGTGATGAGCCTAAGAATGGATTGGCATTCATCACAATGAGTGCTGGAACCAGAAACCCAGTTCTCTTAGCTAAAGCCACTACATTGTCCACTAAGCTGGAATTCCAATTTGATAAGTATAAGCATAAATCAGCTACATCCTCAAAGGGCTGCTACTCTATTTTCATTATATTTCTAAAAGTATCTTCAAAAATTTACCTTTATATTACACTTAACATCTATAGAACTTTTTAACTCTAAGTGTAACTTTGAAAGAAATCAACAACAGGGAAAAAATTTAGTTGACACTAATAATTCATAATTTTATTTCTAACAATATTGTTTTTTTAAGTTTATATTTTAATTCCAGAAGATTAACATACAGTGTGGTGTTAGTTTCAGGTGTACAATATAGTAATTCAACAGTTCCATACATCACTCTCTATTCATCATATTTCTAACAGTATTGTTCAGATATTAATTGATTTTTAAAGACTTTGGGGCTCAAAATCCCTGATGAACATGGATGCAAAATTTCTCGACAAAATTCTAGCAAATCAAATCCAACAGCGTATTAAAAGAATCATTCACCACAATTAAGTGGGATTTATTCCTGGGTTGCAAGCGTGGTTCAATATTCGTAAAGCAATCAACGTGATACACCTCATTAATAAAAGAACGCATAAGAACTGTATGATCCTCTCAATAGATGCAGAAAAAGCATTTGACAAAGTACAGCATTCATTCTTGATGAAAACCCTCAACAAGGTAGGGATAGAGGGAACATATCTCAACATCATGAAGGACAAATATGATAAACCTACAGCTAATATAATCCTCAATGGGGAAAAACTGAAAGCTTTTTCTCTATGGTCAGGAAAAAGATAAGAATGTCCACTCTCACCACTGTTATTTAACATAGTGCTGGTAGTCCTAGCCTCAGCATCGGACAACAACAACAAAAAATAAAAGGCATCCAAATTAGCAAGGAAGATGTCAAACACTCACTCTTTGCAGATAACCTGATACTCTATGTAGAAAACCCAAAAGACCCAACCAAAAAATTTCTAGAACTGATATACAAATTCAGTAAGTCACAGGATGCAAAATCAATGTACAAAAATCTTTTGCATTTCTACACACCAATAATGAAGCCGCAGAAATAGAAATCAAAGAATCGATACCATTTACAATAGCACCAAAACCCATAGTTATTTAGGAACAAACCTAACCAAAGGTAAAAGATCTGTACTCTGAAAACTATAGAACACTTATGAAAGAAATTGAAGATGACACAAAGAAGTGGGAAAACATTCTATGTTCATGGATTAGAAGAACAAATATTGTTAAAATGTCTATGCTACTATCTGTACACTTAATGCAATACCCATCAAAATACTACCAGCATTTTTCACAGAGCTAGAACAAACCATCCTAAAATTTGTATGAACCTACAAAAGACCCCAAACAGCCAAAGCAATCTTGAAAAAGAAAAGCAAAGCTGGAGACATCACAATTCCAGACTTGAAGTTATATTACAAAGCTGTAGCAATCAAGACAGCATGGCACTGGCACAAATACAGGCGCATAGATCAATGGAATAGGATAGAAAACCCAGAAATGGACCCACAACTATATGGTCAACTAATCTTTTCCAATGGAAAAAAGACAGTCTTTTCAACAAATGGTGTTGGAAAAGCTGGAGAGCCACATGCAAAGAATGAAAGTAGACCACTTTCTACACCAGACACCAAAATAAATTAAAAATAGATGAAAGACCTAAATGTGACACAGAAAGCCATCAAAATCCTAGAGGAGAACTCAGGCAGCAGCCTCTGTGACCTCGGCTGTAGCAACTTCTTACTAAATATGTCTCCCAAGGAAAGGGAAACAAAAGCAAAAATGAACTATTGGGACTTTATCAAGATAAAAAGCACAGCAAAGGAAACAATCAACATAACTAAAAGGCAACATTTGGAATGGGAGAAGATATTTGCAAATGACATCACAGTTAAAGGGTTAGTATCCAAAATTTATAAAGAACTTATCAAACTCAGCACCCAAAGACAAATGATCCTGTTAAAAAATGGGCAGAAGACATGAATAGACATTTCTCCAAAGAAGACATACACATGGCTAACAGACACATGAAAAGATGCTCAACATCACTCATCATCAGGGAAATATAAATCAAAACTACAATGAGATATCACCTCACACCTGTCAGAATGGCCAAAATCAACAACACGGGAGATAACAGACATTGGCAAGGTTGTGGAGAAAGAGGAACCTCTTAACACTGTTGGTGGGAATGCAAGCTGGTGCAGCCACTCTGCAAAACAGTATGGAGGTTCCACGAGATGTTAAAAATAGAGCTACCCCATGACCCAGCAATTGTACTACTAAGTATTTACCCAACGGATACAAAAATACTGACTGGAAGGGGTACATGCCCCTCAATGTTTATAGTAGCAATGTCCACAATAGCCAAATTAGGAAAGAGCCCAAATGACCATTGACTAATGAATGGATAAAGAAGAGGTGGTATATATGAACAATGGAATATTACTTAGCCATAACAAAAGAATGAAATCTTGCCATTTGCAGTGATGTGGATGGAGCTAGAGTTTATTACACTGAGCAAAATAAATCAGAGACACACAAATACCATATGATTTCACTCATATGTGGAATTTAAGAAGCAAAACAGATGAACATAGGGGAAAATAAAGAGAGAGGGGCAAACCATAAAACAGATCCTTAACTATAGAGAACAAACTGAGGGTTGCTGGAAGAGAGTTGGGTGGGGGGATGGGCTAGATGGGGGATGGGGATTAAGGAGGGCACTTGTGATGAGCACTTGGTGTTGTATGTAAGTGATGAATCATTAAATTCTACACCTGAAACTAGTACTACACTCTTTTAACTAACTGGAATTTAAATAAAAACTTGAAAACTAAAAAAAGAATAAATAAATACATGTTACAAGTTATATTAAAAAAATAAGACTTCTGTGCTCAAATAATGATCTGTAAGCAGATGGAATTAATTCTAGAAATAAGTTAAAAATATCAGTGCAAAATTCTGCTAAAGAAACAAACAAACAAACAAAAAAAAGCAGAAAAATAGATGATTCTTCCAAACATATAAAATACGTGTCCTCTTCTTTTGAAAAAGGCATCTTAATTTAGGTCAACAAATTGTATTATAGTGTTGGAAAGGAGGCGGGTGTGGTGATTTGTGTGGGTTTACACCACTTTTGACCTTGGCAGTTTCTTGGAGATGGATTACCCTGCCCTGAGCAAAGGAAGAGAATTGATCTCAATGAAGAAGCCACAAATTAGACAAAAGGGTACTCCCGTAGCAAGCTATGAAGGGCAGAGGATAGTAATTCCATTTAGGAATTCATGCAAAAAAGCGGTACCTTCCAGCCATTTCAGCTGCCTGCAAAAGCCACTGAAGCATGGCTAATTATTTTTGTGATAATAAGCCTTTACTCTGGTATTAAATGCGTAATTTTTGATACATTACATTGATACGTTGATACATTGATACATTACATACATACAAACACAATATTGCAATTCTACTTAGGTTTACACAGCTAGGTCATCTTCATTTCCATTTCTTTAAAATAGCCCCCAAATTTGATAATTGACCAGAAGATTAAATTAGCCTAATTAACAAGAACAGAAGAGGCATTTCCCTCTTTTATCTTTTTCTCTAATAGAGTTATATCTAATAAAAGGCATTTAATACAAATCTTCAAAAGCCACTGTCCTGGAATGACACATTGACATACTTCATGAGCAAGTGTCTGTCATTGAGGGTGATTTCTGTGATTATTCAGGAGAGAAGTTGGCCACTTTTACTTCATAGAACTTATTTTGTAAATTTAGAGGTTACGTATATGATGCCTACCAGCTGATTGAGTAAATTCAGGAAAAAAATCAGCCACTCAATTACCTTATGAACAGACAAAATTTCTTTCACCTTAACTCATTGTTTAAAAATAATACAGTAGAGTCTGTGCTCTGGTCCTAAAATAGCACAGCCTGTAAAATTAGACAGGAAAAGAGGTTCACTTGCATCACTGTTTTTACTCATTTAACAGACGTTTCCTCCTTCCCTGGGCTTTTTATTTATTTATTTTTAAAGATTTTATTTGTTTATTTAGAGATAGCAGGGAGAGGGAGAAGGGGCAAAGGGAGAGGGAGAGAAAGAATCCCAAGCAGACTCCGTGCTGAGTGAGGAGCCTGATCCCACCATCCCAAGATGATGACCTGAGCTGAAACCAAGAGTCAGATGCTTAACCCACTGAGCCACCCAGATGTCCCTTTCCTGTTTTTTTTTAAATGGAGCTAGTCCCTAAGTTTGCCTGAGCTGACCGTCCTTACATGTCCTCCCTGCTCCCCGTGCAGACTCCTGATGACTGCGTCT
This sequence comes from Ursus maritimus, assembly GCF_017311325.1. NCBI lineage: Eukaryota > Metazoa > Chordata > Mammalia > Carnivora > Ursidae > Ursus > Ursus maritimus. The sequence continues at coordinate 55,885,152 of NW_024424230.1, read as the reverse complement.
AGGCTTAGCTCCGCCACAAGGATGCCATCCAAGGGCCAAATGCACCAGCCAGGTGCTATGGAGTGCGAAACTTTCAGGAGGATTCAGGACTTCTGATGGATTTTAATCATTTGCCAAATGTTAACGTTAAGAAAAAACCACTAGTGGCTGCTGCTTCACGGGAGGGCAAGTTGGAGGGTAGGTTAAGTGATGACTGTAGCCATATAAGGGAGAGCATGATGTAGTTAAGCAGCCGTAACTGTGAGCCACTGTGATATTGCATAGGAAATATGTATCTGCTTGATGAGGCATTCACTTTCACCTGGGTCCCATCAATTAGGATTAGATGTTGCTATATATCATAGAACCCTCCATCCTACCCCCCACTCCCCCCCACAAAAAAGTGGCTTAAAAAATTAGAAGCCCATTTCTGCTCTGGAGTTATCTGGGCTAGTTTGACAACTTCAAGTCATTAAGGACCAGACTCCATCCAGTTCTCCATGACCTCATGGTACGAGATGGCTGTTGGAATTCCATCCATCGTATTCATATTTCAGGCAACAATATTGAGGATGGGGGAGCTCTTTCTTTTTCCTACACAATGTTTCCTTTTATATCTCATTGAGTCCTTGGCTGTGTCTTACTGTAAGGGAGGCTGGGCTGTGCATCCTTCTCCTGCAGTGGACATGACAGCATAGCTACAGAACAGCAATCACCCCTTCCAGAACTTCTGTTGGTTTAAGTGGATTATTTTTGGGTCACCAACAGTGTTCTTTGCAAATGGAATTAAAGAACCTGGCCAGATATTGTTAGACACAAGTCACCAGAAATACTAGGCTATTAACTGAACGTTAGAGCCAAGATTATGGTATCCAGAGTGAACAAAACAAGCCCAGGGGTATGCATGCCTGGCACAGGGAGCAGGAGCAGAGCAGGTGGGCACAGTGCAGAGAGCAGGCAGAGTTTGCAGATGTGAGCACAGCAACATCAGCACCGGTCACTGGCCAGATGCCAGACAACGTCTCCTGAGAGCCACGTCAGGTCTCAGATGTCATCAGAAGATGGAAGGAGAAGGGAAGTGTGGGGTGCAATGCACAGGTTTTGAAGACAAAAGCAGACAAATCCACGATGAACCAGGAACTCAGATGTTCTCCAAGGGACATGCCTCCACAAACCAGTGCTGGCCACCAACCTGATGCCTTTCTGCTTTGATAAAACTGTGATCAAGCACTTCATCCTGTCTTCATGGGCAGGAACAAGTCACACTTCTCATCTGTGCCCCTGGTACTGGCTTTGTATTAACTGCATGACCTGTGTTACTCCCTGGCCTGTGAGTCAGACATCACAAGGCCTTTTCTGACCCACCGTCCTCCACTCATGCTGAGGTTAGGACCATTTGCTGACCCATCTGAGAAGGAGGCATGAGGCCGATTACCTTAAACCATGAAAAAAATATAAAGGGCCAGCAAATGAAGACTTTCATGCTGCGAATTATGAACAACAATGACGATGTCAGGCCAAGTTAATAGTGCCCTCTAAAGGGAATCATTTCAGACAGATGATTTGTTCCTAGAAAAACTGACTCAATATTTTTTTAGAAACAAAAATCTGCATTGTGAATATCTTGAAGCATCTAGAGATGTGTGAGGTGCAAGGACTCCTTTTACATTTATCTGGTCACATTAGTATTTCAGTTAACCAATTTTATTGAGTGCTTCCTATGTGCTGGGGATATGGTGACCTGATGCCACCTCCTAATAGCACCACAGAAGGTACTGGAACACAAACGGCATCCACAATGACCTCAGGGGGCTGAGGGGGAAGCTGATCACTCCCTCTTTACCTTAAAAAGCTGTTATAGTATGTTGAAAAATGCCACCCCCTCAATGCCCCAAGATATCTTTGTCTCAATCCCTAGAACCTGTCAATTCAACATTACCTTATTTGGAAACAGTCTTTACAGGTGTGATTAAGTTAAGGCTGTTGAGATGGGGAGATTATCCTGGTGGGCCCTAAGTGCAATCACATGTACCCTTATATGACGGAGGCAGAGGGAGATTTGTTACACACCCAGAAGACAAGGCCAAGTGAAGATCGCAAAGGGTTAGAGCAGTATGGCCATAGAACAAGGACTGCTGGTAGAAGCTGGATTCTTTTTTTTTAATGTTTTTTTATTATATTATGTTAGTCACCGTACAGTACATCCCTGGTTTCTGAGGTAAAGTTCGATGATTCATTAGTTGCGTATAACACCCAGTGCACCATGCAATACGTGCCCTCCTCACTACCCATCACCAGTCTATCTCATTTCCCCACCCCCTTCCCCTCTGAAGCCCTCAGTTTGTTTCCCAGAGTCCATAGTCTTTCATGCTTCATTCCTCCTTCTGATTACCCCCCTTTCTTTATCCCTAGAAGCTGGATTCTACCAGAAACTGGAAGAGGTTAGAAACAGATTTTCTCCTAGAGCCTAGAGTATCTCCCTTTGGTACCTGGAGTATCATGAGTGCTGAAGAAGCGAGTCTAGAAAAGCCAATAAAAGGAGGGGACATTTAGATCTTTAAGAACCTGTAGGGGTTTTCCAGGGGGAAAAGGCATGGCAAGGCTGTTTAGGCAGGGGGGTCAGAATGGAATGGACAAGAAATGATCACAAGGGCTGCTGCCTCTTCTGGGGAGGCCCTCTGTGCCCCATCTTCCTGCTTCATCCTCCTTGCTGGCTCAGTGGATCTCAAATGAGGGTGATTTTTGCTTCTCCCTACAAGGGACATGTAGCAGTGTCTAGATGTTCTTAGCTGTCATGACTTGGGGTCTGCTACTGGCGTCTAGTAGGCAGAAGCCAGGGATGGTGCTAAACATCCTGTGATGCCCAGGACAGCCCCACTAGAGAGAATTATAATGTCCAAAGTGTGGATTGTGTTGAGGTGGGGAAACTCGCCCTAGCTAATTACACTTATTCTTTAGGTTCTATCTTATGAGTCACTTCTTCCAGCCCTGATGAGGTCAGACCTCTTGTGGTAGCCTATACTCCTCCTCTACCTGCTCACTCTACAGAACAGTCAACCATGCAGACTGAAAAATAGGGCCTGGGTTTATGGAGCTCAGAAATGATCTGTTGAGTGATAGTGAACAAGCAGGGTATTTTGGAGACATCCAGGACCCCAGTNTAGGGAAGCTAGCAGGTTGGGATGGAGCTGCTGAGATGAGACAGGATGGGAGGGTAAACAAGGGTTAGGCTGAGGAACTGAGGCCAGGATCTGGGCTAATTCACTAGCCTCCTTCCATGCCAGCAGGGACTCCAGGTGTGATGAGGCTAGATCTCCTCTGGCTTAGAATGGTGGTGCTTGTAGCCTGGAGATTTGTTAGGGTGCTCTTGCAATGGTCCAGGTGAGAAATGACAGTCAGAGGGGCACCTGGGTGGCACAGCAGTTAAGCGTCTGCCTTCGGCTCAGGGCGTGATCCCGGCGTTATGGGATCGAGCCCCACATCAGGCTCCTCCACTATGAGCCTGCTTGTTCCTCTCCCACTCCCCCTGCTTGTGTTCCCTCTCTCGCTGGCTGTCTCTATCTCTGTCGAATAAATAAATAAAATCTTAAAAAAAAAAAAGAAATGACAGGCAGAAATGGTGGGACAGATGTGAGGAATGTGTCAATGGGAGAGTAGGTAGAATAGGAGAGGATCTAGAAGAGATCACTGGATTTCAGAGGTGAGAGAGAGACAGAGAGAGGAAGAGAGAGGGAGGAAGGGAGTGTGGGAGAGAGGGATAGAGAGAGAAAGGGATAGAGAAGGAGGGAGAAAGAGAGAGATTGGGTGAGAGAGAGATGATGGAGGAAGGGAGGGATGGGGGAGGGAAAGAGAGGTGTCTCTGTCACTGAGTGCAACCAGAGTGGTACTGGGCCAAAAACCCCTCAGCCCCACTCCATATTGCCACTGTGCTGCTGTGAAGAGTCCGAGACTGGGTACCAGGGCTATCTCAGCCAGGGGCCTCTGGAAGGCAGAGCCCAGGCAAGAGTTAGACTAGAGATGTTTTATTTGGGAGGTTCAAGCCCAGGACAGTTAGAGTGAGGTGGAAAAGGCAGAGCAGGGCAAGGCCAATGTGAGGCCTGCAGTGCCTTCCCATGTGGACAAGTTTCACAGTGAACACAGGGAGACACAGAAGCCTCCTACCATGGCGGGCCTCTCCAGCGTCTGCAAGGGGAGACTGTATTTGGAGGAGTCTGGTGGGGGAAGGCGGAAGAAGATGGTGGGGATATCTGCCTAGTTCTCTTCTAACTTGTTCCCAACAGGTCGAGATACACACTGTGGGGAGCTGTTTCCATGCAGGCCATCACCTGGAGCCTCACTACCAACTTAGGACATCAGATCTTTGTGGTGATGGCATTTTATTAAAGCCTTGAAGAGGAAAGGCAAGTGAGCTGGGGGCTGGGGGCATGTGGGTCATGTAGACCAAGAAGAGAAAGAAGAAACTAGGAAGGTACACGGGGTTTGGGTTCAACGCAGCAGGCAATCCAGTCCTGGCTGAGCTGCTAACCAGTCTTGTGACCATGGGCAAATCACCTGGCATCTCCATTAGAATCCTCAGCCACAAGGGGTGGGTGGGGATAGACAGTCTTGTGGGTCCCTTCAGTTGGGACCACCTGCCTCTGCAGAAATCAGCATCATTCTGACTGCCATGTTCTTGGAAATGATACTGGAAAGGCAGGCTTTCAGCAGGCCAGCTGCTGGCAGGGAAAAAATTCTCTTGGTTTAAGCAGTGATTTTGAAAAAGTGATGGAGGAGGCATTCATTGCTCTTATACCCAAGGGGGAAGTATTGCTTTCACCCTGAAGGAGAGGAAGGAGGACCAGCTTCAATGATTTCTTTGTCTTCTGAGAAATCTGCCACTCACATGCATTCAGCAGTCAGTAGCCACCACTGGAATGAATCTGAACAAAATTTACAAAATAAATAATTATACCTAGCTTCAAAAGAAATATAATATTGTTTAAATCTTTTGAGTAAAAATACAGTAATGTGTTTGGATCCAATTGCCAACAATAGTTAAGCATTAATTCATGTGGGCGTTTGAACAATGGTGCCTTGGGTTGGGGGAGGCAGAGAATGTGTTGCTGGAAGAAACTGGATGATTGCAAGCTTACTTGGTCTGGCTCTTCTGGAAGTCAGACCAGGAGAAAAATACTGAAGCATGGGAACTGCACACCAGGTCTGGCATCACCCCCAGCAATATCAGTGCCTGGAGCACAGAGATTGTCTGCTTCATGGCAAGGGCCAGTGATTCCCTGGCCTTGAGTTGCTTTCACCAGCGGGACTGTCTTTAGCAATTCCACTCTCTGCTCTAGGACCAGGGTGCTACCTCTCACAACCTAGGGGACACTGTAAAAATTAGATTCAATGCAGGAATGTGTGTTTGAAAGGGGCTGTTGGTTTCCTTTCCTATGTGTGCTCATCCTATCTTGTTAAATATTTGACAATAGATTATTAAACTGCATATACCTCATCACTTTCAATTAGGGTTGCCATATTTAGCAAATATAAATTCAGATTTGCCTGTTAAATGTGAATTTCAGTTGAACAATAAATAATTGTCTCAAATATTACATGGATATAAAAATTAATTATTGATTATTTGAAATAAATTTTTTAAAAAAGATTTATTTATTTATACTTTAAAGAGTGAGAGAGAGTGAGCACAGGGAGGGGCAGAGGGAGAGAACCTCAAGCAGATTCCCTGCCAAGCACGGAGCCAGACATGGGGCTCAATCCTATGACCCTGAGATCATGACCTGAGCTAAAATCAGGAGCTGGATGTTCAACTGACTGAGCCACCCAGGTTCCCCTGAAATCAAAATTTAACTGGGCATCCTGCATTTTAAATCTGATAGCCCTACCTCAAATATAGTATTTTTTGCTTATATAAACATTTGTGTGTGTGTGTGTGTGTGTGTACAAATATAAATATATTTGTTTTTCCACATAAATGGTAGGATATTACACACTATTTGTCTTGATTTTATTATTTAATAATACATCTTATAGACTACTCTTTATGAGTATACACATATCTGCCTCATTCTTTTTAAAAGGTACTGAATAGATTACCATAGACATTCAGCCATCTGTAGATATTTACCCACAACTTATAATTTTTTTTAAAGTAAACTTTACCCCCAACATGCAGTTCGAATTCATGACCTCAAAACTGAGTTGCATACTCTACTGACTAAGCCAGCCAGGTGTCCCCCAAGTTGGAATTTTATGGTTGCCAAATAATGTAAGCCTTTTTTATTTGTGCTACCTTCTCTAGGGAAGATCTAGACCTGTTGAAGGAAGACAGATGTGGCCTTTGTTTTGCTATCCTGTCGCTGATGGAAATGTGTTGCTGGACTTCTCTAGTACATTATTCAGTATGCATTAGCAGCAATCATAATTGCTCCCTTGGAGCTCTGCACAGTCCTATTTTAACAGGGGCTGGTTACTTTCCAGACATATACAGAGAGTATTCAGGGTCTTGTCTTCACTGCTATCATAAGTTGGATCCATAATTTCTTGGGTCCTATGACTTAATCTTTCTTGGCTTATACTCTCATTTTATAGGGGAGCATTCTCTAAGAGTTTTCTTACAAAAACAGCTTACAAAGTAATATTATAGGTTTTTGCATGTTTGAAAAAATTATATCCTGTTCCTATATGCTATTGATAGTTTGGTTGGGTATAGAATTATAATATGCAAATATTTTTCTTTCAGAGTTTTCAGGAAAATAGTGCATTATCTTCTAAATTCTGGTGTTATTATTGAGAGACCTAATGCTATTCTGATTTGTGTGTGTGCGTGTGTGTGTGTGTGTGTGTTTTAAATGTAGCTTGTTTTTTTCTTTTTTCTCCTTTGGAAGTGTTTAGAATTGTATCTTTCTGGTGATGAGAAATTTCTTGAAGATGTGCCTTAGTGTTGGTATTTTTATTTATGGTATTTGGCTGTTGATAGGCCCAATAATTCTAGAGACTTCAATTAAAGTTTACATATTTTTAAAAATTTCTCAGTTAGATTAGTCTCAATAATTTTCTCTGTTCTCTCATCTTAGAACACCTGTTATTAAGATATTTGGCTTTTGAATGAATCTCTAATTTTCTTATTTTCTAATTTTCCGTCTTCTTGTCCATTATACTACCCAGGAGATTTTCTTGATTTTATCTCTCAAACATTTCGATGAATTTTTAAAATGTTGAATGTTTGTTGAATATTTTATCAATCAGGATAGGCTAAGATATGTTGTGGTAATGACACCAAAATCTCAGTGACATCAAACAACAAAGGTTTCTTTCTAGTGCAAACTACACATCCCTTGAGGGTCAGCATGGCTTTTCTCTGCATTATTGTTACACTAAGACACAAGCTGATGGCACAATTCACAACTGGAACATTGCTGGTCTCCTAGCAGGGGGGGAAAAAGGAGCACATGCAAACCACACATTGGCTTCTAAAGCTTCTGCTTGGACAGACACTTCTGCTCATGTTTCAGTGGCCAAAGCATATCACATGACTAAATCTGCCATTTATAGGGTAGGAAAGCATAGTCCTCCTTCAGGAGGAGAAATGAAACTTGTGGATCATAATACATTCAACTACACATCACATTTTTAAAATTGCAAGATTGCATTCTTATTTTCTGATTCATCAAATTTCTTGATTTATGGGTTCAATATCATCTTGAATCTCTCTGAGGATATTATTTACATTATGCATATTACATTATTTACATTATATATTAAAGATTTTGCCTGAAAATTTATTTCCCCTGGTTCATTTCTCCCCCCATTTATTTGTTTGTTTTTGCCTTAATGTGGTGGGCTTTTTTAAAAAAAAAATTTATTATGTTATGTTAGTCACCATACAGTACATCCTTACTTTGATGTAGTGTTCCATGATTCATTATTTGCATATAACACCCAGTGCTCCATGCAATATGTGCCCTCCTAATACCCATCACTGGCCTATCCCAATCCGCCACCCCACGCCCCTCTGAAACCCTCAGTTTGTTTCCCAGAGTCCATAGTCTCTCATGGTTCATTTCCCCTTCTGTTTACCCCCCCTTCATTTTTCCCTTCCTTCTCCTACCGATCTTCCTGCTATTTCTTATGTTCCATAAATGAGTGAAATATAGTGGGCTTTCTTTGTACATATTGTGATCCTAGGTTGCCCATCCAGATTAAATTTTAAGTGAGTGAGTCACTTCAAAGCAGATTGGAAGTTGACTAGTAGGCTTCTCTTTTAAGTGGGTAGCATATCTTGTCTTACAATTAGTCTATGGAGGCTGTACCAGTCAGAGTCCCATCAGAAGAAAGAGTTTATCAATGGAGCTATTAGTGGAGTTAAGGGAATCAACAATGGATGGTGAAACACTCAGTGAGTGGGGAGCCATTACCACTTGAGACCTGAAGAGACCAGGGATATTAGAAGTTTCTGGAATCTAATAAAGCTTAAAACTGTGGGAGAGGGGCTTCTCAACAGGAATCATTACTGTAGGTGGGGGAATGCAGCATGCCAAACTCTAGCATGTTATGAAGGGAGATAATAAATACTCCAACCATCTCTCCCTTCCAATCTTCCAGGCTCATGCCAGAGCACCCTTACCCCAGCAGAACCTACCCAGAAGCCAGCAGGAGAGAGAGCCCACATGATACAGTGTGCCATGGTTTGCCTCCTGGAACACAGAGCACAGGAGAGGAGAGGAGAGAATAGATCTGAAGGATCACGAGAACATCCAGCACAGAGATCTTTTCTCTAGGGGACTGCTCAATGTCTCCAGGAGGGAGTCCTCTGGCAGCCTTCTCAGAGTGAGTGCCTGGATGCCAGGCATTCTGCAAACAGGGTGAGACAGGGGGGCTGGGAGGCCAGTTGTTGTGTATGAAGACTCTTCTCTAATCCCCACCTGTTTTCTCCATGCCTCAGCCCCACACTCCATTGCATCTTCTGCCCCAGGTGCTCAGGCTGTTCAGGGAGGGGTGGGATGAGCCAGCTCCTTTCCTGCTTTGTGACTCCTGGACACACACCTTCTGATGTGGCTTCCTCACCTCTGCTGGATCGGTTACCACTTCTCTTCCAAGATGCTATTGAAATTCCTTGGTTCTGCTTGCATTTCCTTTTTTATTTCACTCTTTTACTAGAAAATGGTACTACTTAACATTTTTATATTTATTTCAACAGAAGGACATATATTAATTAAATATAGTTCCTTGACATTATCTATAATGTCCTATGTAGATACAAAATAACTAATTAACTAAAATAACAAAAATAATATGCTGACTGTACACCCTCCGAGGGATATATTTTAAGGACAAAAAAAAAAAAGAGAGAGAGAGAGAGAGAAAGGCAAAGAAATTGTAACCTTGATATTGTATGGGTTCTTTTTAGTGCTATTGACATTTTAAACCTAAAATTCTCTGGGTGTTAATTGTAGATTAGAGTGTATAAGTAAACATATCAATGTTTAGAAAACTTTCACTGCGGACGAAGTGGAATGGGGGATGGTGCGGAAGAACAGTGTGTGGTTGGATTTGAGGCTATGGCTTTAAACACCAACAATATCATGTGTTCCTCTTGGGAAGTAGTGAGAAGTTCATAAATTCACCAAATAGTGTTCTTGCCAGGAATATTTGACCTAAATGTTTCACAAGGAAAGAGACACATATAGCATGTAGGGTGTCTTACAGGGATTCTTCAAAGGACTCACCGTCATGAAGAACAGAGAGAGGTGAGGGGATTTTTCTATATTAGGGGAGAATAAGAAGACATAATACCCGATGCAAGTGTATGAGCTTTGACTACATTCTGAGTTAAAAGGAAAAGAATACAAAGGGCACCACTGGGATAACTGGGGAAGTGGTGTTAGATTATTTAGTTGAATGACATTGGTTTTTTAGGGGTGGTAAAAGTGTTGTGGTTGAAGCATCACCATTTGCGCCCTAATTTCCGACGGTCTGGCAAGAGGGAGGTGGGTATGCATGGGGAGAGGTGAAGCAGGCTTGGCAAGGTGTTAGCAGGTGATGGATTTTAGGTGTGATCACTGTGTTGCTATTTTGAAAGGTCAAAACAAAACAAAAAGTGAATACATTTTTAAAATGTACTAAAAAAACTTCTAACTTTAACGTTTCAAAAAATTGTTGCAAGGCCATAATTGTCTCCCCACCCCCACCCTTTTTAGTAACGCAACTGAGTTTTGCTTTGTGAAATCACTAAGAAATGACTGAGGCACACTGAAGGAAGAGAGGAAAGGTAGTTAGCATGTACTAGAGCAATAGTTCTCCTTGAGAAAGGCAACTCGCTCTCCTGCAGGGAGTTTGTAAAGAGGATTGTCATTCACTTTTCTGTGAGAAGAGGCAGGAAGCCCAGGAAGAACAAGCCAGTCAGAAGTCCCATCCTGGAGAGTGTGCTGACCCAGGATTCAAAACCAGAAACTCTTCCCAGATGCATGGAAAAAGGGAGATGCTAAAAATCTGGACATGGCTCCAACTTCTTCTCATCACTGCGTGGCGACAAAAAAGATCTCCATTTTCATTCTCATTTTGGCAGGCTCCCAGAGGGATGAGAAAAAAACATAAGGAAGAGAAAGGATAAGAACTATGGGTGGTTGGGATATTGAGCTGCTGGAGCAGGAAGTGTAGTCTGCTCTCTCAAACTTAACTCTAGCCACCGATTTGTCTTCCACCTGCCCACGAGCCTCTCCCATTGGCGGGCAATTGATGCCTGGAGCCACTAACAGCCGACGCGTAGTCTCCAAAGTGCTTATAGCACTGGGCAGAGTCACTGTCTTTACAGAAGGCTCTAGAAGACCCAATGGCAGTGACCAAGATTGCTTCCATTTCTGAATAGGTGGTACATACAAAAATCACATCTGCAATGGATAGGATGGCACCGCACACACACGTGATAATACCAAGCATACCAATGCTTTGGTACATTACAACAGGCAAAGAAAGGGTTTGGGGAGATTAAATTTGCTCCCTCCCCATCTCTGATCTCTTTGAAGCTATGTGGTAGCTTGTATACCTGCTCACTCATGTTTTTTAGAAGTGGTTGTGATGGGGATGGTATAGACACATATGTAAATTTGCAGATACAAATATGCTTCAAGTGTGGGTGCTCATGCTTACAGACTGCAGACAGACAGACAGACAGACACATACATGTCTGTGTGTCATTTGGAATAGTAAAGAAAAATCAAAGTTCCTAGCTCCTGAATATTTGTCTTTTCCCAGCTTATCGGCCATAGTGTTTCCTCCTTCTGAGGGCAACAATCTTGAAAAACTATTCATTCTACACAGAGGTTAGAGGGGAAGGAAAGGAAATAGGGACTGGTAGCTTCTGTCACCATAAGTGGTTCTTTAGGGTGAATTCCCAGGGTAGAACACCTGGGTTATAAAGATAGATTCATTTTAATTGTAGAACTGCCAAATTATCCTCCAACAATGTCATATAGATGTTCATTTCCACCAGCAATGATGAGAATATTCTCCCCCCGCCACACCTTCACCAACCATTAACACTAGAAAACAAAAAATGTTCTCATTATAATGGGTGAGAATGGTATTTCATTTCTTAAAGTTTTCATTTCCATGATTCTTAATGAAGGGCGAGCATTATTTAATATATTTATTGGCTATTCATACTTCATTTTCTCTGATTTTCCTTTTCTTTCCTTTGTTGTTTTTTTCCTACTAGGTTGTCTTTTTCTGACTGACTAGAGAGAGTTCTTTATATATTCTCAGTAAATATTTGTCTGTCGTAACTATTATAAATATTTCATCCAATTTGTCACTTCAGTATTGTTTTTGTGTATATTTTGTTAGAATGGAAGTTTTAAATATGCCTTACTTTTATAATCTAAAAAGTGTTAATCTAGAGAAAGCAAATGTTACTTCCAACCTTTTTGTTCTATAAAGCTAGAAAATTCAGATATGATTGACTGAAAAGAGTCATATCCTCTGGTATAAGCATTGGGGACCTGGGAAGCCAGCACATAACTCATGGCACCATCTTGCAAATCTCAACTGTATCTGATACTTTCATGTGATCTACATAAGACTCTTGTCATCAATCAGATAACAAGTGACAGAGTTTTCTGACAACTGTGGGCATGCTCTGGCTCTTTGGCAACCTGAGGCATCTAGTCAAGAGCAGGGGGCCTTCTGTATTACTTACAAGAGTCTAATAGGGCTTCTAAGGCTCTCACAAACACACAGAGAACCATCCAGGTGGCCAAAATTTGCTCTACCATAGGTCATTGATGTATACAAGCTTCCAGTGTCAGAGCTTACTTTGAACAAAATTAGACAGAGAAGCATTGTTTTAGTCTGCTTGGCTAAAAATAACAGGCATTTATTTCTCACAGCTCTGAAAGCTTGGAAATCTTAGATCAAGGTACCGGTCAACTCAGTTTCTTGTGAGGGCTCTCTTCCTGACTTGCAGATGGCTACCTTCTTGCTATGTCCTCACATGGCCTTTCCTTGATGTGTGCATGTGGAGAGAGAGTTCTGGTCTCTCTTCTTCTTCATATAAGGGCACAAATCCTATTGGATCAGGGGCCTACCTTTATGATCTCATTTAACAATTACTTCCATAAAGGTCTTTTCTCCAAATTGGTAGTTAGGGCTTCCATATATTCATATGGGATGAAGGGAGAGACACAATTCAGTCCACAGTTAAGAGTGGATCTCCTAAGCAACCTCACCAAAGCCCTTACTCATTATCCCTGAATCAGAGGGAGTGGAGGTTTTGGAGAGATCAGATATTTCATATCACTTCCAGTGTGGCCACAGTATACTCAGGGCCTGCTTGATACCTTCTTCAGAGGAGAGGTATCCAATCTACTTTGCTCTGGATAATTTGCCCTTTCTAAGGAGCCTTGGGCAAAAGCACTGAAGGGCTTGCACCTGCACAGAATATTTTCCTTTTTATCTCCTTTTTTTGGTCTTGATCATTTATCTGTTTCTGATTGGCCAAAGTTCTGCCCCACTCCCCAAGCCCAAAATATAACATTGGTGTGTCACCTAAGACACACTGCATGGAGTCGAATGTTGTAGAGGAGATATACACAGGGTGACAGTCACAGGACAAGAACCCAGAGGTCTAGGTTCTGGCCCCAGCTCCCTTGCTTACTAATCCCTTGCATCTTAATCCCCCAGGGGGATGCTCCTCAATTTCCCTCCATAAATGAAGATGATCCCATTTACCTTAGAAGACTGAAGTGTATCTGAAAATACCAACTGCTCTTCATAGCTTCAGGCACAAATGTAGCTTCCTTACTAGACCTCTTTCCAGCCTGGGACATCCTGTGTTCTCCTGTTCTTTCTTCCCTCCAAGCTACAGACCATAGAATTTCAAGGCGGGGCAATTCTAAGAGAGGCCCCCAGATCCTGGCCTCTCAGAGCCTACCATTCTCATACTCTTTCTTGCTCGCACCACCTTGCTACTAAGACTCTGCTCCTTGTGCCATCCCCCCACCTTGCCCTGTTATCAGCATGTGGTATGAGCACATGTTCATCTAAATAGTGGACCAGTTCTAATCTTCCCTTTCTAGAGAAATTCTAGACATTAATAAGACATTTCCTTTACAGACCAATTGTCTTAGAATATTTAGTCCTCCTTATGTCTTTAAATGAGTCCGACTGCCCCACACTTGGTAAAAGTGGGCCTTGAGGATTCCAGGCCCATTTGGCGAAGTTGCCTCTGAAGCAGAAGCTGTCTTTGCCCTGCCCTTATCCCCTGGGCACTCACTGTTTTCCAAATATGCAAACAGCTTCTCACTCTAAGTCCTTGTGACTCTGCCTGAGAGTTTTCCCTGGCTGCAAGAGCTTGTCTGGCCAAAGGGCAGGCTAGACCTGTTGGGGAGTTAAAAGCTGTGGAGACAAAGAGGACTTTCTTAATTTTTGGATGGGACAGTGCTGAAGCCTATATCAGGGTTGGCAAACTTTTCCTGTAAAGTCAGGTAATAAGTACTTCAGTCTTTGTGGGCTATAAGGTCTTGGTTGCAGCTACTTCTCTCTGGTATAGGGTAACAAGCAGCCATAGACATTCTGTAAATAATAGCATGTAGCTGTGTGCCAGGAAAAATTTGAATTTCAATAACTTTCACATGTCACAAACATTATTCATCTTTTTATGATCTTTCAACCATTTAAAAATGTTAAGAACATTCTTAGCTCATGGGCCACACGAAAGCAGTCAGTGGGCTGGATTCAGCCATAGTTTGCTGACCCTAGGTCTAAACAATCTTGCTGGGGCCTCCAGTGAGATGGAGGCCCAGTTGCTTCTATTGGCTTCTATGTGCTTCCTTTCCTTCCCTGCCTCACTATGCCTACTCCCCTGGAATCAATCTTCAAATAAGCAACTTGCACTCAAATCCCTCTCAGGGTCTGGCTCTGTTCTTAGACCTCTTCCTGACTGGTAAATTGGATTTTCTCCTCTTTACAAAATTACAGACCATAATGCTGCTGTAGAGAAGGGCAACTCTGGCTCCAGACACTGGCCCTCTCAGCCTGCCTTACCCACACTTTTTCTAGGCCACCCTGTGCTTGTCCTGTCTCATCCCATCTGGCCACATGCCATATTCCATTTCCCCAAGGACACTTCAGTGAATAAGGTGGTCCTTCTCTGATACTGTAGTGCATTCATTCTACTGGGGAATGGAGAAGAATAAACCCACAATCATAACCAGTGAGATCACCAGGATGCGTAGTAGGGGATAGGAGTCAGAGTACTTACAAGAACTTTCTTAAGCCTCATGTCCCCACCTGAAGAGGGGATGATCAAGCTCATCCTTTATGGGGCTCTGGGAGAATGAAATTGATATCAAACGTCAATCATGCATTATAGTGCAGGGCACGCAGCAGGGGCTCAGTGATTAGAAGTAACTGCTGTCATTAATAGACAATGTTCTAGGAATTCCCAATGGAAAGCTCACAAGTAAAGGCCAGCATAGTCATGGGAGAGGTAGAAGTGGGTGGGGTAGGACCCTGAGAAATGAACAGGGTTGGGGTTGATGGGATTGGGAAGAGAAGCACTTCACAGTCAGTGTACAGCAGGAGAAAAGAGATGAACCCCAAATGCCCAACAGAAGAAGCTCCAATAACTAATCCCGCCCCTCACCCCTGGAAACACAGACCAAAGGAGAGAGTGGCTCAAGCAGCCGGAAACATTTGTTGAAACATGAATTTATCAAGTCTCTACTTCTATTACAGGTGATGTTCTAAGTTCTTAATATATAATCTCATTTGATTCTTACAACGACAATTAGACCAGCTTTAACATCAACCACATTTTACAGGGAGGAAACGTGAGACTGCGGAGTGGTTAGGGGACCAGTTTGTCTAGCTGCAGCAACTCTGTTGCTAACCGCCATGCTGTGATGATTCTGTGGCATGCAGGAGAGAGGCTGAGCTGGACTGGGGTCGCAGAGAAGGCATTCTGAAGGAAGTGATGTTTATGCTGATATCTGAAGAAGGAGCAGAAGTTATCCCTGGGGAGGGAAACAGAGAGCACTCAAGGCTGTATTGTACCCTAAGATTCAAAGGCATGTTGGAAGCAGCAGAAAGAATTTTGTCTGGTGGAGCAGAGTGCTAGAGAAACATTTTGGGGATGAGCGGGGGAGTCACAGGCTAGAGGTTGGCTCATGAAGAGCCCTAGAAACTCTGTTAAGGATTCTTGACTTTACCCCAAGACAATAGAGAGCTTTTGAAGGGTTTTGAAGAATAAGAATTTCTTTCTTTCAGTTTTGTTTTTCAGATAGCTCTTGCTGAGCATGGAGAGTGGTTTGGAAAGGGGCAGGACTGGAGGTAGGGGTGTCCGTTAGAAGGCCCTTGTAGCTTTCCAGGCAGGGAAAGATGATGCTGTGAACACAGGGAATGTCAGTAGGGATTAAGAGAAGGTGAACAGTGTGAGAAGGATATATGGAACTGGTGGGACATGGTGACTGATTGATTGTTGGTGGTGAGGGAAAGGATGATGGTATCTTTCCCACTAGAGGAAAAGTCAGGAGCAGGTAGGAAGACAGAAATCATTAACATAGGTTCTATCAAACCAAAGGGTACATTCCTCCACTCATCCAATAAATGAGTAAATCCAATAAATGTATTGTTCACAGTGAGGGCAGTTGGCAAAGTATGGTTTCAAGTCTGAGGAAATATGGGATGAAGGATTGTGTCTGGTGGCCCAGGAGTCTAGAACAAATAAATCCTTCTGTTTAATAAATGTAATTTAGGGGCACCTGGGTGGCTCAGTTGGTTGGGTGTCTGGTTGGAGTCTTGGGATCGAGTCCCTCGTCGGGCTCCCTGTTCAGTGGGGAGTCTGCTTCTCCCTCTCCCTCTGCCTGCCTGTCCCCCTGTTTGTGCTCTCTCTTCTCTGTCAAATAAATAAAATCTTTAAAAAATGTGATTTAGCTTTAAGTGAAAAGAGAGTACCGTGGCTATGTTGAAAACATGATTACATCCCTGCTTTACAAGCATATCAGAGAAAGTGCAAACATCTACGGTGTCATGACAACCTTTGGCAAAGGTACATCAGTGAAGAAAATGATAAGTAATTTTAAATACCTCTGGTTTTGGTCAAGTTCTTCAGCAGCCCTGGAAGGATCTGCTGATGGAGGCAAAGACTCCAGCAAGAACATCCATTCATGAGGTGGGTGTCAAAAGCCGGGCTCAATGTGCAGATGGTGTTCCTTGGAGAGAAGACATGGCTAATGGTCACATTTTCCTCGTTAAGACTAACTTTTGGGCTTTGGAGTGTGTGGCAGTGGACAGAGGACAATCACGTGATTACTAACAGTCTGAGATTCAAGCCTCTATTATCTCTTGTATGCTCTGCAAAGTCAGGCTGGCTGCATTCCTGAAGCCTCTCATGCAGAAGCAAGATTCTTCAACCACCAGCTGGGCTTATCTACTCAATGGAGATTTCAGATGCATCTTTTGACGAGTCTGAGCATATGTCTTCCGAAAAATCTGACAATATGTCTTCTGAGAAAGCCGTGTCTTTGGCTCTAAGGCAATGTTCAATGATGACATTTTCAGCTCTCAGATCCTCAGTTCCATACAGGGTCTCTGGCCATGGAAGGATCTGGATGCATCACTCCAATGTGGCAGGGGACTGTTCCAACTTCTCACAGATCCAGCAGGTTTCCTGCTCCAGCATCATCAGCCAGTTCAAGGAAGCCTCCTTCTGCAAACAGGGGAAGTTTGACTTTAGCTTTGGTGGCGACATTCTGGCATTTTAGGACTTCAACTCTACATAGCTCACCTTGAATTTCAGCAGAAACGATGGCCTTCCTCAGCATCAGGAAGCACTCCTTGGCAATGAAGGATGCAGATGGCTTCATGTGGTTAAGTGTAATCTCTGGAGGAGCGGCACATTTGGCAAAGCCACAGCTACATCAGACACTGAGTTAAAGTTCTGGTCTTTCCTAAGGAACTTGCCCTGATAGGAATGTGGGATAAGAACATGCTGCCTTTTTTTTGTCAGTGAAATCGCCATGACCAGGAGCTCTTTCCCTCCTCAGTCCTGAGGATGGTTAGGAGTTGCCCACTCTTAAGGGGAAGGGGCTTGCTTGTGACCTCTTTGTTCTTTGGAAGTACCACGGTCTCCATTTTAATTTTCAGTGGGAATTTACTTTTTTCTATACTGTATATTTGTCTTTTTGTCTTGGTTTTAAGGAAACCACTTCCCATGCCTGTAATATCAGTGACATGCATGTCCAAATTGGAAGGGAGGGCAATCAAGGTTTACTTAGGGAAGCGGGGGCAGGGTGGGGGGATAATTAGTAGGAAGTCTTCAGGAATGGAGACTTGAAAAGAAGCACTGATAAATAAATTAATATTTGGCTCATTTATTACAGCAAGTAGAAGATCATTGGGAACTGTAAAATTCCCAATATCAGAAAATTTAATGAAATGTCAAAATTAAATAACTTATCAACAAGATTATTTAACGATTCACCCTTTGCTGTATCTTCTTTTAGTGAGTACTGAAAGGCAAATAGGAGGTACTGGGAATAGTACGCTTTCTAAAGGACATGGGGCTCCAGAGGACACATTCTAGACAGAACAAATGGTCTTAGTTGGATGATAACAATGCCCTTACACTACTAAGCTAGAACTCATATAGCTAACACAACTCTCCCATGTACAGTCTTCCCTGATCCTCCACTACCTCTTGAGGCCATCAGGGAACTATTACCATCCCCATTCTATAGATAGGAAAATCAAGGATCAGGTAGCTCCTGGAGGAATCAGATGGCACAGTCAAAATAGGTAATTTGAAGGAAGTTTAAAAAAGGGACTGTTTTTATTTTTTTTATTTATTTATTATTTATTTATTTATTTATTTTATTTTTTAATGATTTTTTATTATATTATGTTAGTCACCATACAGTACATCCCCGGTTTCCGATGTAAGGCTCGATGATTCATTAGTTGTGTATAACACCCAGTGCACCATGCAATACGTGCCCTCCTTACTACCCATCACCGGCTTACCCATTCCCCCACCCCCCTCCCCTCTGAAGTCCTCAGTTTGTTTCTCATAGTCCATAGTCTCTCATGTTTCATTCCCCCTTCTGATTACCCCCCCTTTCTTTATCCCTTTCTTCCCCTACCGATCATCCTAGTTCTTATGTTCCATAGATGAGAGAAATCATATGATAGTTGTCTTTCTCTGCTTGACTTATTTCACTTAGCATTATCTCCTCCAGTGCTGTCCATGTTGTAGCAAATGTTGAGAACTCGTTCTTTCTGATAGCTGAGTAATATTCCATCGTATATATGGACCACAACTTCTTAATCCAGTCATCTGTTGAAGGGCATCTCGGCTCCTTCCACAATTTAGCTATTGTGGACATTGCTGCTATGAACATTGGGGTGCATATGGCCCTTCTCTTCACTACGTCTGTATCTTTGGGGTAAATACCCAGTAGTGCAATGGCTGGATCATAGGGTAGCTCAATTTTTAAAAAAAGGGACTGTTTTTAAATGCATGAGCAGGGTAGGGCAAAAGCAACATCTGGGAACTGCTACCCTCCCTTTGTCTAAAAGGACAAAGGGAAGCAGCAGAACTCAGAGCATACCTCTGGGAGAAGGCTGCCCAACCAAAGCTTTGGGTAAAAGAACTCAGCCAACCACAGCAATTTGTTCAGGAATCCATATTCTGTTCTCCCTCTCTTTGGTCTCTGACTTATGGTGACTCCCCCCAACCCCCTTCTTGGTTGACACTAATCAGAAGTCAGACAGCAAGAGAAGCTGGTTGATGCCAGCCTCCGAGGTCATAGAAGAGCGTAAAGAAGATGTGAGTGGGGCTGGAGACAGTGGAATACATTCTGCAGAGATGGTTAAGTGATTTGCTTGAGGCTAAGGCAGGAAGGCGCAGACACAGGACAAAAACTTAGGTCTTACCATGCACTTAAATGCTCTTTCTACTGCATCTTCTGAAGGAGGGTTGAAGAGTTAATCAGAGTGTGAATGTGGCAGCAGAGATTTCTCTTGCTTAAATTCTCTATGAAGGTGTAAATCATAATGCATCATTAAGCTTGTGGTTTTAGGAGAATCCTGACATGGTCATTTAAGCCTCAAGAATTCTAAATGGAAAATGGCTTTAGGCAAGTGATAAAGAGAATGAATATGAGCAGTACAATGAGCAGCTGGTCCATCATCTCTCGCTCTTTCCTCTTTAGGTTTCCATTAAAAAATTAAAATTTTAGAATTATTAGCATGGAGTTTCACTGTATGTGTCATTTTCATGGGCAACAGAGGCAATAGTTCTCTCTCAGCTGTGCATCTGAAGAATACAGACTGACCCACATCCTTACATCTTCCTGAGCCTATAAGGACGCAGTGAGACCAAGTGAGCTGCTGTAAGTCCCACCTCAGTTGGGGAGGAGGACTTACTGTAAAGTAAAATGTTGGGAATCTCACTAAATTCAATGGATTCCTGAAAATCAAAGTTGAAGCCCATTCGTTTTAAAGGGATTCCTATACATACCCTTATACTATGAATGACTTTCAGGGCAATTGCTATCCCCAGATCAAAACTGCTCACCGCCAAAGATTTTAGGAGTATCTCAGCACAGTCATTTAAACTGCAAGAGAAGGCAGGAAGTTGAGAAGTGAGAATTTCCTTAAAAAAACTCAGAGTATCAACTTAGAAATAAAATTCACTTGAAAAAAGTCATTTAGCTAATGAAGGCATTGTTCTTGTCTGTTGAACGAAAATAATCACATTTGGCTCATCTCACTAGTAGTTGTTAAGATCAAATGACCTCAGGGATGTGAGAATATTACCCAAATTTTTTTAAGTTTAGAAAACTAAGCTATTATTTATGTTCAACTCAAAACATTTCAACTCAAAACAGAAGGTAGAGAAATACACACTTCAAATCTGGAATCCCTAAATACCCAAGTGTTTACTAGCATGAATAAAGTTCCAGGGTGCCCTCAAATAAAAGATTTCCTGTCATCATACATGGCTTAGGAATATGTTTTTGGTGTCTAATACACAGTTCTTCTTAAATCTAAAATAAACAGAGGATCATTGTCTACTAATGACCAGTATTTGGGTGCCATCTTGAAAGGCATGGTCATTTAAACTGCTAGACAAGGCAGTTACTGCTCAGACTCCAGTTACAAATGAGAAAGGACTGAGGAACCACAGTATCCTCAGAGAGGCTGTTTATACCCAGAAGAAGTAAGGCCTGGACTTCCGGAAAGAACTGTAGAGCCATCCAGTTGGGTTCAGAGTGAGGATTCTGGATGAAGGACATGGCAGTCTCCACAGTGGGTGTGATCAAGCATGTTGAGCCCTAGGCATGGCCCTAGTTTGGTGGATCTGGGATACCCAGTCTTTCAGCTGCTTTCCCAGTGTTAGCCTGCCCTGCTTCCTGAACCAGTCCTAGCTAGTTTGTTGCTATAACCCCTGTCAGACCCCAACTGGAGACTGGTCTCCCCCCAGACAGAATCTTTTCCTGAAGTCCATACATTCCTCAGCCCGCCTTGACCTTGACCACTGACAGGGGACCCCTCTCCATTTGGTCTTTTAGCCTCATCTTTAATTTGAGGAATATCAACTCTCTCAAATAGGAGCTGTCCCTGAGATCCTCCTGTGGAAGGGCTCAGCTCAGTTCCAACTCTTCCATCCCTTCCTCGTTTTACTTCCTGACCCAAACCATCTTAAGTGCCCAGATGCTGACTGGTTCACGCTACTCATCCACATTTCTGCTTTGTCCTCACACTCAGAAAACTCAGCAGAGATTGGATGTTTGAGTTTTTGGAGGGACTAGGGAGGGGGTTTTGGGGAGGGTAAGGGCGGGGTTTTGCTGGCTCCCTCCTTCCTTTCTTCAAGAATCAGATAACATCAGCAGCCCGAAGAGGAGAAACAGAGTTGGAGGTCTGCCTTTGATGGGAGGAGGTTCAGTTGACACCCCTCAAGAGCAAACTCTGCCCTGTAAAGGTTGTTTTGTAGATTTTAAGGTTTTCAGTGTGCCCTTTGGCCCTCTTTCATACCATGCCAGTCATCTAACCCAAGATTCAAAAGACTGGTTTGAATGCAGTGGTATGCTTTATCTGTCAATGTCATTCATTTAGCACCCTATTTTTAATAATAAATACCATTCATTCTTCTTATTACAAATTATTGCAGTCCATATGATGGAAACCTCTGAAGCTGGAGAACAAATGGAAGACAAATCTGTTCAGCAAGATTATATTGGAAGAAGAAATTAAATTAAATTTGAGATGACACCCATGCTCAGAGAGTTTCTAGAGTCATCAATGGTGCATATAAAGCAGGAGTATACAACTAGTGTACACTCCTCACCCTGAGGTCTCCTTGGGACCGCGGTGCCACTGATGAATCCCCTCTGCTACATGCATCACTGATGGCATCATTACTCAAAAGATGGAGCAGGGCTAGCATGGGAAATAGACATGAGCTATCGAGACTTGATGGAGTGAATATTAGGGGGTACGTGGTATCATAGTCTGAACACAGCCAGTAATCAAAATCCTAGCAAATCAAAGTAAGGCTTCTACCGGAAATTCAACAATTGAGAATACTAATACTCTTGTCCTGCCTTGAAGCTGAATTAGTTTTCCTTTTTTTTTTTTTCTGTTATAAACACTGCCTCCTGGAAGAGATCTTCCAGCAAGCTAAATTTTAAGCCTGCTATAAATTCATGCCTAATATAATATAACATTTCTTTTCTGCAAAGGAGAATAAAACGATCCAGTCCATGAGCAGATAGAAAAGTGAATTGGAGTTTGGCGTTCATGTGAAGTACAAATAAAGTCATAAAATTAATGTGTGGTAAGAGACTCGCCTTTATGACAGTGTATAAGAAAATGCACCAATAATAAATTTGCTCAAAGGATAAACTATTTTTTTTTCTGCCTAAAGCCCTTCTGGCTGTCACCTTGAAATGAATATTTATTAAGGGAATAAAATAAAAGCATTTTATATCCACTAAAGGAATGTATTTAAATATACAGGATGACAAAAAAATAATAATAGATAATGAGGTGGACTGGATTTTTAAAATAATTGAATAAATCATATTCTTTAGGAAGAATGTGTTAAGAATATGTTTTTAGCATCTAATGCCCATTCCTCTTAAATCGAGATATGAAATCAGTGAAGAAAGAGAGGATCAATTTTTGGAAGTGGGATCTCTGCAGCTACTTGTGAAAAACCTCAATCTGCCAATTAGCAAGATGCCCAGGATAGAGCTGGCCATCCTGGCACGCCCAGAACCAGCCCCAGCTGCCCATGGTGGGGAGCCGACTCAGTGAGAGCTTCTTCTTCAGGACCTCATAGTTTAGAAATCTCCTCCCTTGACCCCCTAAAAGCCAATTAAGGGCTTAAGAGAAAACATTTTTCTCTTTTCCTGTGCACCATGGGTAACTCTGCTGTGGAGATGGGAACCAAGTTCTAGAAGCAGTAAGTGCTTTTATAGGTTGTATGGCCTTGAGCAACTTGGACAGAGTGGACCATATCAGCCCTGGTTTCAAATGGAGCAGGATTTGCAATCAGCTAGAACTTCCTTGCAGAGAAACCAGCAGGAAAAAAAAAGGTCAATTGGAAGCATTTGTGAGTATATGCTTGCTAGTTTTACTCTTAGACCACCCCGTCTCTCAACTGCTAAATTCCAACCCCTTGGTTCTCCTTCAGGGTCCTCTCTTCCCCACTCCTCACCCTCTGTCCTCTTTGAGGCCTCAGAACTCTCTCCCCTTTGCTACCAAATGGTCAATGTGCCTTTGAGTTTCTTTTTGTTCCTGAAAATCATGTGCCACCAATCATGTGTCATTCCTATGTCCAAAACCCCTAGTAGGTTCCTGTCGCCCTCTTCCATCAGGCCTTTGTGCTCTGGTCACACTGCCCCAGTCCCCTCTGTGGCCTTGTTTCCCATGGCTCTTTCAGCACTTGCCCCGCACTGACCCACACACAGCAGTTCCCTCCTGCACACCTTCTTTCCCTCTCTCCTCTGCCAGGGCACCCCATTCCTCCCGTCCCCTCTGGGAAGACTCCTCTCGACCCAGCAATCACATTCTCTGGGCTTGCACATCGGTTTCCTCATCTTCCATTTAGCTCATGTCAATGAGACCCTTTAGAATGTCTGAGAATGTGTTTCAGAAGCCAGACCTGTAGTCTGAAGAGTATAACATTGAGGCTGCTGTCCTGGAAAGTCTGTGGCTGCATGGGGTTTATATGGAAGCTCTGGATGGCAGGATGACAGCGCCTGGCCCCACAGTCATGACACAGTAGCTGCTCCTGAGAAGTCGGCTTTGTTAAGCCAGCCTCAAGAGGCACAAACCAGCTAGCAGGGGTCTGTGAGCACAAGACGGCATTTTTAAGCACTGAAAACTTTGGCTGACCTCGCAATTAGCTCCAGATGGTACTTTGTCACTCAACACTGACTCGGTCATTCATTTTTATTTTCCACTGCTACCTTGAATAATATCTTCCACTGTCATCTTGAATAATCATATTAATTGTCCCTATAGTGAACACCGGTTTGCTGCTGAACACTTCCCCTCTTTCCTGACAAGAATATCAAGTTTTTGTTTATTTTGTCTTGTTTTGGTATTTTAAAACCATTCCTTCTTCCATTCTCAGCCATGTGGTTTGGGTAGGACGCACCCCACCTTCAGGTCCAGGGGTCAATTAGCATATTCCTCTCTCTTAGCTATAGTGACTGGGATATAGTTCAGGGAGGGGCCCAGGAGATCCCTCTGGCCACGGTGACTCATCCAGGAATGTGTCCATGATCTCAGCTTGTCTGTTCATAGAGAAACTAGGACCTGCTTCTGGGAATCCAGGCACCTATATGTTCTACTTCCAGGCTCGATAGCTTGAGGATAGGAGGCTTGGAGCTTTTGTGCCATAAGGGGAGTGCCTGGAGCTATACCGGAGGTTCACTGAAAACCCGAGAAGGTGTCCAACCAGTGGATGTGGAGCTCAGAGATGGTTCTTACAGACATTGTTTGAGTCCTAGATCAAGCTCTGCCTGAAACCAGTGTATCCCTAGACTCTCAGTTACATGAATTGAACACTGCCTTCTTTGGACTAAGCCAGTTAGACCAAAGTAGTTTTCCATTACTTGCAACCATAAGTATCCTGAGGTTTTTCTCATAGCCACATTTGTTGTTTCTTTCAATCTTCTTGCTTTCTGAAAGATTAGTCACCAACACTCAGCTTTTCTACCTTAGTCTCTCACTCTAGTGTGCTGTGCACATTCAGCTATTTTGCTTATGGGTGCATTTCTCCTACCTGTAAAGATCCTCTCCATATTTCTTCTACTTGGAACTTTCTTGGGTCAAAGGATACTTCCTAGTTTTATAAAGCCACAATGTTCCCAGTCATATCTGCAAAAATCCTACTAAATGAGAAAAATGGGGAGACAGAGATCGCCAAAAGAAATGAGGCCAGTAGTAAGCAAATACTTGCACAATATCTGGCAGGTGTGCTCCAGTCTATCTATGTAGATTCATGGCATGGATCCCTCCTTCCAGAAATCTTCCATCTACTACTGCCTCTAAATCCCCAAACCCCAACCCACGGGTTTGGGCACATGACCCAGGCTAGCCAATCCAGAATCCCTGGCCACAGTGATTGGTTCAGAGAAGGACACATGATCCGAAGAGGCTTTTACAGTGTATTCACTGGGATTTAATATTTTCATTACTGGGATTGTACACTAGGGCAATATATCCTAGGGTTGCTCATTATCCTCCCCAAGGAAGTTATATACAGTAAGAGGGAAAAGGAAGCTGAAGAGCAGAGCCAAGAAATCGAGAGGAGCAATGGAGAGAGAGGGAGTGAACAAAGGAAGGAGGAAACTGAGATACAGAGCCTCTGGATCCAGCTAAAACCATTATAATTGTTAACATTTTGGTTACATGCAGTGAATTCCCCCTTTTTTCTTTTTCTTTCATTCTTTCGTTTGTTCTTTCTTTTCTTTTCCCTCGTCCTCCTTTTCCTCCTCCTCTTCTTCCTCCTCCTTCTACCCATTTTGTTCATTTGCCTGGAAAGGAAAAGTGTTTTAAAAACCATTCTTTCCTAACTTCCTAATTTTAAAATTTCATGAGTGATGTCATAAAAATATACAGGAAGCCAAGTGGATACTCATCAGGCAGTTCTCCCAGTGAAGGGAGGAAAGTTCATTTAAATGCATATGTACCTTTTTTATAATAATATTTTTTATTATATTATGTTAGTCACCATATGTACTTTTTAAAAAACAGATGTCCATTTACTCACCACTTAGATTAACACGTGTTAACATTTTGTCATGTTCCCTTCAGATCATTAATTTTTTAAGATATGAAACATTATAGTTAAAGCCTTTCCTCAGAAGGGGTTTCTTCTGGTGAATTCCCCTTCCTATCAAAACTACTTTAAACTGGTTTTCTATCCCTTAAAATGGAAAGAGTTTTTACTAATAAATATGCCGGTTGCCTGTGTACAACGAATGGCTCCTGAGCTGCCATCTGCTTGTGTCTCCTGATGTGATTGTGCCTGACAAGCTGTTGGTGTGTGACAGTGTGACAATGCCACTCAGCAACAAGGACAACTGTTGTTTAACTGTATGCCTGGTCACATGGTTGAAACAACTAAATTTTGGGGAGTTCCTACTCCAAAACAACAACAACAACAACAACTATTTTTACAAGAAAAATAAGAATGCCTTTGATGACAACAAGAGATTTTTTTTGGTTGTTTGTTTGATTTTCACAGGTAAGGTCTTTTTTTCTGTTTGAATTTTTAAAAGCAAAAAGCAATGTTTCTCCCACCAAAAGCACAGGCAGCAAAAGAAAAGTAGATAAATTAGACTTCATCAAAACTAAAATTCTGTGCCAAAAAGGATGCTATCAAGAAAATGAAGAGGCAAACCACAGAATGAGAGAAAATATTTGCAAATAATATATCCGACAAGGGATTAATATCCAATATATATAAAGAACTCCTATGACTTAACAACAACAACAACAACAAAAAACCCAAACAACCCAATTTGGAAATGGGCAAAGGACTTGAGTAGACAATCCTGTGAAGAAGACATTTAGATGTCCAACAAGCACATGAAAAGATGGTCAACGTCACTAATTTTACGGAGATGCAAACCAAAACCACAATGAGATATCACTTCACACACATCAGGATGATTATTATAAAAAACAAAGCCAACAATGACAAAAAACCCAATGACAGAAAATACCAAGTTTTAACGAGAATGTGGAGAAATTGGAAGCCTGTGTTTTGCTGGTGGAAATGTAAAATGGTGCAGCTGCTGTGGAAAACAGTATAGTGGGTCCTCAAAAAGTTAAAAATAGAATAACCATATGACCCAGCAATGCTACTTCCAGGGATACACTCAAAAGACTTGACAGCAGGAGCTTGAACACACTTATGTACACCAACACTTATAGTAGCGTTATTCGCGGAGGCTGAGGGGTGAAAGCAGCCAAGTCCATCAGGAGATGAAAGAATAAGCAAGATGTGGTCTATACATAGGACGGAATACTCTTCAGCCTTAAACAAAAAAGGAAATTCTGATACACACTACAACATGGATGAACCTTCAAGACATTATGCTAAGGGAATAAGCCAGACACAGAAGGACAAATACTGTATGATTTACTTATATGAGGGACCTAGAGTAGTAAGATACTTAGAGACAGGAAGTAGACTGGGGGTCACCAGAAGCTGGAGGAGGGGAAACAGGGAGTTAGTGTTTGATGGGTACAGAGTTACTGTTCTGAAGATGAAAAATTCTAGAGGTGGGTGGTGATGATGGCACACAACATTGTGAATGTACTTACTGCCACTGGATTATACACTTTAAATGGTAAATTTTGTTATGTACATTTTACCACAATAAAAAAAAGAGCAATGATTCTCAGAACTAGAGACACAGGTGGTAGATTAGTGGTTGCCTGGGCTGCGGGATGGGAACAGGTATTAACAGTCAAAGGGCACCAGGAAGTCGTTGGGGGTGATTGAAATGTTCTAAAACTGATTTATGGTGATGATTATACAGCTTGGCAAATTTCCTGAAAATCATTGAATTGTATACTTGAAGTGAGTGAATTACGTGATAGGTAAAATATGCTTCATGAGGCTGTAAAAAACCAGCAATGTTTCTAGAAATATCTCACAGAAGAATCCTAGTTCTACAAAGTGTTCATAGGAGTTCCTCAAAAAAGGAGTTCTACAGTCACCTGTGTTTGGGAAGCACTGTAGGTATTTCCCATTCAGAGGTTTACAAGGCACCCAAGAAGGTAAAGGTCTGAGAAGGCACGTGGCAAAGAAGCCCACTTCACCTATGCTCCCCCAGAATATCCTAAATGTTCCACAGTCACCCTCTTCCTCCCTCCAGAGCTCTCATTTACATCCCTCTGCCTAATATTCTTTGGAACACACTTGAGCTAATGCTTATTGAACATTGCATAGAAATCTCTTCAGTTGGCAGGCAGCTGCTTAAGATACTTTAATTGTCCTGTCTGGGTCCCTCAAGTTGTTTTCTCTGTGTTGCCATCCACATAACCAGAGGGGATTATTCAGCTCAGCAAGTGTGAAGAATGGGGATTGCCTGAATGCTTCAACAGATCCTGTCTATCTGTGCCACCAAAGCCAGCAGTTCCCGGACACATGTGAGGCGCCCCACCCCCTCCACAGGGAGGCGACAGGAAGAGGGGAAGGCACTCCCTCAGCCCAGCTTCCTCCATTTCTCTTGTAGTACTGCTCTAGCTCTCATCAGGAAAATAGACCGTTCTTTACAGGCTCATGGATAACAGCCCAGGGTAAAATCTTAGGTAGAAACTTCTAGAGGATCTTGTAAAACTAACTGAAGTAAAGAGCATTTATTACACACCCTCTGCATGTCAGGCACCACACTGGGAGGGTCCCTATGTCTCATCGAATCCTCTCGGAGCTCCTGTGGCAAGTAGCATTCCACTACCTGGCAGGGGAGGACCTGAGGTGGGGGAGTTAAGTGACTCCCTTCTCACCTTGGGTCAGACAGCCAGGCCTGGGTTCAAATCCAGCTTGTGTTTCACCACACATTGAAACTCTGGCCAAATGCACCTCAAGAAAGTCACCGAGAATGGAAAACAAAGCAGAAAAGGTGATAGTGACAGCACTTGATTTGGCTGAGGATTCTGGGTCATGATATGTGAAACACACACACACACACACACGCCATTAAGGTTGTGATCAGGTGAGTAGCCTGGGGCACAAAGAGGCAGGAGAAGGGTGGGTGTCTTGAGAGGTGGTCGGGGGGGGGGCCCACGGGAGCACATCGGAGCCTGGCAAGTCCCCACAGTGAATCCGCACTGAGGCAGGAAGAGCTGGTGACAATCTCAGGCCCTTATCTCCAGGGCTCAGGAACTCACGGGAAAAACGAGAACTCTAGACTGACATCAGCGTATAAACAGGCCAGCAGTGCCTTCAGCCAAGCCAGGGAAAGGGTGGCGTTTCCTGCCCTGTCCCCCAGCCAGACTGGTGACCCTGCTGTCTGGTTGAGGCGGGAGGTCAGGCACTGTCTGCCCTCCCTCCAGGAGACCGCATGCAAGGGGATCTCTAAGACCGAGGCCAAATGGACCTTCCTGGCTGCTGGCTGGATGAGGTTACTGGGCTGCAAACCAAACCTGGAGCTGATGGGCCCCTGTGCAGTCACTGACCTGTGGTTAGAGCTGGGTCTCTGGGCACCACCGCCATCTCATAATGATGAATAATAAGGGAGCGAGCACATCCCGTAAGCTGCCTCATTTAGTGCCAGCCCTGAGACATCTCTGAAGTAGGTATTGTTGTTCCATTTTATGGAGGCAGAAACTGAGAACACACAGAGGGGAAGCAACGTGTCTGAGTCTCAGAGAGAGTAAGGGTAGTAGTGAGCCCACGTCTCTGTGTGCAATGCCTACTCTCTCAACGGCTCACAGAGCTAAACTCATGTGTCTCACTACGTCAGGATGTTGATGGAAGTACTCAGATCCTAAATCAATTCTTTTTTTTTTTTTAAGATTTTATTTATTTATTTGTCAGAGAGAGAGAGAGTGCTTGCACAAGCAGGGGGAGCAGCAGGCAGAAGGAGAAGCAAGCTCCCTGCTGAGCAAGGAGCCCAATGCAGGACTTGATCCCAGGACCCTGAGATCATGACCTGAGCAGAAGGCAGACGGTTAACCGACTGAGCCCCCCAGGCATCCTGATCCTAAATCAGTTCTTGTCCCTGTCTTGAGAACTGCCATCTGGACTTCTGCTTTGGTACCAGCCTTTGTCACTGTGGGCTCGGCTGCTTGCCTTGGGAGGCCAGTCAACCGTAGCGGCTCATAGAGTTCTGTAGCTGGGGCCACTTCTCACCTGCCCAAAGCCCCGAGGCAGCACACGGGACAGAGAAGCTGCTTAATAAACACTTGTTAGACTTAACGAATGCCCCAAAGTCATCCAAACAGATGAACTGGAAGAAGTTCTAACTAAGAGTTCTAACTAACCGTTACAGCTTCCTGTCACTAGGTTCCAGGAAACCATAGCCCCCACCCCCCATCCTGGGCCAATCCTCTGTAGTTCCCTCTCCTGCCCCCCACTGTTCCTGCTCCAGCAGGGGCTCCTGGAGGACCCCCCACCCAGGACATCAGCTCTCCCACACATCAACAGAAAATTCTGAGGATCTTTTAAAAATATATGTATAACCTCTACTGCTCTCTTTTTCCTTACCGGAAAAGTAATACAGAATGTTCTTTTTTTTAAAGATTTTATTTATTTATTTGAGAGAGAGAGAGAGAGAAAGTGTGGGGAAGGGGCAGAGGGAGAGAACGTCCAGCAGACTTTGCACTAAGCACGGAGCCCTGCATGGAGCTGAATCTCATGACCCTGAGATCATGACCTGAGCCGAAATCAAGAGTTAGGTGCTTAACTGACTGAGCCACCCACACGCCCCCAGAATGTTCTTAAAAAAAAAAAAGAAAAAAAGGAAAAAAAGTATAAAAAAAGTAAGCACAAAGAAGAAACATGAGGCTCACCTGTGACACCTGAAACTGGGCAGTAATGCAGTCTTACCTTGGCCTTTATACTCTGAACTGATTTTTCCCCTAAGTATGTGTATCTATTCACAAAAATGGGCTCACATTAGGTTTTGTAATCTTTCTTCTTAGCCTACCTACATAGTGAACATTTTTTCTCTAACATTTTCTACAGCATAAATTTTGAGGCCCGTCTGTATTTTGCCATTATAAATAATCTCTTATTTTTGGATGTTCAAGTTGTTTTTAACTTTATCACTACTATGGAAAATAACTTAGTGAAGATTCTGTAACGAGATCTACATGCACATTCATGATTATTTTCAGATGCTAAGTTACCAGATGAGGAATTCTGGCTTTAAAAAATAAAAAAATATGGTTTATAAAACTTTAAAAAACCATAGGAAAGCAACATACTCTCATTACATATAATGCAGAAGATACAGAGAAGTTGAAAAAAAAGTCAGTATTATCCACAGTAACCTTTCCCTCCCCCAAACAACCATTGATAATATTTTATTTTACCTTGTCTAGGGCTTTTCTGTGCATTAGAAAGCATTATAATTAATTACTTTACATAATTCCGCATTCAGTAGTTTTCATTCTGAATTACGTGGCAGGATAATTCATGTTTGCTCAAAACCCTTCCCTATTGTTTGTGTGTTTCAATCTTCAGCCTCAAGGATTTTCCCAGAGGAAAAATGAGAAGTTGCTTGAACACTATGGATATTTACAATAAACAAGCCTCCCAGGACCATCTGAGGGTCTTCTGTTGCTCTAAGAAAACCTTTAAGTTTGAGTAGGAACGTGGCATGTCCTGAGATGCCTTCATAAAAGATCATTCTGGATGCTCTGTGGAGGCTTTGGGGAAGCAGATGGAGGAAGCGGGAAACCAAGGAGACCAGTCAGTGAAGTGGTTGAGGCAGGTGAAGGTGGTGATACAGGTGGTGATACAGCCAGACTGGGTTGATTTTGGAGGATCAAACTTGCTAGTAATCATAGACATGCTATGGGAGAGGGAGGGAGAGACAGGCATCAAGAAATATAGCTTGAGTTTAGATTTGAGAATTATGTGGGTAGAATGTCATTTACTGAGATAGGAAAAGCTGGGAAAGGAATAATGTTTGGGATAAAATTTCCTGTTAGTCTGGGCAGTTGGAGGCTTGTTTTGTATTTAATTTCACGTTGGAACATAAGGAAATGGGTAATTCTGAACCACCCTCGAAGTCAGCTATGCCCTCTCTCTCTCTCCCATCTCGTATCCCCTTGTACTGTGTGGCATTTATCACATTCTAACTTCTATTTCAGGACATGCTTCTTACGCCACTACTATAGTTTTAAAGTTTTTAGGGCAGGTGTGGTTTTAATTTCCCATATAGCTATATATTCTCTTCACTGCCTATGACAAACAGCAGGCATTCAATAAATAGACTTTATTAGTAGATGTTAAATGTGCCATGTAACTCAAATGTTACAAATAGAATAGAAATAAATTCACTAGTCTTGTAGAGGAAACATTATTAGGCCATTTTATAAATAAGAGGACAAGTAACCCACCCAAGGTCACGAGAGATTGAGTGCCGAAGTCAGAATCAGATGCAGTCTAAGTTCAAAGCCCTTACATTCCAACAGCCATTATTGTACATAAGACAAAGTGGCACTTAAATCATTTGTTCTATGTGACTCTTTAAAGTGCTTTATGTGTATTTGATAGCAAGAATTCAGAGTCAAGTCATAGATTTTCTCAAGCCCCTTTGAAAAACTGTACTATATTTTCCATTGAAAATTAAATGAGAGATAGAGACAAACCATAAGAGACTCTTAACTCCAGGAAACAAACTGAGGGTTGTTCGGGGAGGGCAGGGGGGAGGGATGGGGTAACTGGATTTTGGACATTAAGGAGGGCACGTGATATAATGAACACTGGATGTTATATGCAACTAAATAATCACTGAACTCTATCTCTGAAACTAATAATACATTCTATGTTAATTAGATTTTAAATAAAACAAAATTTAAAAAAAAAAGAAAATTAATTTGGCAGAGTAAGAAAATTTCCTCTCTGTATCAGTTTCCTGTTGATGCTGTCACAAATTTCCACACAGTGCTTTAAAGAAATTACAGTTTTGAGGTCAGAAGTCCAAAATGGGTCTCACTGAGCTAAAATCACGGCATTAGCAGGGCTGTGTTTCTTCTGGAGGCTCTAGGGAAGAATCTGCTTCCTCACCTTTTCCTGCTTCTAGAGGCCACCTGCATTCTCTGGCTCTTGGCCCCTTCCTCCATCTTGTTCTATCCATTATTGTGAATGGGGATATTGAAGTCCCCACTTGTTATTATAAAACTGTCTTTTTCTCCCTTTAATTCTGTCAGTTTTTGCTTCATATATCTTGATGTCCTGTCAGTAAATGTGTATATGTTTATAATTGTTATATCTTTTTGATGTATTGAACCTTTTATTAATATTTAATATACTTCTTTGTTTCTTGTAAAGACTTTTTTTTTGATATGAAGTTGTTTTGTCTGAGATTGATATAACTACCCCGATCTCTTTTGGTTACTACTTGCATGGAATATCTTTTTTCATCCTTTTACTTTCAGTCTACTTGTGTCTTTGTGATCTAAAGTGAGTCTCCTGACAACATATAGTTGGAACATGTGTTTTTATTCGTTCTGCCTATCACTTTTGATTGGAGAGTTTAATCCATTTACATTTAAAATGATTCCTGATAAGGAGGGGCTTACCGTTTTCATTTTGCTCTTTGTTTTCTGTATGCCTTATAGCTTTTTTTGTCCTTCATTTCTTACTTTACTACCTTCTTTTGTGTTTAGTGGATTTTTTATAATGAAATGTTTAAATTCCATTCTCATTTCCTTTTGTTTATATTCTATAGCTATTTTCCTTGTGGTTACCATTGGGATTATATTTAACATCCTAAAGTCATAAAACTCTATTTTGAATTTATAGCAGCTTAACTTCTTAATATACAAAAATTCTGCTTCTTTATAGTTCCACCCCCACTCCTGTGGTTGTTAATGTCACAAATTATGTCTTTATTTATTGTGTGCCCCAAATCATAAACTAACAATTCCCTTAAATGCATTACTCTCATATTATGTGGAAAACAAGATTTGGAATTACAAAGTAAAGTTACAATAACACTAGCTTTTAGACTAATAATTTTTTTCTTCAAATGTTAATCTCTTAAATCATATAGAAAATAAAAAATGCAGCTACAAATTATGGTTGCAACAATACTAGCTCTTGTAATTGCTCATGTATTTACCTTTACTGAGATCTCTAATTCTTTAATTTTTTTTTATTTTTAAAAAAATTTTAAAGATTTTATTTACTTTTTTGAGAGAGAGAAAGAAAGAGAGGGAGCATGAGCTGGGGGAGGGGCAAAGGGTGAGGGAGAAGCAGGCTCTCCCTTGGGGTTAAATCCCAGGACCCTGGGATCACGACCTGAACTGAAGGTCAATCAACAGATGCACCCAGGTGCCCCTAAGATCTTTAATTCTTTATCTGGTTTTGAGTTACTGTCTAGCATCCTTTCCTTTCACTTCAAAGAACTCATTTGGGCATTTCTTTCAAGGCAGGTCTAGTGGTAATGAACTTCCTTAGCTTTTGTTTATGTGCGAATGTCTTAATTTCTCCATCACTTTTAAGACAATTTTGCCTGATGTAGGATTCTAGGTTGACAGTTGTTTTGTTTTGAGCACTTTGAATATATTAGCCCACTGCCTTCTGGCTTCCAAAGTTTCTGAGGAGAAGTCTGCTTATAATCTTCTTGAGGCTCCCTTGTATGCAATGATTTGATTCTCCTGCTGTTTTCAAGATCTCTGTCTTTGGCCTTTGAATATTTGATTATAATATGTCTTGGTGTAAGTCTC
Source organism: Ursus maritimus (assembly GCF_017311325.1). Classification (NCBI taxonomy): domain Eukaryota; kingdom Metazoa; phylum Chordata; class Mammalia; order Carnivora; family Ursidae; genus Ursus; species Ursus maritimus. The sequence continues at coordinate 55,850,742 of NW_024424230.1, read as the reverse complement.
TTTAAGTTCATCTTAATTGAAGTTCATTGAGCTTTTTGGATTTTTATATTTATAACTTTCATTAAATTTGGAAAGTTTTCAGGTACTATTTCTTCAAATTTTCTTATTTTTTCCTTCTCTCTCTTGTTCTGGGATGCCCACAATGAATATGTTGATCCTTTTAATGTCCAATAGTTTTCCTCTGTTCACTTTTCTTCAATCATTTTTCTTTTTCTTCCTCAAACTCAATAATTTCCATTGTCCTATTTTCAAGTTTGCTGAATCCTTATTCTGCCAGCTTAAATTTGCCTTTGAATCCCTCTGGTGAATTTTTAATTTCAGCTATTGTATTTTCAGCTCCAGAATGTCTTTCTGGTTTCTTTTTAGGTTTTCCATCTCTTCATTGATATTTCCATTTTATACATTCATCATTTTCTTGACTTTCTTTACATCTTCCTTTAGTTCTTTGAGAATCTTTATGACAATTAAGGTCTTTGCCTAGTATATCTACCATCAAGCCTTTTTCAGGGGCAGTTTCTGTTGATTTTTTTTTTCCTTTGAATGGGTTATACATTCTTGTTTCTTCATATGTCTTGAGACTTTTTGTTGAAAATGGACATTTGAATCTAATAATATTGTTACTCTGGAAATTGGGTTCTCTCTTTTCCTCAGGGTTTGCAGGTTTTTAAACAATTATTTTTGTATTTTTTCTTTGTTTTTGTTTTTTGATTATTGTAGGCTGTCTCTCTGCAGAGGGTCAGGCTGAGGTGTAAATGTAAGATCCTCCCAGGTCTTTTCTGTGCTTTTCCTGGGTGTGTGTAGTCATTTTCTTTTTTCCTATACATGCAGTTGTTTTTGAGTGTTTTAGTCTTTAATGTTTGGTTCCCAAAAGGAGAAAAAGAGAAAAATAAAGAGGGATAAAGGGTGCCAACTTTTAAACCCCCCTGGAAGTTTCTTCAGCTGGAGGGAGAGGGTGTTTCAACGTAAGGGGGTGGTGTAACAACAATGGCTGCCCACTTCTTTGTCTGTTTCTCTGTTCTCAGAGCAGCAATCAGCAGTTAGAGCACAAATTCCTGATATTTAGAAGACAGTGTTCCTTTTTGCCCACACTTGCCCTCACATATTGTGTGCAAGCTGTTCTGCTTGTGACAGATTCTGCTAGTAAAATTGTTGTCTAGATGGGGCAGCAGATTCTGGGTAGATCCTATTCTGCCACAGATATATATGTTTCCACTCCATGGATGTGCCATGAATATGTTTTATCTATCTCTTATTGATATTTAAGTTTCATAGTGGGCACTGTTTGTTGCTTTCCTAACATCACTTTCCCCCTCTTTCCATCCTAACATCATCCCAAATCTCTTCAGTTATGTATCCCCTTCACTGCTCTGGAAGAAGATATGAATTAACCTAAGCCCATTAGAACTTGGCTTTATCCTGGTGACAGTAATTTGTCTAGGAATGTACATATATCCTAAACTGATCAATCAGTTTGACGCTTAGGGCTTAAAGACCATGCTTGGGGGAGAGGGGCTACTCTCTGCTCTCTCTGATCTTTCTTTCTCTTTTGGGTAGGCATGAGGAAGCATGTGGCTATCTTGCAAATATGAGAAGAATCAGCTGACCCAAGAAATGGAAGAGCTGAGTGAGGAAAGACCCTGATTCTTGATGACATTTTTGAGTTGCTCCTCATACCCTATCTGGGCTTCTCACCCTGGATTTGCAATTATGTGAGAGACCAACTTTCTTATTTTCTTAGGTTAGTGGAATTACAACTTCTGAAACTTATGTTCCCTAACGGATACAGGGTTGTTAGAAGGATTTAATCAGTTCATATGTGTAAAGTGCTTAGAATTGTGCCTAGCACATAGCAAGTACCATATCAATGTCTTTGCATAAATAAATAAATTACAGGTTTTTCCATCATCTTCAATTACAAGTAATGATACCATAAACCTCCTGTACATTCATTTTCACACTCTTCTACCAGAATAAATGTAGATTAAATGACTAAAAGAGAAATTGCTGGGTCAAAGGGTATATGCATTTTAAATAGAATGGGTATTGACAAATTGTACTCCAAAGAAGTTGCTGGATTTGCATATCTATCAACAGTGTATAAGAGAGGTCATTTTCCTACCCTTTCACTCATATTATCAAGACTTTTAATCCTTGCTAATATGATAGATTAAAAATGGCACATTACTATTTTATGTTTGAATTTCCTTTGTTGTGAGGGTATGCATTTTTCATGTGTGATTGCAATCTATATTTCCTTTTTAAAACCTTACAAATTTTAGTTTCAAATAATCAGAACTAACCTATGTTTCATAGATTGAACTACATAAAAATTAAAAATTCTATATGTTAAAATAAAATACCACCACTAAATACAGAAAGTAAAAGGCCATCTCTAAAAGAAGAAAAAATAGTTACAACACACATGAAAATGAATATCATAAATATTTCTTTCAAAGCGATAAAAAAGATAACATTCAGCTTCAAAATAGGTAAAGGGCATGAACTGATGTAGAATTTAAATAAGCAATTACTATATGGTCCACTAGAACTCACTAAAAAATAAAAATGAGATAGCATCATTCAGCTATCACATTGGCAAGGACTTTCATTTTCTTATAATAATTCTTATTGTTGCAAGAATTCAGGGACATGGAAACTTTCATACTCACTGGTAGAGTATGAACTGGTCTACTCTTAGGTAATATGTAACTTTTCTTTAACATGTGTGTAACCTGAAGATTTTTAGGGAAGTAAAACCACTCTGTATGATCCATAAAAGTGGAAAAATGTCATTATACTATGATCCAAACTCATTGTATGTCCAACACCAAGAGTAAACTCTAATGTAAACTATGGACTTTGGTGATAATGATGTGTCATTGCAGATTCATCATTTGTAACAAATGTACCACTCTGGTGCCAGGCAATTGACAAATGGGGAAGGCTGTGCCTGTGTGGGAGCAGGGGGATAACAGGAAATCCCTGCACCTTCACCTTAAGTTGATGTGATCCTAAACCTGCCCCCAAAATATTCTTTTAATAAAAAAATTTTTTAGATGTGTATAACATGTTCCCTAATACAATCATTCTACTTCTGGAAATTAATTCTAAGGAAGTCATCAGAGATGCAAACAATACTTTACATGTGCGGGTGACTCGTTGCACCATTATTTATAACTGGAAAAATACACATCCAATGTTCAGTAATCTGGGAATGTTAAGTAAATGTTGGTCTAGCTATATGATGGAATACCATGTAGACATTAAAAATCATGAGCTGACTATTAAATCATAAAGGAAGTTGCTCATGATATGTTAAGGAAAAACGATCACAAGGCAGTACTGACAATATGATCTCAATTTTGTGTGCATGGGAAGGAGCACACATGTGATGTGGAGTGCACAAGCACCCACAGAGAGGAAGATTGGAGGTATGCACAGGAAATGGTAACCGTAGCTATCTCTAGGCTATACAGTTGCAATGATCTGTGTTTCCTTTCGTACTTTTCTGTATTGTTCACATTTTATTTTACAATTAGCATGTAATACATTCTTTCCCACTAATAATAAAGCTATCCAAGTTATTTTCTATTATATTAGTAATTTTTATAGAACTTAGGGTATTCTAGCTTGCAACAAGCCAAAACAAGGGTAGAAAAATGCTCTGTCCCAGAAGTTGGATATTTATTTTTTAAAAAGACATCCTAATTATTTGCATTAAAATTACACTCTGTACTGGCTTCTGAGATAATGGTGGCGGGTCCGATAATCCTTATTTTGGAGAGAGAAACTATGCATTATTCTGATGGACTTAACACAGCTGAGGTTATTTTTAAATGAAGATAGCAGAGGTGCTTAGTAGAGTCTGGACAAAAAAACATATCTCCATTTTAAAGTTTTATTTTTCACAGTCACAAATGGTTAGTTGAGACTTAGAGTAAGAAGCCTTTCCTGAGCTGGAAACTACTGGGTTGTTTTTTAGAAACATGTAATTTGAAAATTAAAATGATCTTGTTCATTTTAGTTTAGGTGGCAGTTTCGGAAATTAAATTGTTTAAGATGAAAGTGTGTGAGTAAGCACCATGTCTTCTTTTTAATCCTATTGTAGTTTCTAAATTTACTTCTAATATACAAAGGAGCTGGAAATTAGCCTGATACTCAATGGGGCAGAAAACTTACTTATCTTGATGAGAAAAATAAAAATGCTGGGGAAGCTGCCCAATTTTACATTAAAAAAATGACAGTAAATTGCTTCATGTACGAATTACTTAATTTGGACCTGTGCTCACTGTTGTTTGGTTGACTGTTTTTATTCATGCTTTCCACTTTTCCTTGCATGTAGGCAAACTCACCACTAGCCTATGTTTGGTACTTCCTGAAGAGTTAGTGAGGTCCAAGTAATCTTCCATAATTCCCTGCTTCAGAAATGATTATGTCTCCTATCATTACCTGTTTCCTTATGCTTCACTAACACATTCCACCATGGAACCACCTGCCAGACCATTTTAAGTCATATCTTCAGTTTCCAGTGGCTTTAACAAAAAGGGTCTTTTCTTAAAAACCCCTTTCCTTGGGGCCTGGAGACTCTCTAAATTTAACTGGGTCACCATTTTCACAGATAGAGTAATTTCACAGTTGCGTTTATGGTTTTAGCGAATAGTTGCTGTCTTTGTTGCTACTTTGTAACTAAAGGAAAAAGGTGAGTCGTTTATGTTTTAAAAGGTTTTCTATTGCTTCGTCCACTTTCTTTCAGAAATGCTGAAGAAACCGAAATGCTCTCCCTGACCACTTAAGGTGGGGTTCCTGGGGGTTCAGACATACCTGAATCATCTTCTCTTTCCTTCCCACACCTTCTTCCCAAAGGATCACCGAAGTTCCCTGGATGATAACGACCATTTTTACACCACTGTGTTCCAAATGCATGTCTTTCCCCTAGACTTCCGCTCTGAGATAGAAACTGACAGGTCCAGCTGCCAGCTTCCCCAGACGGGCCCCATCCTACCCTGCAGTGTTGGAACGAAGGCTGTCTGGGAGTCGGGGAGGCAATGGAGATGATTTTATTTACTCTTTTCATTTCACAGAGGAGGAACCTGAGACCAGGAAGGATTCAGGGTTATGTCTGCTTGACATTTTCAGAGAAATTCTAATTACATTTGTCTGAAACATTGCAAAATTAGCATCTTTAAAATCTCTGCTTTTCCTTCCAGAAGCAGCTCCCCACTTCCCAGCTTTTCCTATGACAGTAAATGGCACTAAGTTTCTCCCAATGGCTTGAGCTGGAAACTAAGAATCCTGCTGGATTCCTCACTTTCATTACTAATCCATCTGCCAGTCCTGTGGGGTCTCCTGGAAAAGCAGCTTGTGTCTGTCTACTTCTCTCTCTGGCCACCACCTGTACCTTGTCCAGGCCACTGTCATCTGCCCCCCCCCCCCAGAAGCCTCCTTTCATTCTTGCCTGATTCCAACCCATTCGCCAAAAAGCCACAAAGTGACTGTGTTAAAATGCAACTCAGAACCAAAGAGTACCTAAGAGAATGACATCTCGAAGGCTCAGAGCACAAAGGTGAAGGAGACTGAAAAACTGAACCCCCAGGGAGGGGGCCAGCACGTGGATTGTAGTTGCTGATGGGGTGCAGGGTTGCAGTGGGCCGGGGAGCAGGGGTTCATGGCTTTGCCAGCTCTCCAGTGTCTGAAGCCATGTGGTGCCAGAGAACACTGGGGGAGTAAGTGTTCTCTCTCCGCTGGGGATGCCAATGCCATGCGTTGTTAGTCCTCATGCCAGTCTAGGATCTGGTCACCACTGTGTCACTCACTACTTACAAGAACCTAGACATAGCCCTGAGCTCCTGAAAGGGCTGGATGAAAGATCACTGTGGTTCCTTCCGGCTCTGTTGGTCTGGCAGCCTGTGATCCAGGTGGGACTGGGGCTGGGGCTCACCCTGTCCTTTACACATAGGGCCCTTCCTGGCAGCCGGAACATTTGGGAATTGTCTTAATTTGACTGAGGCCCTGGCTAGCCTACTGCCTTTTTTTAAAAAAAAGATTTATTTATTTATTTATTTAATTTAGAGAGAGAGAGAGAGAGAGCACGGGGGAGGGGCAGCGGGAGAGGGAGACTCAAGCCGACTCCCCGCTGAGTGTGAAGCCCAACTCACACTTGGGCTTGATCTCACAACCCTGAGTGGGCTGCTTAACAGGACTGCCACCCAGGCACCCAGCCTACTGCATACTTTTGAAGTAACAGTTTTTCTTTGACACTCTCTCACCTTCTTCTTTACTGTTCTTTTCCCTCCTGCCAGCTTCTATCTTCAGTGATCCTGGGGTGTAGGCTGCAACCATCAAGGACTTGCCTGATTTCTGACACTCTCCCTGTGCCCTATGTGGGCAAGAACTAATGCTGTAAACTTCTCCTCTCCGTCTGCTTCCATTAAAATTCTAACCCTTTGTCATGAAAATGGCCAGACTCTCCCATTTTATGTATAGAGTACAAACAAACCAACAACAATTCCTTGCCCCTCTCCCCCCAGCAGAAATCTACAAGGAAGAGAAAATCAGGAGTCAGGTGACAATGTTTTGGAAGGGGGACAATAGAAGGCAAAGTGCTACCTGACTCAGCAGCCTGGAGAAAGTAGAAAACGGCACCAGGAGCGGGTGGTGTGCAGGAGGGTCTGATTCAGAAAACGAAACAAAACAAAAACAAAATGAGGAAAGTCTCGGGAAGTGTAAGTGCCAGGGACCTGGGAAAATAAGAGGTACAGGTGGAGCTGACAGCAGGGCTGTTTGAAAATCTGTGTAGGGAACAATGAGCCCCACATGCCCTCCCCGTTCCATGCAGCTGAAGGAGTCCCTCTCCCCAGCCACGGCAGAAGACCAGAGTTGGACTCGCAGAGAAGTTAGATCAGAAGATATCTGGCCTTGGGGATGCCAGGCATAGCTGAGCTCAAAGAGGCTGGTTAGACGAAAGAGTACATGCCGATCAATTAAAACCTAAGCTCCCTTCCCACGTGGCTCCAGGGATGTTCACAGCCGGACTCACACTTCCCAGTGCCCTCCGAGGAGACCCTAACCATATCAAGAGAAAAGACCTAAAGATGCTGGCTGCAGGGGGGTGGGGGGCTCACATGCAGTGGTCAACCTAACGCATTGCACAGTGAAGCCCAGTGGTTAGTAAATAACCCTCCCGAAACACACACAGAGCTTCTAATGAATTTTTGAGTGTCTTGCTCTCAAAGAAGGCGGTCAAAGATCCCCAGACAGCCTCAATGTGAAAGACACAAACTAAAACAAAGAAAATAAGGAAGTCAGAGGAAACAGTAACAACATAGAAAACAGAGTAAAAAAATTTTTAATTATAAATCATATATTCATCATTTCACAAAGCAAGAGCAGTGGGTCTATCCCCCATCAGGAGATATTAAAACTCTGATAGAAGAAATGAAAAATTGGGGTGCCTAGGTGGCTCAGTCGTTAAGCGTCTGCCTTTGGCTCAGGGTGTGATCCTGGCGTTCTGGGATCGGCCCGCATCAGGCTCTTCCGCTGGGAGCCTGCTTCTTCCTCTCCCGCTCCCCCTGCTTGTGCTCCCTCTCTCTCTGGCTCTTTCTCTCTCTCTCTCAAATGAATAAATAAAATCTTAAAAAAAAAAAAAAAGAAGAAATGAAAAATTGAAAGGAGGAACTGGGTGATGAAATGATGATAAATCTCCGAGAATATACAACAGATATCTCTATTTGTTGTATATATGCAGAATAACAACAAAAGAAGCAATATAGGAAGAAAATACTGAGAAAACTGAATGATCATTTCAGGGGGTACAACAAACAGATACTAGGCAATCCGGAATTGTAGAAGCAAAAATGGGGGGAAGAAAATGGTCACACAAGTGATTCAAGACTTATCGGAACTGAGATAATTAAGTGTGTCCAGTTTGAAAGGGCTCATTGAGTATTCAACACATTGTAGGTGAAAAGGTCCGTCTGAAGGCACATTAACATAACCTTTCAGAACATTAGGAGAAAGAATTGAGTCTTAAAACTTTCCAAATAAAAAAAAAACCAGGTAATAGAAAAAGGATCAGGATTCAGACTGGCAAGAGATTTCCCATTAGCAACACTGGATATTAGAAAAACAGTGGAACAATGCTTTTAAAATGCAGCAGGAAAATAAATCTCAACCTCAAATTCTATTATCTAGTCTGATTGTTAATCAGGGTGGGGGGAGAGATTTAAGATGTGCAAGGTTTCAAATTTTACTATCCATGTATTCTTTCTCAGAAAACTGCTGGAAGACATCCTTCACCAAAATAAGGGAGTAAGGCCAGAGAAGGAAGCCAGGGAGTCCAGGCAGCCAGTCTGTCACAGGAGAGGCACAAAGAGGCAGGTGACAGGGGGGCACCCAGTTTAAAATAAGACAGGGGGTGCTCCAAGAAGGAGGTCTTATATAAAAGGATGGAATTGGAAAGATGGTCTGATGTATTTGAACATAACTGAGAGGAGATTATATGAATGATAGAGAATTTGAAGATAAATGAACAAGGGAAACTCAGACAAAAACCACAACAAAATAAGTTGTAAAAAAAGAGAAATTTAGCCAATGTATGCATATGAATTATAATTAATTATCATAGGAATGCAAGCCTTGGTGTTTGTGTGTGTTTGTGTGTGTATGTGTGTTTACGTGGGCTGGGGTAAAAAAGAGCTGTATCTTAATCTTCTATAATGGAAACCAGTAAGTACTATCTAAAAGTTAAAAGAAAAATCAAGAAATCTCAGTACTCACAATTTATTTAGAAATATAGAGGCAAGAACCAAAGAGCTAAAAGAGGTTGCCTTCTACGGAGTCAGAGAAGGCTGGAGAAAGGGACTTCTCTCTTTTTCTTACAAAACTTTGACTTCTCAGAGTGCTTATCTACATAAAACTTTGCTTGGAAGGGAGGGAGAAAAGAAAGGAGGGAGGAGAGAAGGACCTGATAAATTAGTTCATATCAAGATAATTATGATCCATAACAGTTTAATGCATTACTGTTCTCAAGAGCATGTGCATTTTAAAGGTGACAAGAAAATTCATTTACACTTTAACCCAAAGAAATGAATCAGGCCCCATAATGGGTAACTGGGGGATACGTGTGGGAGCCACATAATCTGGAATTACCCGACACCTTGCAAATCACAAGTGGAAATGGATGGAACGTGGATAGCTAGCTTAAAGAAGGGAAGTTACATCAGAAGGCGAGAGAACTCTGCGGTAAGTATTGCCTTGTTCATCTCCTGATCTTGAGAGCCGGCCGTAGAGTGGCTGAGGGGGAAATGGAGCTGAGTCTGAGCTTGGGGAGCTCAGGGAAGTACCAAGACTCACTAGAGAAGAGGACTGGGGTGCAGACAGGAATGAAGTTGGAAACTATGTCCGTTTGCGTGTGTGTGTGCGCGCGCGCGTGTGTTGGGGCGGAGGAACCTGTTAGGAAGGGCCTGGGGATTCAAGCTCAGGAGCTGACACCGAACCTGCGAGGTGCGGGTGGGTGTGGGTCCTAAGTCCTTTTCCAACGTCACGCATCTTGTGCAAGGGTTATGGGTGAGGTAAGTCCTCTCAGAGACGGTTTGCGGAAGTGTCAATGTGTACAGAGTTTTGCGCAGAGACACTGCAGTGCTATTTATAATGGCAAGGAATAAGAAACAATTCTGGTTTACATATTTTGCGGGTTTTTTGTATTTTTAGTAACAATGTAAACGTGTGTGAATAACTGTTTTTATTGAGCTGTTATTAAAATGATGCTAATGAGGACTTTGGTAATACGGAGACGCTGTTGTCGTGTCATTGGGAAAATGAAACAATATATCTGTTATTGTCACAACCTTCATTTAAAAAATATGTAAGAAGACAAAAAAACCTGGAAGCAATACAACGAAATATTAACAGCAATTGGAAAATAAGTAATTTCTTTTCCCTTTTTATTTATGCTCATTTTAAGTTTATATAATGAATATGTATTGCTTTTTAGTGGAAAGGGTAATAAATGCTTGTCCAGTAGAGCTCCTGTATGTCCGGTAGATTTCCATCATTGGAATCAGGTAACACACAACTTCTTCACAGCTATCCCAAGATTCTAAGTCCCTTCTCATAGGCTTAGCTTTCATTTCTAAACACCTATTGAATTTTTGAAAAGTTAATAAAAAATCCAATCATCATAATATCTTTCTATCTTTCAGAGTTATTGTGGATTTCAAGTTATTCTTCATATTCTCTGCTAGAGGTCTCAAGCTTATTCCAAGTGAATCAAGAAGTTACTATAGGGGAGCCTGGGTGGCTCAGTCGGTTCAGCGGCTGCCTTCAGCTCAGATCATGTTCTCAGGGTCCTGGGATCAAGCCCCACGTCAGGATCCCTGCTCAGGGGGGAGCCTCCTTCTCCCTCTCCTCCCTGCTCCTGTGCTCTCTCTCGCTACCTCCGTCTCTCTCCCAAATAAATACATAGAAATTTAAGAAAGAAGTTACTATACTATTCTTTTAAAATGATTTGCTAAAGATTTTTATTAGATTTTTCTCCAGGCTCTAGCGTGGTCGTAATTAACAAACCCAGCTGTCACTCAAACCGGAACACATCAAATCCAAAGGGCACAGAGCGTGTTTGCAGGCAGGTCTGTGCGTGTCTCCCTGAGAGCAAGATAATGCCAGGCAAAAGGGAGGCCTATGCATACTGCATTCCAAAGCACTGACATTGACCTACACTGTCTGACAGAAACATTAAAACACAGGGAGATCTGACACGTTCTTCTGAAATTTCTTTTCCCAAAGGTAGGCAGGCTTCTGGCCTTGAGACTTGTTAAAAAATTCTGAAATGTCTCCTATCTATTGTTACTGTTTCCCTGTCACACCGAAAAGGCTACATGGCTTTTTCTGGCCTTGCCAGAAATTGGTTGTGTGGGGACGTGGATAGATGAGCATGTGATTCCTAAGGCTCGAGAGATTTCCCAGAGCTCAAGTTCTTGTCCTCCTCTTGTGGATCTGCTCTTTCCAGATTATTCGCATTCGCCTGCTCGGAAGGGTTCTACACACGCGTACGTAGTGCTATGTGAAGGAATGGATTTCGCTGATGACAAGCAAGGGTTTGTCCCAGCCGCATCTCAGCGGTGCTCAGGTACCGGGAAACGCTCGGTGCGGTACCGCACAGGACCACAAGATGGCTCTGTAGCCACAGCAAAGCTTTCGCGAAAGCCCAAAACCCGTCCCCGTTCGGGAATCTTCAGCGGGAGGCAAAGACTCGCCAGGCCTCTGCGCGGCGCTGTGGATAGCAATGAGAGCTACTCTCCATCCTGGTAAGTTCTAGAGAGGCAGTGCTTTTTTTATGCTTTAATGGTTTCTTAATTTGCTCCTAGGAACTTTAATGTGTCACACAGGCTCCCAACGCTCTATAAGAGCACATCGTGTACCGCTATTTAGGACACGACTCATCCAGGCGCCACCATTTTTTCTTAAAAATACTGTTTAAGGGGAGCCTGGGTGGCTCAAGCGTCTGCCTTTGGCTCAGGGAGTGATCCCAGGGTCCTGGGATCGAGTCCCACATCAGGCTCCTCCGCTGGGAGCCTGCTTCTTCCTCTCCCACTCCCCCTGCTTGTGTTCCCTCTCTCACTGGCTGTCTCTCTCTCTGTCAAATAAAGAAATTAAAAAAAAAAAAATCTTTTAAAAAAATACTGTTTAAAAGGGGGAAAAACATAAGCTGCACTTAAAACAATCTTGGAACAAATCTTGCTTTGAACAATCTTTGTCCTACAAATCCCCTAAAAGACATCTCTCACTGCAATTTTCAAAATGAGTTGGTTTCTGATATAAATAGGCAAGAAGCACACGGTTCTCACGGCCTGATTCAACTGCAAAGCACTGAAGTCAAGGTCTCAAGGGCACAGGCAATTTCTGGGGGCTCAGGTAGCCCTCCATTTTCACTATGGAAAACAGTGTTTTCCAGAGAAATCTAAGTGCAGTGCTGAGGGAACATAAGAGTCATTTGTGTGCGTTGTTCTTAGAAAAGCCACCTTCTCCGCCTGTGGCCATAATGAGTTCTGCCACATGTTCACTCGGTCCAGGAGAGGTAGGTGAGCATGAAGCATGAACCCGGGGGCTTCCAGACTGGACAGGTGGGTGGTCATCTCTTCAAGCGGGGATGACATGAGAGGTTTTGCCAGCTTGGGCCCAGAAGCAGGGTCAGCGTTCGCCTGCTTCCCAAGCTATTTCTAAGGAATTATCCACATACCCCGTTCAAAAAACCTCAGCTCACGGTATCTGTCATTTAATGTTCTTTTTGCTTGCCTATGCCCCTTGTGGACTGAGGCTCCTGCATTCTGCAAAAGCCCCACCTCAGTGTCCGCCAGTGACAGTCCAGCTCTCCAGGGCCCCTATGCCCTGAGTGCCAGCGACCTGAGTCCTGATTCCATGTCAGCCACCCACATCTGGGACCTTTCTAACCACCAGGTGACTCCAATCCCAAAGATCTTAAACTCCATTCTTTCTTCCCAGGTTCTCCAAGCCAACGGTTTGCAAGCTTTAGGGTACCTCAGAATCTCCCAGAGGAAGACCTGAAACCCAACTGGGCCCCATCCCCAAAGGTTCTGATTCAGCAGGTCTGGGGTGGAGCCCATGAACGTGCATTTCTGAGAAATCACCAGGTGAGGCTAATTGTCCCCAAGCGGGGCCACACTCGAGAAGCACTGCTTTGAGGGTTCTCAGCCCTGCGTATTTGAATCACCTGGGGAGCTGTAGAAGCCAGCGATGCCCTGGCGCCGCCTAGGCTGACGAAACCCGAATCTTCAGAGACGGTGGTCCTGTGTTTGTAAAAGCTCCCCAGCTGATTCCGAGGTGCCGTCAGGATGGAGAGTTACCGCTCTGAGTATCTGGGCCCCACTTCTGTTTCCTCAGTGCTTGCCTCGCTCAGTAAAAGTGCGCTCCTAGGTCAGTCCAGCATTGTGCCGTTTCCACTCCTAACCCGGGGCTGCTGAGCACACGCAATCACGCGGATTCGGTCCATTACAAGTGTAGAGTTTCCAGTCTCCGTTGGGTACTCAACGCTGCTCAGCAGTCCTTCGATGGGTCCCCTGTCAGCTCTTCCTCCCAGGCCCCACAACAACACTTTCTTCTCCGGGCTCCTCAAGCCTCAGCCGCCAGCACCCACCAGGCAATGGAACCTCTGAGCCTCAGTTGTCCTATCTGTCAAAGGGCAATAATAACCGCCCAGCAGAGGATGATCTCGGGCTTAGAGACGGTGGCGCGGTGCCAGGCGTATGAGGAACGCACCAACGATACACTTACTGTCGGGTTATGGTGGTTGTTGCTTCTTCCCAGAAGATGGTCCCATCAGCAACTGTGTAAAATGTCCATGAACCCTTCAATTTCCTAGTTGCCTACTTCCAAATTTTTATTATCTCCATGTCATTATCTCCTCCTGTCCTTCCTGCCTAGGTCAATTAAATTAGAAATTTTAGCCTTCTGGAAAGATTCAGAAGTGGAGAAGGGCCTCTCTGCCTTTGTCTCCACTTCCTCACTCACTCCCACCAGTGGGTGAGTTTGGGAGAAGGCATAAGTACGGGGCCATGTCCATTTCTTTCTCTCTTTGGAGTGGCCATTGCTGGGAAGACAGATCTTTCCTCCTTGGCCACACAGAGCCAGCGGCTCTCTCTGGCACAGGACGCTGTGATCTGCAGTGTGTCCTGTGTCTTGATGGAGAACATAGGGCCTCTTGAGTGTATGCTGGGTGGGGTGGAGAGCACAGTGGGAGGAAAGGCCTGGCCCCAAGATAAATCAAGTTCTCTTAGCAAAATAAATCAGGTGTGAGTCTCTGGTGTCTCTGGCTCAGCTGGTTACAAATAGGGAGGCAAGGAACACGGGGCGTGATGATCTTCCCCAGACCCCGGCTAAAGTCCCATTTCCTGGTACCCCTCCCAGGCTAATTAGTCCGTCTGCGACCTGGATCCTGTACCCTCTCACTTCCCCAGGAACAAAGTTCTATCAGTCATCCCTTCTCCTGGGGTGCCTGGGTGGCTCAGTCGGTTAAGTGTCTGCCTTCAGCTCAGGTCATGATCCCAGAGTCCCGGGATCTAGCCTGCTTCTCCCTTTCCCTCTGCCTGCTGCTCCCCCTGCTTGTACTCTCTCTCTCTCTCTCTCTCTCTCTCTCTCTCTCTCAAATAGATAAATGAAATCCTTTTTAAAAAATCATCCCTTCTCCCAAATGCTTCTTCATCCTCTCCCTCTCTGTAGAAGGTTCTCTCTCTATAGCGTTTATATGTATTTAGATTGATTTATATTATTTATTTAAATGATTTATCTATTTATAAAATATTTAAAAATATATATTTTTCTATAACTATAAATATAAATAAGTATACATATATAATTTATGTCTTTTCCCTCTGAGAAAAAAAAAAAACAAAAACCACTCCTTTACCAGGCTGTCTTCCGGGCTCCCAGCCTGCCTAAGCGCACCTGTGTCTCCACTTGCCGGTCCCACGTGCTCACCTCCCGTCCGTCCCCTCTTCACCCCACACCCCGCCTGCAGCTCCAACCATCCCACTGAAAGTGTTCTCACCAAGGCCACCACTGGCTCCTGGGTAGCTAAATTCAGTGCTCATTTTTCTGTCCTTATCTTACCTATTGGGTCTACAGCACTTGACACTGTTGACCAAACTGATTTGCTTATTAGTCGACTCAGCTTATTTCCTTCTCTGGTTTTCCTTTTGAGAACTGCTTGACCGCTCCTTCTCCATCCCTTTTGAAGCCTCCCTTCCTTCTTGCTGCCCCCTAAGAGGTGGTGTCCCCTCCTTCTCCCACCCTGCACCCTTTCCTCACTGGAGCGCAGCTTCCTCCATGGCCTAAAACCACCGACGGAACCCTCTCATCTCTCCCTCCCAGAGGGTACTCTGGAGTGCCAGGACAGCGTGTTCTGCTGCTGTGGGTCACCCTGCCCACATTTCAATCCAAGCCCAGAACTGACCTTGCTGTCTTCAACCCTCACCTTCCCTGCTGTCCCACCATCAATCCCAATGATGGAGGCAATGGTTCAGTGCTGCCCCATCCCCTCCACCCAGTGTAGGATGGGACCTGAGAGGCTTCATGACCTTCCATTTGACTGGCTGTGACCTCATCTCCAGTTGCCCCCACTTGGGCCTTCATACCCTAGGAAACAGGACCCCCATGGTTCACCCAGAAGCCAAGCTGTTTGTGCCTGCCCTGCTTTGCTCATGTGGTTGACTCTGCCCAACCTGGCCTCTTCCATGGAGTCTGAAGACTCAGTTTGCCATCATTTCCACTCTGAAGGCTCCCAGGGCTCCACCATGGCTGGGATGGGTGCTCCTTTATGTATTCCCCTGACATCAGGTGTGTGGGTCTAGCATATTGCTTAAAGTGTTGCACTGTATGTCTCCTTCTCTCTCTCTTACCCCCCATAAAGGATGGGAGGCCCTTGAGCTCCTTGGGAATTCTGCATCCCCAGTGCCCAATACAGAGCTTAGTACTGGTAGGGGCTCAACAAATGTTCGGTCTCACAAATGATCAGACTCCACTCAAAGGGGTGTGAAGGCCAGATGGGAGTATTGCATAACCCAGGCTGTGCAACTGAGTCGTTGGGTGACCTTGGTTTTCATTTCTGTATCCATACAATGAGATGGTGATTTTAACTGAGTTAGTGTTTGCCCCATGATTAACCAGTGGCTGGCACTCAGTAAGCACTCTTATTGATGGGGGCGTAATCTAGATTCTGTGAGTGAAGATCTGTTTATCAGGCCTTTAAGGGGAAGGTAGGGGGAGGGAATGGCCTTGCTGCATGTCAGAGTGAGAAGGGAAGAGGAGGGAGAGGAAGGGACAGGGAGACAGCAGTGTAAGGGGAACTCTGGGAAAATGGGTGAATAACATATCTTTGTTTAGTCAAGAAAAGCAAAAACTTCCATTTTTTCTTCCCAATGCCATATTGGGGCACATGCATGTGTAAGTGTGTGTGTGTGTGCGCGTGTGTGCACATGTATGCATGGATGTGCACCTGTGTGTGTGTGTATAATGGCACAGCTTGTCCTCCGGGATTTTTGGTATTGGAAGTTTGAGCATGAGTCTGTAAGAAGATATGTCTTGTTATTTAACTACTTTAAATCCTAATTCCTCACTTATTAATCGGGGAATATAATGCTTGTTTTATAGAGATACCACAAGAATGAAGTTGTGCTTTTAAAGATTTTTTTGAACCTCTTTTTGAAAGGTGTTACATAAGGATAGAGCATTATAGTGACATTATCACGAGTCAGGCCTATCAGCCGCAAACTATGCATCTCATTGAATTTTTAAAAATAGATTTTTCATTCTCTTTCTCACTGGTTATCATAGATGCTGGGAGAAGTCTATAATGAAGCATTATAAAAAAATGTAAACTCAGTCAAAAATGGAAGCAAATGATAAGTCCTTACATATGGCTCTGTTATGAAATAGATCAGACAGGAGCAAATGTGGAAGTTATTTTACTTCATATAGTCATCACTCTGTGAGTTATTTTTTCAGATTAAAAACATTCCCAGTGCAACAACAACAAAAAAGTCAACATTACTTTCTCTCTTAGCTTTGCTAGACTACCTTTCAAAATACCCTGGCTGTTAGAGTTGTGGTGTGTAGTATTAACATGACAGATGTACTAGACTCACTTCCCTTTGCTTAATAGTACAGTTATATCGACACATCGAGTTCTACTACCTTCTGCATGAGGCCAGAACACAGACTAGGGCATCCCCAGCCTTCCACAACGATGGCTTGTCTTATCGCACCTAGACAGGTAGGATTTAGGAAGCCACCGGGCTCTCTGCTACCAGTAACCACCTCTGAAGGTTTCTTAGATGTGGTCAAGTCTTGAACTCTGTTGGCTCATCTTTTCAATCACCAATACTCAATAAAAGAGTAACACACTGTTTCTAACTCCTTAGCATCAGGAGGACATTGATGGTTATCTTGGCTTCCTTCTTTGGTTCTCAGTGCCATTCTTGCCAATAAGGAAAGGAAGCTGGCAGGTGGGAGTGTATGGAGAAAGGGACTTAAGTGAACAGCGCAAGGGTGCAAGAGAATGAAAGGGGGTGGGGAGTTTAGACAGAAGCTCTACTTCCGCGTGGTGGCTGCAATTAGCCCCAGGCCAGCTGGTGTGGTTGACTAGAGCCAAGTGTCTTGACCTGGAATTGGCCCCCCTTAGAAGGTGTGTCCCATGAGAAGACCCTGGGACATCGCAGGGCTTAGCTATCATTAACCAGGTTCATCAACAATAAACTTACTGTCTAGGCTTGTGGGTCAATCCAGAGAGGCCTTCACTGTTCACCTATTCATTCATTCATTCATTCATTCATTCATTCATTCATTCATTCATCAGCATTCCTGAGTACCGTGTCATAGGAATTATTCAGAGAAACATCAAATCAAATCCAAACTCACTGGCTGTTCTGAATAAATCCAGATATATTCTTCTTTCCCGGAGCCTTTGGGTTTTTTCCCCTGCTACTATGGCTCATGCCCTCAAAAGACGCAACCTGGTTGTTCAAGATGATGACAGTGGGGTGGAAGATGCAAATAATCTAAACTAGGTTACCCTAGCCGACTAGCTAGGGTAACTTGCTGACTAACTTGCATATTTGAAGATATAATGTCACTGCCTCTAGTCTCTGATTAGCTTAATGAATCCAGTCTTCTGATGACTCTGAAGGAAAATGTATTCCTGAGTACAAAGGGTGGTCAGGTTTTCATTACCTTCTGGAAATGGGATGCCCATCGAGGAAGTCTGCATCTGCTGAAGAATTCACCAATGAAGGAAAGAGGTTTAAAAGGTTTAAATGGCCTGATTCCATTTTTGTCGTCCAGGGTGCTAGAAAAAAATTCAATACATAGTCTCATTCTCAAAATACGTGCCCTCAACTTTACCAGCTCCATCCCCGCCCGCTCTTAGAAAGGCCCCTGATCAGCAAGGAGCTGGCCCAGCCTCTTTCTCTCCTACTTATTCCACTGCTGAAATAGACCTATCTGGACATATTTGAACAAACTCCAAGTACAAATACCATTTATCCTAAAATGAAGGCCAATTTCCTAATTTTCCATAGAGGACTGTGTGAATTTTGTATGAGTAAAAAGGTCATTTTTAATGCAAAACACTGAATAAAAAAATTTTCTGGGGCGCCTGGGTGGCTCCGTCAGTTATACGTCTGCCTTGGGCTCAGGCCATGATCCTGAAGTTCTGAGATCGAGTCCCACGTCTGGCTCCCCGCTCAGTGGGGAGCCTGCTTCTGCCTCTGCCCCTCTCCCTACTCGTACTCCCCCTCTCTCTGTCTCTCTCTCTCAAATAGATAAATAAAATCTTTTTAAAAATATCTCCTGATATACCAAAGCAGACCAGACGCACTACTTTGATAAGGAACATGAGTGTCGCCTCCGAGACTCTTACAATTGGTTCACACGTCTTGTCCACTAGCAGCACCTGACGAAACAGTGCGGGTTTCTGTGCTGGGAAAGCTGCATCAGAGCGGCTGGCCCCCCGGAGGCAAGGGGAGGAGAGGGACACGGACAGAGTGTGTCGGAGGAGGGCATCAGCTGAGCAGAGACCAGCCCAAGTTTTTATAAAAGGGCACATTATAGGTTTTTCCTGTTGATCAGTCAGAGAATCAGTAGTGGCTGAGCTTCCTAAGACTTCAAAAGCACGCAGTGACTCATTCGGTCCCTCAGATCTGCTGGTGGGAACTCTCCAGCTGCCAGTCCTGGTCATGGGAATTGTCCATGTGGTCTGTTCGGAGAGGGGGAGACTTCCCAAGCTTGGCCAGTCCCAGGAGATGGCACCGATCCACTGAAATAGTGGTATTTTTTCTTTCTGGGGAGAACAGGGTGCTTGAAAATCATGATGTCAGAAGCAGTCGTTAGACTGTGGGAAAGGGTGGGCCCCTTCATGTACACAGACTGACGGGGTACGATGTAGTGCAGCCTGCCCGTGTCCTGGCCACAGGACTACATGCTCGACATGCACTTTCACCCTTAACCCTCCCAGCAAGCCTGTGCAAGCAGTGTCATTACCTGGATTCACAGATGAGGAAACAGGCTTTGGGAAGCTAAGTGGCTGAACCAGTGACATGCTACAAACGGGCCCACAGAAATGTGCTGAAGGTGAGATAACCCCGTGCCCAGCTTCTGTGGGTTTCCATGGCACAATATGCCCTTTCTGGCCAGCTTCAAGGTACCAACACTTCACCACTGGCTCACAGAATTCATGCATATTTAACTGTCAGCTTTCCCAACCTGACGGAGCTGGGTCCAGGATCGCTCTCCCTGGACCACCCCCCCCCAATACCATACCGCCTTTCACATAAGTAAACATGGGGTCAGTGAGGGCAAGGCCAGTACTCGGAGCAGTTCCCCACTGGATGTAGGAGTGAAGGATTAATCATTCACTCATTCATACAACAAACATTTATTGTTTCTCAGGTTCACCTGAGAACCAAGGCCAGCAGGATTTTATTTCCGGTAAAAGGATTTTGCCTCAAGCCAGAGTGATAGATTTGAGTGGAGGGCACCCCGTGGCCAGCTCTGCTGCAGGTGGCTGCCGAGCACAGGGGAACAGAGGAGACTCGCTAAGAAGCCCTTGCTCCAAGCTCTGTGCCTTTACTACCTGCCACCTTGCCATCCATGTGTTATTTTCTGTCACCTTGTTACTGTCATCCTCCAGCGTTGACGGCTTAACCGTCCGTCTGACCCTAAGTTCCTCGGCAGGACACAGAGGATCAACGCCCTGAGCACCCAGCTCGGCATCTTGGCAACAGGGCACAGGCTCAAAGACCGGTTACAGCCCCATCAAACTAAGTACACCCATTTCGACCAGTGCACTCCCAGTTTTCATGACGCCCCAGACAGGTTTTGTGTGAGGCTCCATTTTCCAGCTAAGAAGCATCATGCACAGAAAAACCCGTCTCTGTCATGATTAGAGGCAGGTCACAGTGTGCTGAGAGAACAATGGCCATAGGAGAGCTGGGGTTGAGGTGACCTGACCAGTGTTGGCAAGTCCTGTGTCCAGCCTGGCTTCCGGAACTCAGATGTCCTTCCCTAGAAACTACCCAGCAGAGCAACAGTCAGTCCCCAGATCAGAGTCAAAGTATAGTCGTCCCCCCTTACCTGCCGGGGCTCGAGGGGAGCTCCAAGTCTCCCGGTGGATGCCTGAGACTGCAAAGTGTACAGAAGCCCCTGTATACCAGGCTTTTTCCTACACACACAGATCTGTGATAAAGTTTAATTTATAAATTAGGCACAGTAAGACACTGACAGCAATAATAATAACAGAACAATTATAACCATACATTATAATCAAAGTTATGTGAATGTGGTCTCTCTTTCAAAATATCTTCTTGTGCTGCAGTCACCCTACTTCCTGTGATGCTGTGAGATGATGAAATGCCTACACGATGGGATGAAGTGAGGGAATGACGTGGGCGCGCGGCGTAGTGTTAGCTGCTAGTGACCTCCTGATGATCTGTCAGGAGGATCATCTGCTTCTGGTCAGAGGTTGATCGCGAGTAACTGCAACCACAGAAAGCAACGCTGCAGATAAAGGGGGACTACGGTGCCCCTCATCACGACGGTGGAAAGCAGTGTTCTGGAACACGTTAGAAGGCTGGTATAATGAGGACCAAAAAGCTAAGGGGAGAGCAGAGCTCCCCAGGTCCTCTGCCAACTGCTAGATCTAATGAGCTTGGTGTCAAGGTGGGTGCCTGCTGTTACAAAACACAAGTGTCTGCAGCTGGTCTCCATAGAGATCATGGCGGGAGTTCTGCTCCAGGTTCAGAAGAGAGCCCGGGAAAAGGGATGCAAACTTCAATGTCGACTCAAACCCTGTCATCCCTCAGTTTCTGCAGCAAAGCCCAGGTGACATATTGTAGGGTTGATTTCTTTTGTATCTTGTCACAGAATACCACATTCCTTCTTCTCAGATGACAAGGCTGAACCCTTGGTGACAGCTCTCATAGTGGTGGCCCAAAGTGCGGAGCCGAGCGTATGGAAGCCAAAGGCTTGTCTCTCCGGGAGAACTTCGGGGAAAGTCAGTGGAGCCACACACCAAGTGGGCTCTATTGCCAGGTAAAATTGATGGAGTTTTGGGATAGAACCTGGCCACAGATGCAGTAGTGGTTCCTCTTTTCCCCCAGGGAATTGGTTTCGCTCATAACCCAGCAGACAGAAGTGTGAGAAAGCCAAGTATGTAGGTTTACATTCACATTGAGTGTCATGGGAATTCAACAAATAGGATGGAGAAAGTCGTTTGGTGGCTCTTTTTAAAGGAAAGATTCAGGGCAAAGCAGAGCATTTCCCCCTCCTCTTTGCTTGATTTAATGTTGTTAGCCTTGATTCCGACAGAGAACTAGGCTGGATAAGAAGACATGTCAAGTCTGGTAGCAAGGGAAACATGGCTGTGATTCCACCCCATATCATGATTGTGGCCCACTATCAGGCTCAGGATTCTGCCTGCGTCTTTCAGGGACAGCCAGGTGGGTATTTGCTTCTAGAAGCTTCTAAATCTTTCTGGAGAACCCTCAGGCTATCTGTCCAAGCTCTTGCTATTCCTTCTTTCCTTTTGTCAGTGTTTGGATCTCACAGAGAGACAAATCACCAGTGTCTTGTCTCCCATCTGTTTGATCCCCTCCCCTTTGAACTAGAAAGAAAAAGTTCAGAGAACGACTTGTCACCCGCTCCTCCCACAATCTGGACTCACCTTAATAACATCAACGACCATGCAACCAGCTGCCATGAAGCGAATCATTTCTAAGAATAAATCATGACTCTGCTCCCTGACGCAGGTTCCCAAGCCCGAAGCTTTGCTTCCCGTGCCTGCGAGCGGAAAGCTGCTTCCCAGACCAGTGCCTGTCACTCTCCCCACCTGGTTCCGTGGCCCCGTGTTCCTAATGTGCACTCTGGGCAGATAACTGTCCTATTATTGAGAAGAGGCTATTCCAGTGATAATGCTCATATCGAGTGTGCTGGGAGGAACCGTTTAGTTACTTATCCGCAGGGGCTCCGTTCACCTGCTGCTCGATTTTACAGTCCACTTCCATCCGATTGCAATCGATAGACACATCAGCATGTTCTGCTGCAACCAGGCACATCGGCAATCCGGGAGGTGGGCTCCCAGAGGTCCCTGGCATGGCGCATTAGGCAGTGGGCCAGCAGGTTCACATTCTAGAAAGCTCTCCATCTCATTAGCTTCTCCCTGTAGAGCAAAAAGCATGGTCATCTAGGTTATAGCAATCAGGGCAGAATTGCTTGGATTGTGATGGCAGATGCACCGGATTTCAGAGACTTTAGACAATGCTGTTCTGTGAACTGTCGAGTTTTAGAGCAGAGCTGATGCAGGGATGGGAAGTGGATTTATCCAACACAGAGGTTTTGGGTCTTGCTACCGTGTTCCGAAGGGGCAGCAGAGAAATGCTTCCAGGTGTCAGCCCTAGATCATGAACAATCTCAAGGAAGCTCTTGGCTTCACAGCAAAACATGACGTGTTCCAAAAAGCAGAAAAAATGTATTTTGCTCTGCTAGAAATCCTAGGAGTCAAATAGGATCTGAGAGCCAAGACATCCTTTTATCTGTACGGTTAATAAGCTGAACCCGAGGCTGAAAGGCCCATGGTGTCTGGGCCTATGTGGATGGACAAGGGAGAAATTGTTTCCCGAGGCTGTTATTGACCCTGCTGTTGATCTAATTTTCAGTGGATCATTCATACTCTTAACTGAAAGAAAGCCAGGGAACCAAGTGAGTAGACGACAGGCGTCACATTCATGAACGCGGTATTTGATTTCTACGGATAGTTCAGTTCAACACAGTGAGAATCTGTTAAATTTCAGCCACGAGACTGGTCCTTGAAACCTCCTGGCTGGTGAGAAGGGTAGACAGACACTGAAGCACAGGGTCAACATAATGACAAATACGATGGTGTGCACAGAGGGCTCCGCAGCCCTCGTTGCATTCTGGGGACTAGAGGAGCCTCCTGGGGGGAACGAGTCCTGAGCCGGGGCTTGGTCTTTATCCACAAAGACTCCCTGCCACGGGCTGGGAAGGTGGTTTTCTGGGCGGCGGATGGGGTGGGGGGGGAGGTTGGTCCCGCTGGTCTAGTGGCGCCTCCTACTGGTGGCAGAGACCTGTTTACAGCAGCAGGTAGACCCAGGAGCGCAGGCTTCTGGAAATGGGCTTTCATCAGCTGGGGTCTAGGGGCTAGGGGCTGGGTGAGAGATTTCTAGAGAAATCTGTGTGTGTCAGGGGAGGGAAGTCAAGACATCTAGATGAGACACCCACCATGCTCCCAGGAGCCTGTCTTCCTGATAGGAGCTTTGCACCTTGGGGCTACAAGTGAACCATTTATTGGCCCCGTGCAGAACTTTAGAGCCAGTTCGCCTTTGAGCTTTTGTAAAACATGCAGGGATTCCCAGGCCCCCCTCTTTTGCCTTTCTGGCCTCAGGGTGGGCCGAGTGTGGGTTGCCTGAGTAGGGTCTGAGCACCCCCTGTGTGACAGGGTTGTCAGGGGAGACACACTTCCTCACTGGTCTCGGTCCCGGTTCGCCTTCCTCTGTCTTCTCTCTGAAAGGGTTTCCTGCAGAGACAGCTTCTGGGAGGTAACTCTCACCCCAGAAGGCCTCAGGAAAGGGACCGGGTGAAGGGCTGGCAACGAACGCCTGAGTCCAGAACTGACCCACCGCACAGGGTGTCCAAGCCCAGCTGAACTGTCAAGGAGTAGCCGGAACTCCACGGGCCGGCTTTCCAAGGGATGGCCCATGTCCTCCATTCCTCCCCTGTATTCCTTCTTCTTTTTGTCTGGGGGTTGCCATGCTGGTGCCCGTGTGTCCTTCTCAGAGGGCCCACTTCTGCTCAGGTTTCTGCCCCTCCACCTGGCAGGCTACGGGCTTCAGGGAAAGTCCCTGGATGACCAAGGGGCAGCTAGGACCCCAGACACTGGCACTGGCTCAGGAACAGCTGCGACTCAAGAGGAGGTTTTCTGGGGCCCCTGAGAGGGAGAACTGTCCTTGCTCTTATGAGTGAGCCACTGCAGGGATGTTCATTCCGCCTGGGGACGGAGACGAGTGGCAGAGGCCTGGACCAGCTGTGGCATTCCGGCTGCTTAGGTACCAGGGAGGCAGAGGCCGGCAGGAGGGCAAACCAGGACGACCCCACAGGTGGAGTGAAGCCAGAGCCTCCATCAGCTGCGCTTTCCCCGACGTGGGCCCATCAATCCAATCCCAGCTGTGACTTAAGCTGCTTCCAGCGGGCTTTTGTTTTTGTCCCCAAAGCATTCTAACAGAAGTCATCGTTCTCTCACCGAGCCTTCCAGAGCTTCATTTAAGGTGTCACCATCCTGACTTACTGAACCTGCCTGGCCTTCCCATGCTCACTCCACACACGGCCAGAGGGAGGCGCCAACATGCACAACTGCCCCGCCCCTCTCCTTTCCCCATGGCCATTGTCCACCCCAGAGAATGTGGGTCCCCAGGTTTGTTCCCCACCTGCCGGTGACTGGCTCCCCCCAGCAATCCCCACGCTAGAAGACTTGGAATGAACATAGTCTGCACATTCATCCACTGTTCTTCCTGGAATGCCCTCCCCACGCCACCATTTGTGGGGTGACTGGCCCTCCCTGCTTTCCCTGGCTTGACAGTGTGGCCTCGGCAAAGGACTGTCAATGCCAACACTGAAAAAGCCCCAGGCTCACTGGATGAGTTGGTTGCCTTGCCTCAGCAACCCGTGGGCTCCGACCACAAAGCCAACCTGGATGTCCCCTGTTCCATGTAGGCTAGACAGTGGCCCACCTGCATTCAAACGCTGCTCTTCCTGATGCCCAAAGTCCTGCTCTTTCTACTTTATTATGCAGCTCCTAACACCTGCCTGGTCTAGCTATGAGAGCAAAAAGAATAAAACAGGATGCTAGAAGTTAATCTATGTTTAGAAAGTCTTATACATTGGAAGGTATTCAAAACCCCCCATCAGGAGCTGTCTTGCTTAAAATGTGAATATGGTTTTCACCGTGTTGTTAAACTGACTATTCTCTGTTGTGCTAAGGAGAAAAGTGCGACACATTCAAACTAGCAGAGACCAGTGTGGGTGCCTCTGCAATTTATATGCAGACACTTCTGTGGTGGGATTGGAAACCGTGTCTGTCCACAGTTTCTATACCCCCCCAATGAGCCAAACGGTCACATCATATCGGCAAGTGTCCTTTGGCACACCCCAGTCTGGTGCCAATGTGGGTGACTGATGTCGGGGATACAGGTCTATTAAAAAATGCCTAAGCTCTTAGCCAAGAAAATAGAAGAACATAAATCACATGTTGCTTTACACAGAAATTGCATGTTAAAAATTTAATAACCACACAACCCTCCTTCTTCCATTACATTGGGAGGGGAACATTCCCACCTCCCAGCCCTTGGAGGGACTGGAGATTGTTTGTCTGGGTCCCCCAAAATGATATAAAAATAGCGAAGGCCATCAATAGTGATTGATTAATTTCAATAACATAAATAATCGTTGTAATTGCAATTGAAAGAGAAATGCTTTCCTCTTTGATTAATCTGACCCTCTGGGCCACCATTAACACAGGCGCATTTGAATGCTAATCAGGACAGACACGCAGACCAACAGTGGCAACTCCTCAGGAGTCCAGTTCTGCTGGGCTCCCCCACGCCGCCCCTGCTCTCGGTCCCAGCCCTTGTGTCTCTGCCACCACAGCCCAGAACATCCCTCTGCACATCAAGAACCATCACGCTTCATTTTTGAAGCCGGCTCCTCTCTCAGAGCTATTACCACCACAGAAACCTCCCGGTTGGTAGTTCGAATGCTGCCCTTGGTCATTTTAAAGCTCTGTGTGACCGTCAGTGGCTGGGAGGGTGGGCTAAGGGGCTGGATCAGTATCTCCATTTTACAGATTCCTGGGTAGAGACACGGACAGGAGAAGTGGCTTCCCCAACCAGCCAGGGGCGGGGAGGCAGTAACGGCAGCAAATGCATTCCTCTGCACCCAAATTCTAGCCGTGTCTCCCCAGGGAGCAGCTGAAAGCCCTCCTGGGCTGCCTGCCCTGCGCACTGACCCTCCTATTCCTTCTTCCTGGCTCCTCTCCAGGCTCCCGGGCCACTCGTGCCTCCTTTCGCCCTCTCCCCGGCCCGACCTGTCACAGCCAAGCCCGCAGAGTCACTGCTTTTGCTGAGCCCTCTGGCTCTGGGAAAGTTCCTTTCTCTGTAGCAGTAGGCAAGTCTTAGAACCTGGAATGAGTCAGGAGGGCCAACGGAGGAGGCCCGCCAGTTTTCATTGGCTGTGGCCCTGCTCGGAAACACAGGCATTCTGTCCCTGCTCCGTGAGAGAGCTGGGCCCAAGTGCAGACCCGCAACAGAGAAGGGAAACAGTCAAAAGGCAAGCAAGGGTGACCTGTGACCCCGGGGCCCTCACACTTCCTCCGCCAGCTCCCTCACAGGGTCTGCTCTCAGAGAATTCCCTCCCGGCTTGGCTGCAATTTAAATAGAGTTTAAGTCTAAGCTGAAGGAATACATCTCTCGATGAGCGCGTTCTGGATCTTACAGAGGAAAAGCATCATGGGGGAAAAAAAGCACCAGGGATTCTATTTTGAGCATGGAAGAGCGGACTGGCCACTGTGGGCTGGTCAACAGGCAGGACCAGCAGCATGGCAGCCCTGGGAACCCTTGGGAGCCTTTGGCCTTCCGGGCGCCTGGGAAAGACTATGCCCGACAGATCCTGGTTCTAGAAATGCCTTCACAGGAGCTAAAAGCACTCTTTGCATAGGTGAACTATCGAAATTCTTTTTTGAGGAAATCTAGACCTGAAATGTCTTGACTTGGGTTCTAGGCAAGTTGGGGCACATGCGGTTTCTTAATATTTTCATAGAAACTGGAGGCTCCAGATCCCTCTGGAAAATGAACTCAGGGGCCACTTGAAAGGACGAAAGATCTTCCTTTTGCCCAGTTTTCTTTACATCTGTGTACTAGTGCTGTGTCATTGTCGAAGCTCTTTTTTTATCAATAATCACTAACGACTTTTTTTAAACGATTTTATTTATTTATTTGACAGAGAGAGACAGAGAGAGAGGGAACACAAGCAAAGGGAGTGTGAGAGGGAGAAGCAGGCTTCCCGCTGAGCAGGGAGCCTGACGCAGGGCTGGATCCCAGGACCTGAGCCAAAGGCAGACGCTTAATGACTGAGCCACCCAGGTGCCCCAGTAACAGCTTCTTTTTGAGAAATGGTTCAAAATTTAGCACCCTATACATTCTGGCGCCAACCGTCTTGCGGCTGACGCACACCCTGACTGGGTTCTAGAACGTCTGAGAAAGCTGATGTTTCCAGCTCTGCAAACACCCGGGCAGAATCCTTTGTTTCTTGCAGTGATGGAGAGAGAAGACTCACATCTGTGCTTTCAACATCAGGCCTAAATGAAACCGATTTTCGTTTGTTTTTTAAGCAGTCAATTCTGGCAATCCCACTTTTCTGTGTGTCTGCCTTCATCTTCCCCTGTCCGGATCTAAGTGTTTCTCCACATTTTTTCTTTTTGTGCTCCTCTCATTACATCCTCTTCCCTGATCACAATATAGACATGAAATGCATCAAAATGTTTTGCTTTATTTGTTTTACATATTTTTATGAAATTGCCAAAGTTGAATGGAATATTTTTATTCCTCTTTCTGTCTCAGAAAACAAAACCCAACAACTCCATAATGCCCCATCATCACAGGGGCATCATGTGGCCCCTGCCAGGTCTCTACCCACAAGGCAGCAGCTTTCTGGAATCTGTTTCTTCAGTTGTACACAGACACTTGCTAAGTACACCCAGTAGGAGGTGGAAAGGCTCAAGAGTTTCTCAGACATTGTTTCCAAAGGAATGGAGTTAGTAATAAAGCAAAGAACAGGTGAGCAGCTTGTGAGATGTCCTCGTTCTGGGGCTTGGGGACCATTAGGAGTTTAGACCACTGTTCAAGGAGCCAAGGCAGGATTCAGCTGTCTGCCTTTCGGGCCTGTGTCACATGAAGGTACCCACCAATTGCTTCCTTTCTCACGGAGCCGGGTTCCAGCCAGCACTGTAGGGAGCTGACTTTCCCAAGAACCGACTCTACATGGAAAAACTAGACAAAAATCTATCTTTCTCAGTCTGACTTACTTATTCAGCTTAATACCTTCTAAGTCCATCCATGGTGTCACAAATGGCAAGAGCTTGCCCTTTTTATGGCCATGTAATATTCCAGTGAGTGTGTGTGTGTGTGTGTGTGTGTGTGTGTGACATCTTTCTTACCCCTTTGTCTATCAATGGCCACATAGGTTGCCATATGTGGAATCTAAACAACAAAACAAATGAATAAGCAAACAAAAAGAAAAGCAGAATCAAACCCATAAATACAGAGAATAAACTGACGGTTGCCAGATGGGAGGGGTGTGGAGGGAGGGACAACATGGGTGAAGGGGAGTGGGAGGTGCAGCCTTCCAGTCATGGGATGAATAAGTCACAGGAATTAAAGGTCCAGCATCGGGAATCTAGTCAATGATGTGGTAGCCACACTTGTGGTGAGCACAGCAAATGTATAGAAGTTGAATCACCCTGGGGCTCAGTCCTTAAGCATCTGCCTTCGGCTCAGGGCGTGATCCCAGAGTTCTGGGATCGAGCCCCACATCATGCTCCTCCACAGGAAGCCTGCTTCTTCCTCTCCCACTCCCCTGCTTGTGTTCCCTCTCTCGCTGGCTGTCTCTCTCTGACAAATAAATAAATTTTAAAAAATAATAAAATCATTAAAAAAAAAAGTTGAATCGCCGTGTTGTATACCTGAAACAAATCTAACACCGTGTGTCAACTACACTCAAATAATAATAAAAAAACCCTAAAACTAAACTAAACTAAAATTTCTTAGTAATGGGAAAAAAAATGGTTAGAAAGGCCCTTCCTACCACACTTACACACACTGCTCTCCATCAAAGTCTCAAAGTCTAAAAGGGGACATTGTGTCCTTTACCTTCATATCCAGGAAGCATAGAGACCGTCCTCAAAGATTGTTCCTCATCGTTCACTTCTGCTCTGAGGTCCAGCGGTGCAGGATCAAAAATCATTATTACGTCACCTTCGGAGAATGCCAGCTTTTCCAGTGACCCTGAACATCAGTCATTTGCATGGGAGAGTTACCAAAGGCTGACGTTACATTCAGAGATTTGTGCCTAGTATTTCTATTGGTAAGTGAAAACTTAAAAAAAGAAAAAAATATATATATAGTTATTCAAATGTGTTCAATATTACAGACAGGACACATGGATTCATCTCCAAAATAAAACCAGAAAAAGAACACTAATTAGGTAATTCTATAACTTTTATAAAAAGGCAGAATTTTAAGTATGTCAGGCTATTTAAAGTCATTTGAAATAATTTTCTTTCGAGAAGTGACAACCATGATTTGCCTTGTCCAATGGACAGGTGGGCCTCCCCCCCATCATTTCTAGCAGTTAGCCCCATTTTCTTATGATAACAGTGCAGAGAAAGTGGTGTATGGTTTACTGCTGCACAGGATGAATTCTCACTAAACCATGGGGAAATGCCTCTAGCATTGACATGATTATTTTTTGTTACCATCAAGCCAACAAAAGACAATTTTTCAAGATCACACTTATCTATGCCTTGGATTTCATGTGTCAAATTGCAGTAATTTCTTAGCAGAGTGAAAAATATTCACTGCTCAAAAATAACATTAGAGGTTGGGTTTTGTTTTTTTTTTTTTCCTTTCCAGGCAATCGCTAAACTTCAAATAGCCACTGGTGAATAGCTTCCCTCCCCATCCTCCTGTCAGATTAAAAGTAAAACAAAAAAACCCAGGAAAAGACCTTCAACTAGCAGGAAATATGACAACATACACTGCATTTAAATTCAAGCAAAGAGAAAAAGCTAGGCTGTATTTTTTATTCTGCCCAGGGCTAAGGAAAGTACCTTAGCAAATAAATGTCTCCTATAAATAAAACATTCTTTCTTTTCCAGTAGTTCAACTTCTTGGGAAAGGGGATTTCCCCCCAAAAGTTGGGGTACATTAAAAAGAAATAAGGCCAGGATATTTTTTCAAGGGGAATCATTCCAGTGAAATGACACAATCCTTTATAGCACAACATTGCTTTGAAGTTACCTAAACACAAGAAGAGCCTTCCTCACTCTGTCCTGAAGTCCCACCACAAGAGTCTTAGCAATCTTGCATTCCTTCCAGCAATTGATAGGTTAAGTTTCTAGCTGCTCCCAGAATTCCTTGTTGCATTCATGTGCCGTCTCCCCTACCTGAAAAATCTTTTCCCCTGGTCACCTCCACTTATCTAGGCAAGGAGTTCTAATTTAAGGGATTGATTTAAGGATTGCAAGGAGACTGAGATGTTTTTCTCCTGAGGAATGCAGTCAGCACCACTCAAGGAAATGAGCTGAGGGCAGAAGCTAACCCTTGGAGGTCATCAGCCATGTGACCATGATGGGGAGGACAGGAAGGGGCTCAGCTTGTCCCTGAGAAGTGCCTCGTTCACCCAGAGAGTGGAAGGCTGGGAGGGTCAGGACCCCAACGGATCATTTGGAAAATGCTCTCACTCAGCTCTGGGGCTCTCCTCCAGATCAGAGTGTGCTCAACTCTAAGGTGCGTAAAATCACCCAGGGTCTTGTGCAAATGCAGACTGTAGTTCTGGGGTCTGGTAATTTGCAGTTCTGGAGGCTTCCACGTGCTGCTGCTGCCCTTGCTTCTTGGGAACTTTTTGAGGAGCAAGGTGCCAGACAGTTGAGGATTGCAGGGTGCTCCCCGAAGTGTGGTCTGTGGATCACGGCATCCCTGGGAGCTTGTCAGAAATGCAGAGAACCCAGCCCTGCCCAGACCTAGAGAGTTGGAATGTCTGGGTGCGGGCCCTGCTATGTGTGTCTAACACACTGTTCAAGGGAGTTCTGTGTGCGCTGAGGTTTGAGAAACGCTCTTAGAGCCATGCCGCTCAGAGGTGGTCCTTGCACGGGCAGCATCTCTGTCACCTAGAAACTTGATAGAAATGCAGAATCTTGGGCTCTGCCCCAGACATTCTGAATCAGAGTCTGCATTTTAACAAGATCCCCTGGTGAGTGGTCTGCTCTAGAGGACTGGTTCAGGTAAGTGCGACAATCCTGAGCATTTAAGGTGGGGACACAGCTGAAACCCGAGGTGTGGCTGCCATCTAATGTGTCTTGGCCCACCTGTAGCTTTGACCCCCCCGTTGGCCTGCCTGAGACTTTGACCCCGGGTCAGCCGAGATGGGCTTCTGCCAGCAGCCACACTGCTCAGAGCTAAGCCTCCCTTCGGGCATAACTGGGTCCAAGAGGGTCCCATGCATGCTTGGCCACATGCTCCACCCCCCACCACCGCATCAGCACTGCCATCCAACTAACTAAGCCACCAGGCCACCGCCATCAGGCTATGAAGCTTTCACTCTGACACGTTTTCTTCTTTATTTAATATGAAGAGTTATATATGTCTATTGGAGGAAATACAAAGTATCAAGGAAAGAAAGCCCCCCCATAATCCCATCCCCCAGAGAGAACCATCATTTACATTTTGCTGTATTTTCCTCTGGTCTTTTTTTTCTATTTATTATTAGAACTTCACCTTTTTTTCACTTAATGTTGTTTTAGGTAATATCTACAAATAACCAGAATAGCAGAAAATAATTGTTTTGTACTCATGTTAGACATTTGGGTCATTACAAATTTTTCTTTCTATACATGCAAGGATCTCACCTTACCCTCCCTTCCAAGCTTTGAATACTATTGTTTTGGGGATATTTGCTAACGTGATGAAAAATAGTGTATCGTGCCGCTTCCCTGCTTCTCTATGTGGTGATGAACACTTGTCCATTGTTGCAGCCCACTGTTGTAGCATCGACCTTGTTGGGACCAAACGTGATAAGGTAATTTTACTTCTTTCCTGTGTGTGTCCTTGGATAGCCCCTCCTCGCCCCCCGCCCCAGTTCTGGGCATCCAGTGGCCACAGCCAGCCTTTTCCTTCAGACTGCCCCCACCCTGCAAAGCATGCCCTTGGGCAGTCCAAGCTGACCACAGGCCAGGTTCACCTCCTGACCTTGACCTGGTCGTGGGCAAGTAGCTCCCAGCTCACCTCTTCCTGTAGGTCTTCAGTTCCAGGTGAGTGTTTAAGTGTGTGTGTGCGTGTGTGTGTGTGTGTGTGTGTGCACAGGGGAGAGTAGCAACTGAGAAGAAGTCTTTCCTTCTGGCAGAGGCAGCTCTCATAGCAGGATGTGCAAGGCTTGGTAAGGGGACAGGCCTTGATTTCAATCCCCGCTTACCTACTGACCAGGTGTCCTGGTACAGGGCCAACCTCACAAACATACAAGGTAGCCCTGAGATTAAGCTCTCCGGGGACTTCTTCATGAAAGCTCCTCACTAGATTTGAGAAAGGAAACTGCCTCCTCTCTCGCCCCAGTGTGTCTTTCTAGGAAATCTTTCCTCTAATCTTTACATTGCAACAACTCTTACCCTTCCTTGAACTGAGTGCTGAGCTAAGGACAGCATGTAGATAGAATTTCTCTCTTTTGGAGTGAGGGAGTCACTGAGACGGACACTTATTTTCACTTCCTGTCACACATGTTTATCACCTATTTGCCCTTTTCCTTCTAAAGCTAGATCTTCCTGCTGATATTGTCTCTGAATGGCTTCCTCTCCCTCCCTCCTCTCACCTGTTGCTCCTGGCCCCAGAGCTGGACCAGCCCACATCTTTCTTGGGAAAGATGCAGATGCCATGGTATGAAGTGTGCAGGTCTCTACTTCGAGCCCGAGAAGAAGGATGAGGAGGACGGTGTGGGGGGTGCTGGCTTAGGGAGAAGAACCACTGGTGAAGAGACTCTAGCTGTCTTGGAAGAACAACGGGGAAAATGAGCCGCCAGGTCCAAATGAGAGTTACCGAGGGGAGGAACTCAGTAGCGGCTTCTTCCTGGTATTAAAGACCATCAGAAATAAACAGAAATGGCAGTCAGTGTTCGAACCCCTGTTGCTATCATACCTAGATGTGAGAGGCTTGCCTCTGACACCCCGACAAGGAGCTAAGAGTGGTGATGGCTATTTTATGGCCATGGGTAGCTAAAAACAGTATAGAAAACTGGTAGGATTATGCGTTCCATAATTTAGTTTCTAAGTGAATCTCCATGCTGTTTATAACCATCACCAAAAGTAATACCCTTTTAGCAGCAACCTCACTGGTCTTCTATACCCATCCGGGGTAGGGGTGGGGTCCGTAGGACCCCTACCATAAGAAGTGGAAAAGAGCAGCTTCCTGGGGGAACAGAGCACTCTCCTCTGAGCCAATTTGAGTGCTTCGTTCCAGCTTCCTCCCAAAATGACATCTGGCTGATATGTTGATGATCATACCAGAAGGCTATGGTGTGTGTGTGTTGGGAGGGAATCTCCCCGCAAACTTCCCTAATGCCAAACATAACCAGCTCACTCAAGCAGCCATGAGCCGAAACACAAGCCCAAGTCCACAGCAGATGCCCAGGGCCATGGACGGGCAGAGTCCAGAAACAAAACGAAATGAACTCTTCATCAGAAGGAGTTCAAGTGACAGGTTGATTCTTTTGGCAAAAAGCAAATTTCTTTCTTTAAGGAAGCAACCTTCAAAGAAAGAAGAGTTGAACAAACTAATTAAAAAGGAGCTTTAAGCCCTCTGAGTGGCTGAATCATACCTCAACGGGATTTATGTAGGTGTGGAATTCCTCCATGAACCAGCATCCAGCGTAAAGAAAACAATACTCTGAGTGACAGTTATTTTTACCAAATCCTTTCCTTGTAGTCATGTATTTTTTTTTTCCCCAAAATCCGTAACACAGACCAGGGAGGTATGTTTTATTTATGTTTCATATATCATCAGGTTTATGCTTGATAATTATAATTCTTTTGAATCATTGTATAATTCTTCCTCGACAAAAAGTAATACCGTATATAACACAGAATTCTATTAGAACATAGTAACACGAGCAAACCTAAAAGATCTGTAGATCACCCCGTCACTGAAACCAGCATCACTGAGGCCTGTTAAGAACCGCACAGAGGTGCTGGGTGGCCTTTTCTGAAAAGCAGAGCACCATGGTCGGAAGGTCAGGCTGACTGCTGCCCTCCTTCTGAGAGGAGCCCAAATCCATCCACGCCAGGGTAAGTCCAGAGACTTCTGATCTGCAGAAACCCATGGTGAATGGGTACAGAGGAAGGAAAGTTGGGGGTCAAGCCTAATGGTGTGGCACCCTCTGATGGTAGGAAGTACATTTCTGCCTGCAACCAGTGGGGATGGGGGTGGGTTTTACAAGGTTCTTCTATGATTGCAAGGACCAAGACTTCAGCCCAGCTTTTTTTTGATATGTGACCAGATGTCACCTGTACAAATTGAAGTTGCCACTGCAGAAAGACCAAAGGACCTCGGTGCCCAGCCATTCTGGGCAAACTACCACATTGGCTGTGATGCGCATTTTTATTTTGACCAAATTTCATTTCAAGTCTCAGGAGCTTCACACATGATGACTTTGGATTGTTCAGACACCCAGAGAAGGTCTGAGGCATCATGTCTGTCTAGAACCCTGGAGTAAGGAAGGGAATCTTTCTTGCCCCTGAGCCAACTTCAGCCCCAAAGAAGAAATTGCTGCTCTGAGGTTGTCATTGGGTCTCTAAAGGATTTCCTTCCGTGGTCAAATATTCTATGGTAAATCACTCTGGATGTTGCCATGTTCTTTCTCTTTAAAGTTGACTTAAATTGTGCATTTTTTAAAGTTTCTATTCCTTGGCCCCACTGAATCAACCCAAAATAGAGGCCTACTTTGTCTTCTTTTCAGCTGTTTTCTGAATCTTTCAGGACAGCCATAATGTTTAAATATTTTCATTTTCAAGCTTAACACATGGAGTTTGCTCAACTTTTCTTCCCATGGTATGCATTCTGTTTTGTGCATTGCAACCAGACGGTCCTGAACTTGAAGACCTTGGGCAAATTACTAAATCTTTCTGAGCCCAAGTGTTCTGTTTTGTAAAATGGGGATAGTAACGCTGTATTGATTATTTCTTGTTTCATAATGTCATGGGTGAACAACCATTGATATGAGTGGATGGGTGCTTCTGGTTTAGGCTGAGTTGGCTAATCTCAGCTGGGCTTGTACACGTGTGTGAGGTCAGTAGACAGGTTGGTGTTGTTGGCCGATTGAGGGTGACCTCACGCGTGTGTGGGGGTCAGATGTGACACAGGCGACCGTGCCATAGGCTTCTCAGACTGGTCAGGGTCTGTTTACATGGGGATAATGTTCTGAGAAGCCTCAGTGCCTACACACATTTGAAGCCTCTGCTTACATCCTATTTACTAACGTTCCATTCGCCAAGGTAAGTAATGTGGCCAACCAGATTCAAGGGGTGGGGAACTGGACTCTGCTTCTGTATAGGGAGGGTGGAGAATTTTGGGAGTCTTTATAATCTATCCCCAAATGTCAACTACATAGTGGTGACACAAGGATTAAATGACAAACAAAATGCAAAGGGCTGAGTGCAGAGCCCTGCACATAGTAGGTATGTGATAAATCTTGGTTTTCTCCTCCACGACACTTCATCACCTGGTGAGTGCAGAGGGCCTTGCAGACCCCTGTTCTCTAAGGAACTTACCTGTCAGGGATGATGATGGGATTAATTAGATTTAAAAATTGCCTGGTAAAGCTCCATTAGTTCTACAGAGATACGCAAGGTATGAATTTAAGGTGTTATTACATTATTATGGCTTTCTCATCCTGGCTGGGGCTGCAAAATCAAGACTATCAAGTATTATAGGCCCTTCATTCTATTTTTACTATCAGAGTACCGGATAATAAATTGAAATGGGAAAGACTGGAAAGTAAGATGACCTCTTTCCTACCAATTGTATCTGTTGAGAATTCAGGTCTAAACTTTGAGAACTGTATTTTTTTCCATGGGGAAGAAATGACTTGGTAGTTCAGACTGAGGTATAAGGTTTTCTGCAAAGGTGGTAAAAATAGCCTGTCTATGGAGCTGATCCCTTCTTGGGAAATTGTATTGAATGAAATTTAATGGCGACCAATCTGAGCTGGACTCAGATTTTTTTTCCTTGTCTCTTTCCATTGTGTCTAAGTACATACCTTTCTTTTTCTCTTCTATTTCAAAACATGATTTTAAAATATTGAAGTAATATTTCTCTTTCTCTTTAAAGATGCTTGCTCCAAACTAACAACTTAAAGCTTCTTTTTTCTCCCAGCATTTAATCTGTAATTTTGTAGGTTTTACTCATTTGCAGATTTTAGAAAGTGCCTTTTATTCTTCTCTAAGTGTTACAGCAATTTAGATTAATGGGCCTCGGACTCTTTGATACCCGTTTTTAAGGCATTTCAAAATGTGTAGAAGACGATACCCTTTCATATGTGATAAGTAAAAATCTTGGCGGACGGAAGACTTTTTTTTTTGTTTTTGTACAAAAGAAATCTTTGGAACTGCAGAAAAATGGCAGAGAAAAGAGAAAGGATCTTCCATATTGTAATTTTCTTCTCTTTTCCGCATGTTTTGGGAACCCTGCCCTTTGCAGCTGCTCTTAGGAAATGAGAAGGGAGTGCAGCATGAGGTCAGGTCACAGAGAGGGGACCAAGGAGGGCCAGGCTGCGGCTCTTCACGGCCGCCCCCACGCTCTGCCCCTCTCGGTCACCACTTGTTCCCAATATGAAGTGCTTGCAGAGTTTAATATTCCACCTCGCTCTCCCTTCATCGGCACAGGATGACTGTGTGAGGACCAAGGTGCTCCCAGAAAGATAGTGACGTTGGCCCCTGGGGGGTAGGCTGGCTCGCAGAAGCCCTCAGAGTTCCTGAGAGCCTGGCCTTTGTGCAGCTCCAGGGCTGGGAGCTCAGCCTTGTGGGGCAGCTGCCAGTCACTGCCTTTGATGAAGGGCTGTCTGATCCCACATCCCCACTGCCCTTGAGGGGGGCTGAAGGGGGAGCTGGTCACAGGGCTGCACAGCTGGAGCTCAGTGGACCCCTGTGTCTGAGTGTGTCTGTGTGTGTATTTCTGTCCGTTCGTCTGGCTGGTAGAAAGTATGGTTAGTGGTGAGGAGAAAAAGTGGTGAAGAAATTGCACAAGTGTTTGCTGCACGTGGGCACAGTCAGCCTTTTTTTTTTTCTTTGATTGAGACAAATGCCAGGATGTGGATGAACTATAATTTGGTACCTGTGTGAGCAGGCACATCCCAGCCAGACACCCAGAGAGGGCTGTAATTAGCAGAGACTGGGGCGGGGGGCTACATGTTGGGGTTGGGGAGGCCTTCTGAGGGACCATGTGTATTCCCCTTGTTAGCGCCTGGGACATCTTCCATCACTTTCACCATGGTGTGATCAGAATGGTGGTGTTCCAGAGTCAGGAAAGGTCACCCCAGAAGTTCCTGACAATAATACCACCAGGGACACATTGCACTGTTTCTCCCTCCAACGATATCACATTAAAAAAAAATCAATTTGTGTATGTATGTATGTATTTATTTATAAGTTTTTATTTAAATTCCAGTTAGTTAACATACAGTGTAATATAGCGTACATATAGTGTGATTCAACAATTCTATATAACACCTGGTGTTCATCACAAGTGTTCTCCTTAATCCCCATCAACTATTTCACCCACCCCCCCCCACCCACTTTCCCTCTGGCGACCATCAGTTCTCTAGAATCTGTTTCTTGGTTTGCCTCTCTCTCTCTTTTCTTTTCCCTTTGGTCATTTGTTTTGCTTCTTAAATTCCACATACAAGCAAAATCATATGGTATTTGTCTTTCTCTGACAGACTCCACTTAGCTTAATACCCTCTAGTTCCATCCATGTCTTCGCAAACGGCAAGATTTCATTCTTTTTTATGGCTGAGTAATATTCTGTTGTGTGTGTGTGTGTGTGTGTGTGTGTGTGTGTATAAATAAATATTTATTTATGTTCAGTTATGTTAGAACTAAGGACAACCCAGAGCCTCTAAAAAGTTGAAAATCAATCCATCTCATTTTGCTGATAGGTTTTTACATTTTAAAAAATGAAGTAAATATTTTCCTTCTATGTTAATTAAAAACATACCAAGGATTCTGGGTAGTTGAAGTAATAGTAGCTATGTAAATCTGAATCTCCCAGAACATCCTCCAAAAGTCAACGGACAGCAGCCAGAAGAGCAATGAAATCCAGCTTTCAGCATAACAGGAGGACAGAGAATGCTGGAACCTGTGAGCAGAAAAGTAAATGCCAAGCTTCGGCAAGCTATTTCTCACGTTTCCATCTCAAGATGGTGGGAGGCAAGGGCACTCTGGGAAAAACAGAATGGAAGAGGGAAGAGGAAACCTAGTGGTAGGACTAAGATTGACCTAAACTAAAAAAGAGTCCTCTTGNAGAGCAGGAATGCCCAGTGAGTGAGCATGACCAGAAGGGGAGTCTTCAAAGGCATCGCTTTGGGTGGGGTGGGGAAGCTATAAAGGAAGGGAGATGTACCCTTTGGAGAATGGGTGGTATGGAGAAAAGAAGGTAGAGGGGGAGAAGGACAAGAGGGAAGCAAAAAAATGGTCACATGATCCCTCCCCTATGCCCGTTTCCAAAAAAAACCATTCAAGAGAACACACCATCTACCAACAGAAGAGGTGCCCTCAAATGAGAAGTCTTGTAAGTCGCTGAGTAAAGTGAACTGGGAAAACAGACTAAGCAAAAGAACCCCTCGCAAGGCTGATAAAAATCTACTTCCCCCAAAAGATCACAAAGCAGAAGATAACTGTAACAAAGCACTTGAAACTGACTTAAATGTCATCAAACAAGCATTTTAGAATACAAAGTCCCACCTTGAAGCAGAAATTCAAACGTTAAACCCAGAAACAGACAAAAATAGGAAGAAATGAAAAGAGAGACCATTGATCTCAGGGAAGAAAAGGAAGAAAAAGACGAGATGATCTCAGAAATGAAAAAGAAGTTGTAAGATATGCCAGGGAGAATAGGCTCAAATGAAAATTTAATAAAGAGCACTGAAGAAAGGTGGGAAAGTAGCTGGGGGAACGATAATGATATAAAGAAAAAAGTAAAAAGGCTCCTAGAGAAAGCAACCGGAGTGCAAGAGAGCCAGACAAAAAAACAACATACATAATTGGAGATCATGAAGAAGAAACACAAAACAATGGAACAAAACTAACATTTAAAATGATAATGCAAGAAAACTTTGCAAGAATAAAGGGGACTTTGAATCTACATATTGAAAGGACCCATTGAGTAGCTGGTGAAAAGGACCAGGATCAACCCACCCTGAGACAATCTCCTAGAGAGGTTATTCAAATTTAAAGATAAAAAAAAAATCCATGTTCCCAAGAAAAAGATAACAAAATTGACACCAGCAGGAAAATAAGACATGCATCAGAGTTCCCAAAAATGACAAACAAGTAAGGCAACAATTAAACGGTATTAAAAAAAAAGTCATGGAAAACACGAATGAAAGATTTTCTACCAAGCCAAGCTATTCTACAAGTATGAAGGGCATGGAGAATGTTTTAAGCAAACAAGAAGGTAGGGGATCCTCTATCTGTGAGGCCTTCTTGAGGAACCCATGAGCAGATGAGCTTCATCTAGTCAAGAACTGAAGGGGAGCTTCTGGGGTGGTGACCAGGGGAGATGTGGGGAGAGCAGTGGCCCCAGAAGGCTCGCTCGCTCCTTGCACCTTCCCCACCTTGCTCTCTGCATCTGCACGCTCTGGCTGTTCCTGAGTTACGTCCTTTTACACTAAACTGGGAGTCTAGTCTCTGTTTGGATCCAGCAAGTGGCCAAGTTGCCTGCCCCTGCTAGGAGATTGCCAGGTGAACACGGCAAGTACAGCAGAACATCACAGGATTCTGATGGGCTTCCTTCAACCTCATGTGTTTCCCGAGCACCAGCCAGAGCTCCGAGACGAGGACCGCACGGGACTGTTCTGGAAATTCATCACAGACACCCCCAGAGGGCCCGGAGGCAGTATTGGAAAATGGCCATGCAAAAGCTGCAAGACTCGTGGGAGAGGGTTGTGTCTTTGAAGAAGGGAAGAGAGCCTGAGGAACAGTCCAGAAGATTGTCTGGATGTCCAAGTGATCCGCAGCACCCTGCGAGAATTGGCCTCCCCGCTGCAGTCTCCCCGTGCCTGAATGTGTAGCAGCTGGGACTCGATGCACCAAATGTAAAACGAGGGACGAATATTCCAGGAGTGTGGGAGGGGAAGAAGTGAGATGGAATTCAAGAGAGGAGGGGTCTTCCTCACGCAGCACCTTGGGAGGAGACAGGGCCCGGAGGTTTGCTTCTCACAAGGTGGGCTCAGGATGTGCACAGCTGCAGCTTGCTTATTTTCACCAGCCGGACGTTGAAATCTGGGTTGAACCGATGAAAATGATCTCAGGGTGTTCATGTCCCTTGAAACTGGAAACTGTGAAGTGCTTTTCCTTGTTTACAAGTTGGGGAAGTTGCAGGTTGTCTTTGTTTTCAGTTTAGCTTCGTGTTTAGATGCCTGCGCAGTGTCCCTGATGGTGGCTTTGCAGAGGGGTTGGGTCTGTGGTGACATTACCTGCCAGCTCCCTTGCTATCCGCAGCTGCCCTTAACAGTCCTTGCTTTGCTTCCTCCACACCTGCCCCCCGCCCCAATCCACCACCACCCAGGCACGCTTCCATTTCTTCCACTTGCAGGGGCTTTAAAAATGCTGATTTCCTTTCTGTTCCATTGGTCTATGGGTCTGTTTTTGTGCCAGTACCACGCTGTCTTTGTGATCACAGCTTTGTAGTACAGCTCGAAATCTGGCATTGTGATGCCCCCAGCTTTGTTTTTCCTTTTCAACAATTCCTTGGAGATTCGGGGCCTTTTCTGGTTCCACACAAATTTAAGGGCTGTTTGTTCCAGTTCTTTGAAAAATGTCATTGGTATTTTGATCGGGATAGCATTGAAAGTGTAGATTGCTCTGGGTAGCATAGACATTTTAACTACGTTTATTCTTCTGATCCATGAGCATGGAATATTTTTCCATCTTTTTGTGTCTTCCTCAATGTCTTTCAAGAGTGATTTATAGTTTCTAGAATATAGATCCTTTATGTCTCTGGTTAAGTTAATTCCGAGATAACATACAATTTTTGATGCTATTGTAAATGGAATTGATTCCCTAATTTCTCTTTCTTCAGTCTCATTGTTCGTGTATAGAAATGCAACTTGATTTTGTATCCTGCCACATTACTGAATTGCTCTATAAGTTCTAGTAATTTGGGGGTGGAGTCTTTTGGGTTTTCCGTATAGAGTATCATGTCATCTGCGAAGAGAGACATTTTGACTTCTTCTTTGCTGATTTGGATACCTTCTACCCCTTTTTGTTGTCTGATTGCTGTTGCAAGGACTTCTAGTACTATGTTGAATAATAATGGTGAGAGTGGGCATCTTTGTCGTGTTCCTGATCTTAAGGGAAAGGCTTTCAGCTTTTCCCCTTGAGAATGATATTTGCTGTAGGCTTTTCATAGATGGTTTTTATGAGATTAAGGAATGTACCCTGTATCCCTACACTCTGAAGTGTTTTAATCAGGAAATGATGCTGTATTTTGTCAAATGCTTTTTCTGCATCAATTGAGTGGCTCATATGGTTCTTGACTCTTTTCTTGTTGATGTGATCTATCACACTGATTGATTTGCAAATGTTGAACCACCCTTGCATCCCAGGGATGAATCCCACTTGGTCATGATGGATAATCCTTTTAATGTACTGTTGGATTCTATTAGCTAGGATCTTGTTGAGAATTTTGGCATCCATATTTATCAGGGATATCGGTCTGTAATTCTCCTTTTTGAGGGGATCTTTGCCTGGTTCGGGGATCAAGGTAATACTGGCCTCTTGGGATGAGTTTGGTAGTTTTTCTTCTGTTTCTATTTTTTGAAACAACTTCAGAAGAACAGATATTATTTCTTCTTTGAATGTTTGGTAGAATTCCCCAGGGAATCCGTCGGGCCCTGGACTCTTTGTTTTGGGGGAGGTTTTTGATTTTTAATCAATTTCTTCCTGTTTCAGTCTTGGTAGTTTATAGGATTCCAGGAAGGCATCCATTTCTTCCAGGTTGTTTAATTTATTGGCATAAAGTTATTGATAAAAGTTTCCAATGATCCTTCCTATTTCATTGGTGTTGGTCATGATCACAAAGACAGCATGGTACTGGCACAAAACAGACACATTGACCAACGGAACAGAATAGAGAACCCGGAAATGGACCCTCGACTTTATGGGCAACTAATCTTTGACAAAGCAGGAAAAAAACATCCAGTGGAAAAAAGACAGTCAACTCTTACTTGAAACCCTCAAGGACAAGAAATTCACACCTCACAAAGTCCTTTATTAGACTCCTCTAATTCTTGAAAAAAAAATTTCCACTTGAGCTCTCCCCTGCTTCTTACTACTTTTACCTGTGGCTAAATGCCTCTAAAAATTAATCTGCTCTATCTTCTGGTCTCCTGGTCAAATATTCCGCTTCCCTCAGTAGATTCTCATATGGCATTACTTAGAATCCCATCAGCATCCCACTTGGTTGTGTATAACTGGATAAACTGTGATAATGTCCTCTGAAGGTATAGCCACTACGCTGGACATATTACTCACGGTGAAGTTTGCTCAGTGAAGAGTGAAACTGAGTTTGTATCGCCTTCTTTTTACCATTATACTCTTTGCATGTGGCCCAAGATCATTGTGAGTGGTCTTGGTGGTGACACCACACCAGAGACTCAGATTGTTGGAGTCAACTGCTAGTCCAGATCCACATCAGTGCCATCCAGGAGAGCAATCGGTTTGTTGAACCAAGTTCCAGCTTTGCATATATTCATATGAAATTCTATGTTGTTTTATCTGACATTTCATGCTATTGAGTCCAACTTTGAAGTGTTTATTCCTTCAACAGACGAATGGATAAAGAAGATGTGGTCCATATATATAACAGAATATTACTCAGCCATCAGAATGATTACCCAACATTTGCATCAATGTGGATGGGACTGGAGGAGATAATGCTAAGTGAAATAAGTCAAGCAGAGAAAGGCAATTATCATATGGTTTCACTCATTTATGGAACCTAAGAAATAACAGGAAGATCGGTAGGAGAAGGAAGGGAAGAATGAACGGGGGGGAGGGGTAAACAGAAGCAGAAATGAAGCATGAGAGACTATGGACTCTGAGAAACAAACTGAGGGCTTCAGAGGGAAGGGGGTGGGGGATTGGGATAGGCAGGTGATGGGTATTAAGGAGGGCACGTATTGCATGGTGCACTGGGTGTTATATGCAAACAATGAATCATGGAACACTATATCAAAAACTAAGGATGTACTGTATGGTGACTAACATAACATAATAAAAAGTATTATTAAAAAAAGATACCAAAAATGCTGATTTCCAAAGTTCCAAATCAATGCATCCCTCCCCTCGCCCTCCCCCTGCCTTGCAAAAGCAGAACTGAAGGGGAAAACTTGAGCAAGAGGACTTATGGTGAGCACTTAAGCCATGTAATTGTAGGTCCGTGACTCCAGTAAGTCAGAATAAGGGCCAGAGGGTAGTATTTTATATGCTATAGGTTATATGTTATGTGTTATATATTCTAACAAAAGAGACATAATCCAGATAAAAGTGGACGAGAAGGGGGCAGAAAAGAAGAAAGCAGAATAATCTCAATGATTACCGAATAGGCCATTTGTAAGAGACAACATAAAATAAAGTAAAATACATAGAGACTAGTGGCAGTTAAAAAGGTGTAAGTACAAAAGCCAACTACTAGAACAAACGCTAAACCTTCCTAAATACCCAAAGAAAGTTAAAAACTGAAAGAACAAAGAGAAAAAAACATCACACGGAAAAAGAAACATAGCACTTTCAACATAATGTGGTGATTTTAACATAAGATGATATAAAAGAATTGAGATCAAACTCAGACTTCTGTCTCTAGAACAAACATTAAGATATCCCTTGTTCGAGGCTAAGACAACTCACAATAGAAGGACGTCAGTCCCATTTTAATTTATAAATTTAACACAATCCCAGTAAGATAGCAACAAACATTTAAAACCCAGTCAAGTTGATACTAAAGCTTATATGAAAAAATAAACATGCAGGGATAGCCAGAATATAAAAAAAAAAAAAAAAAAAGAAGAAGAGACCTCACCCTATCAGACATCAAAACATTCTACAAAACCTTCATAATTAAAATGGTTTTACTGGTGCATGAGTGGGCAAAAGAAACTATGGAATAGACCAGAAATAGACCCAACTATGTGTGAAAAATCTAGTCTATGAGAAAGGTGGCTTCTTAAACACTGGGGCAAAGGCAGACTTACTGGTAAATGATGCTGGGACAACTGGTTGACATTTGGAAAAAAAGGTTAAAAAAATGAGATCCATATTTCAC
Organism: Ursus maritimus; assembly: GCF_017311325.1. Lineage (NCBI taxonomy): Eukaryota > Metazoa > Chordata > Mammalia > Carnivora > Ursidae > Ursus > Ursus maritimus. Next base: position 55,806,316 of record NW_024424230.1, on the reverse strand, counting down.
ACCATCTAGAAAAAGAGATGGGGTCAGGGATCCAAATGTCAATGACGAAGTCACGCAATAGCCAGAGGAAGACATGGATGGATTTTTCTATAACCTATAACCTGGGTAAAGGGAAAAGCTGTCCTGTTTAGCACTCAAAAGCTGAACGAACTAAAAGAAAAGGTTGGTTAAGTTCAACTACATAAAAAATAAAAAGAACTTTTGCATATCAAAAGAAAATAAAAATTTGGGAGAAAATATTTGCAGCATATATCACAGATGAGGGGCTGATATTATGCATACATCCAATAGAAAACATGGGTGTAATATATATAATATATAATAATATTCCTTAAATACATGAAAAAGAGTTTAACATAGCTCTTAATAACAGGAGGACAAATGAAAATGAATTAAAATATACTATTTCTCACCCATCAGATGGGCAAAGTTCAAGCGTATGCTATGGTCCAAAATCCAGATGTTGAAACCTTCCCCCCAAAGGTGATGGTCTCAGGAGGTGGGGTCCTAGGGGGTAATTAGGTCATAAAGGTGGAGCCCCCATGATTGGGGTAGGTACCCTTGTAATAGAGACCCCAGAGAGCTCCCTCTCCTCTCCCCTCTGTGAGGACACAGCGAGAAGTCGGCCACCTCGACGTGGCTCTCACCTGAGCAGGCAGGTGTTCAATCTTGGACTTCCAGCCTCCAGAACTAGGAGAAGTCAATGACTGTTTATAAGCCACCCAACCTGTGGTACTTTGTGATAGCCGCCTGAACAAACTAGGAATGTTTGAGGACACATTCTGTTGGCCAGACCATGGGGCCAAAGGATTCACTTCCAAGTTCATGAATGTGGCTGTTGGCGGGCTTCCATTTCCCCTGGGCTAGCAGGCTGAGGGCTGCGTTCCTCACCATGTCACCTGGGGCTGCTTACCCTATAACAGGTTGCTTCCCCCTGCGCGAAGAATGAGAGGGAGGGAGAGACAGAGCCAGGGCCAGAGAGATAGAAACACAGAGGTAAGGCGATGAGGACAAGGTAGTAAAGTGTTAACATTTGGGGAATCTAGCTTAAGGCATATGAGAGTTCTTTATTTTTGCAACTGAAGTTACATCAAAGCTGGTTTTTTTTTTTTGTTTGTTTGTTTTTTAAAGAGATGATTCTGGAACTATACAAAATCTGCTGAAGTACCAGTCAAAGCCTTTGAGCCCCACCGAGCTGCCACATGGCCTTGACATACATGGAGCACTGTCCTGGCTTACTGCTCCTAAATGTGCAATGTTTTAATGTGACTGTAAGATTCTGAACATGGGGTGATTTCAGAAGGATCAGGGATCACAGACTGCGAGTCGTGATTATTCCCTTCGCTTTGTATATGAAGACAAATTGGGGGGTCTGCCCCTGACCTGGAGTGAGCCCCCTGCACTATTGACTAACTCTCTGACACCCACGGGGGTGGGAGGGGAGGATGGTGCAGGGCAGCCGGGCCTCTCTTCCCACCTCCCCAGGAAGAAGTTCCCATCCAGACTTCGGGCTCTCAGTTTCTCTGACCTTTGCTGTTCGAGGGATGAAAATGTCTGGTTTATCCTTTTCTCTTCTGCGCTCAGTTCCACGTTTAGTTTCCGCATGCTAATATGTAGCCCGAGATCAGGGCTAAGAGATGCCTAAATGTAGGAGTTCCTGAAAGGGAAAAATAAGCCCAATTGATTATAGTTGTTCTTGCAAGACTGATGTTTTCAGGCAACTGAGCACACATTTCCAACATCGGTAGTGATGGTCAGAGCCCCAGGCACCCACCTGTCCTGCCCCCAGACCTCCTCTCCTTCGGCTCCATAGTTCCTGTTCACTCAGTACCTTCTTTATGTTCTTCTATCTCTGTCTGAACTTTCTGCTCAGGAGAGGTGAAAAGACGGGACGTTGTCTACATCCATTTACCAAGAAACAGTGCAAAGCTCAGTAAATTTGTTTGAGTAACAGGTATCTTAAAATTCAGAATCTGGACTTCTCCCCACTCGCTCCTCACCTTCCCACTGCTCCTCATACTGCGCACCCCTCAGGGGACTCTGGAGGCATCGAAGGGGGTGGCTTCTTGAAGCTGCCTGGCCTGGGCCTTTCGGAGCGGCCTGAGTGGGCCTGGGATGGGAATGCTCCTGTGCTAAGGCCACCATTTTGGAAAAGAAAATTCCAAGCACCAACTTCTCCATCTTTAGAGAGCTGATTTAAATAGTTCTGTATCTGTTGTAAAGGGGTCACCTAAAATGTGGTTATTATATTTAAGAATTTTTTAAAACTATGTTTTGATTTTATTTATTTTGCGGGTTGATCAACGGGAAGATGACCCCTAGGATGGGGGATGCACGTGTTCTATGACAGTTCAAAGGTCTCCTAGTCTTGGATCTCCACAACCATTCTGAGCAATGCCTGCCCACCCCCTCATGTCTGCCCTGTTGGATTTCACTCAAGCTGCTTCAGACTTTCAGGCCTCAGTTTCCTCATCTGTAAAATAGGTAGGGGAGGGGTGAAAGTAAAAAGTCAAAGACTTCCTCGACCTTTAAAAATCTGTGATGTCAACATCTGGGCGAAGTGTCAGGCCCCTGCTCTCTTCATCCTAGGTGGTCCCCAGGTCTGTCTCTGGGCCCAACCAGAGGGTAGGCCCCCTCCTTGTCCTCCCACCCATTTAGAAGATCTCCCTTGTTCCTCCTTTGTGAGCAAACGTAAACATCTGTGTGGCCCATGCCAAGATTCTGACCACAAACCCAGAGGGGCTGACTGTGGATCTCTGCCAATGTGACATCCAGCTCTGATATCCTTGGCCCGTTCACTCTGGCTTTGAGCTGCCCACTGCCTGTGCCAAACATATGTTTCAGAGAGATTGAGGCCTCATGACAGACTTCATGTTGAGTTTAATCCTTAAATGTGGTTGTACAGAGCCCATCTGTAAATGCATTTTCATAATATCCCTTTTCCTATTTGGATGATAGAAACACATGTCATGTATGTGTGATGTGGTCAATCTGTACGATGCTGGCCGGGGCGTGGTGTGCAGGCTGCTGTCCTACTGTCACATCATGTCACGTTAATCAGGGGCAGCACAAACACCCAGGCAGGACTTGGTCCAAGCAGTCCCGCCGGGCTGGTGAAGCCTGCAGCTCTCCACAGCTGACAGAACCGAATGTGGAAGGCCAGGCTCCAGAGGCTGTTGGCTTCAGAACCCAGCAACTCCCATAAAACAGGCAGTCAGGATCCCACTGGGAGATAGAAAGGAACAGAAATTTGAAAGCTTAATGGAAAGAATCATTAACTATTACAGGGAATTGGTGTAGCGGGAGATTGGCTGGTAGGAAGTAAAGAGGACTCCAAAGATCACAGACATGGAAACAGCCACACCCTAAGGGCTGAGAAAGAACACCCCCAGGGCTGAGATGCAGACCTTGCTGGAGGTGGAGGGCACGCTACGGCTCAGGGGGAGGCAGAGATGGGACGGAGGTGCTGCCCCGGCAGAACTGGATGGGACTCTGCCCTCTGAGAAACCAGGCCAGCTGTCCCCATGGAGGGGTTGCATCTCAGAACTCGCCACCAGGCTGCAGTCCAGCACCCTGAGGACAGCTGCTCCTGCTGGCCTTTGGACTGGCAGAGGCCTGTTCTGGAGAAGCTTCACCTTGCAGCAACCTGGTAAGAGATTCACACAGAACGGGAGAGAGGAAACGCTGTCCATAGTCCTTGGCCCTCCAGCGCCCTCTACTGACAAAGAGTAATATTGCACCGGCTGACCCCCAGAAATATATTTGCAGGGCCCACCTCCATTTTTTCACAGCAGCCAACACATGTGAGTTTGGAACTGAGAGGCAATAGATTGATCACTGGTACAACAGTTACTGGAATTCCCACCAGTTAAGAGGAGTGAGATATGCTAAAGGCAGAGGCGTTTTCCTTCCTCTTCCCTTCTAGGAGCCAGCACCTGAAGAGGAGGTCAAGATCAATAACTGGATCAGGGCTGCTGTGTAGGGCCACCCAGCCTAAGTACCCCATAACTCCAGGTAGTCCATTCACAAAGACGTCACTGGGAATGGCCCCTTGTTGTATGGCTTGGCAGTCCTAATTTGGAGAGGTAGGTAATGTTGTCAAATGAGGACCAATGGTTCCTAAGGGAGGGACAGAGTTAATGGCAGAGTAAAGACTATTGATCTGGGTTGAACAACACCAAGCCACAGTCATGATGACAGAGGGTAGCCTCAGTTTACCTCAATGAGACTGACTAACTGTGTGTTCTTGGGAAAGTTACTCCTCTGGGCTTTGGTTTCTACAACTATAGACAAAGCAGCTGGGGCTAGATGCTTTTTTAGGCCCTATTACCTCTGCAAGTATACATCTTTGCACTTCATTTATTCATTCATCTATTCATTATTTATTGACTCCATGGCAGATTTACTGTGAAACTATTGAAGTTGAAGCCTCAGAGTTTCTTGCTTGCCTGGGGCCCTTCCAAAGCCTCATCTTTTTTGTATCTGTAAGTTTCATCCTTTTTCTTCAAGTCTTTGGACTCCCCAGATTGTATAAGCTTCATGTCTCAAAAACCCTGGATTCTCTCATGACTTCCAAACCTTTCTTGAGCACCCCCTCCATGGCTAGACAGTGTACCAGGCCGGCGATGCCCATGTCAGTTCCTGTGTCTGCCACATCACGGCTGCACTGCCTGGAGCAAGTTCTCATGTACAAAGCCCAGGTTCTGATGAGGACCCTATGAGGGAGCATGTGCAAAGGCACTGGGCACTGAGCAGGTCTTCCAGCAATAGCAGCTCTGTCCCCACCCTTGGGAGGAAAGGGATGCTCTGAGAAGTTTGGGCAGGAGGCTTAGAGCTGAGATGTCTGCCATCGCTCACAGGGCTGCAGGGGAGCCCTGAGGTGCAAGATGCAGAATCAGCTCCTGGGTAATATGTCAAAGACCCTTGACTTAGAGAACAAGGGTGGGTGCAAATGGGGATCTGGCACCTCCTGTGGAGGTGAGCACCCTGATTCTGCAGAGGCTAAGATTTCCTCCTGAGAGAGCATGGAAGGAACCATGGGGGAGATCTGGACACCCTCCTAAGGTGTTCAGTAACCCCGTGGCACCCTCTCACTGACAGTGAATGAGAACCACATGCCTATCAGGAGAGGGGACCTGGGGAGGTGGCCTCCAGAACCAAAAACAGGGGCCAGGCCAGCAGCAGTCTTTCGCAGGCATAGGGCAGGTCCCAGGAATAACCACCCCTTGGGTGGGAGGGTCCAGAGAAAAAAATTTTTTATGGGGTCTCTGTCTATATATATACTTCTATTTAAAACACATTAAAAACTTGGGCCCATGTGGGGTTTAGTGACTGTTGGACATTTTGAATAATGGGTGGGAGGACTCCCTGCCTGTTGTCTAGTCAGCACGTGCTAGGATGCCTTGTGGAGTCCCAGCACCATCTCCTCATGTTCTTTCTTGTCATGTCTCTATTGCTGGTTAATGTCATAGCCTATTTTGAGAAAAAGCACCCTATGTCGCAGTGCCATGGCTCTGGGTGCCTGCCTACTGGCACAGTGGAGGCCTCCTGGCCCCTGTGGCCCCCTAGGATAATTTCTGCGATGCCGTTGCATCACTGCTCGGAGGCTGCAGCGTCCTCCCACTGCCCATGTGCTATGGACTGAATTGTGTCCCCCCCCGCAATTCATATGTTGGAGGCCTCACTCCAACACCTCAGAATGTAACTTTATTTGGAGATGTAGTATTTACCAAGTTAAAATGAAGCTACTGGGGCGGGCTCTACTGCTGTATGACGTGTCCTTGTGACAAAGGGGAAATGTGGTGTCGGACTTGCATACAAAGAGAATGCCATGTGAACATGAAGACTGCCCTAGATGAGCCAGACAGAGAGGCTTGGAACAGGTTTTTCTTTCAAAACCCTCAGAAGGCACACCTTGGTCTTGGACTTCCAGTCCCAAGAACTGTGAGATAATAAACTTCCACCATTTGAGCCCCTTGTCTGGGGTGCTCTTTTACAGCAGCTCAAGCTGACTCATCTGCCACAAATACGGCTTCCAACGTGTCTCTCTTGACCTACTCAGGCAGAAGGGCTGCATCCCAGAATGGGATCTCTGTCGATGCTGACTGCTATCTTAGTTCTCAGTCCTTTCAGGCTGCTGTAACAAGGTCCTGCAGACTGGCTGGCCTATAAACAGCAGACGCTGATTCTCACAGTTCCGGAGGTGGGAGTCTGAGAGAGCAGGGTGTCAGCGTGGCCAGGTTCTGGAGACGGCCCTCTTCTGGGTTGCAGATGCTGACTTCTTAATATGTCCTCACATGGCAGCAAGAGGACAGAGAGAGCTCTGGGGTCTCTTTTATGAGAACACTAATCCCATCCATGAAGGCTCCACCCACCTGACCTAATCACCTCCCAAAGGCCCCCATCTCCTAATACCGTCTTCGGGGTTAGGATTTCAGTATTTGGGGGGAATTCGGGGGGAAAGCAAATACTCCATCCATAACAACTGTGCCAGGGACAGTTACACCATGTGCCAGGCACGGTGTAAGCCTCCCTGATGTAAGACGGCCTGGAGTCCTGGGATCTCCAGGGGCCCAGCAGAGCAAGTCCCATCCTACGAGGAATGCTTGTCCCTCATGTGACACACACAACTCAAGACAGAGCAAGAGGGCAAGATGTCACTATATTGATGGGCACAGGAGATGACACAGATCAGAAGGGTCCACTGGTTACAGAGTGATGGCCTCTGAGGTGCTGGGGCGAGGGTGTGGGCACCCAGAGGCCCCCTGTGGTGGTGGTGGGGAGCGCCCACCTGGGTGTCAGCGGTAGTGGTGGGCAGTATGGTGAAGGATGCTTGTGGGCCCCCCGCCCCCTTTGCTGCTGTCATCCAGAGGTGGCATTGCGGCAGGAAGGAGCTCAAGGCAAAGTTCAGGCCCAAGGATGGGTGGTAGGCTGCCACCTGTCACTATCCTAGATCCTGATCTCTTCCTGCATCCTATGTTACAGAGTCACTCAGAACTAGTGTGTCAGCACCAGCTGGCAGCCCATTGTCACAATCCCACACACAAAACTAACATGCAGGCCAACAGGAGTGATCTGCTCTCTTGGTCCAGAGGTCCAGCCCCAGGGCATGGGGCAACCCCACAGGCTCCAGTTCTGGAGCTCCTTGGGGCATCTGGTGAACCCCCGCATTGGACAGAGTATCAGAGAGTAACCAGAGAGGGAAATGGAGATGGGGGTCCCAGCGGGGCTTGGGCATCCTGCCTGGACGGCCCTGCTGCCCTTGGCTGGCCCCAGGCACCAGATGGAGACTTAGACGATCTCCAGGGAGGTTTGGCCCGTGATGGGGTCCTTGTGGAATCTTGTTCTGGGTGTGCCTGCCCCTCCACAGGGTGCTGATGGCCTCAGAGGGCTGCACCCATCAGAGGAGGCTTAGACAGTGTCTCAGTAGGTACTATTTTTTTTAAAGTTTTTATTTATTTATTTGTCACAGAGAGAGAACATGAGCAGGGGGAGCGGCAGGCAGAGGGAAAAACAGGCTCCCCTCTGAGCAAGAGCCCAATGTGGGGTTCAGTCTCAGGACCCCGGGATCATGATCTGAGCTAAAGGCAGACGCTTAACTGACTGAGCCACCCAGGTGTCCCAGTTTCTCAGTAGGTACTTTAGGCTCATGCAGGACCCCCGCAGTATAGGCCAGGAAGCCCGACCCAGACCACACTGTCAGCCTTGGTCAGTCCCAGGCACCACGGAGGGACAGGAATTCTTGTTTTCAAGCTTCTAATTTCAATGACTTATTTTATTTTTATTGATTGAGGTATGATTGACAAATCTAAATTGTCTGTATTTATAGTGTACAGTGTGATGTCCTGCTGTACGTATACATCATGAAATGATTACCACGATCCCGCTAATTCACATTTTTTCACCTCACGCAGTTACCTTTGTGTGTGTGTGCAGTGAGACCATTTAAGACGTACTCTCAGCAAATTTCGAGTATATGGTACAGTATTATCAGAGACAGAATTTTTAGAAAGTCACTCTAAAGGATGGGTGGGATGGGGGCAGACAAGCCCCCCACAGCACAGGTCTGGGGCAGGGTTTCAGCTTGCCTGGGTGTGGACAAGGTACAGATAGGTCTGTCCGGTGACCAGGAGGTTCCAGGAAGCCCTTGCTACAGCTAACTTGAATCAGAAATTTAGTGGTCAATAGCATGGGCTGGACATTCAGACACACCTGGATGGAGATCTGACACTTCTACTTGGCTCTGTGACCTCGGGTAAGTTACTCAGCCTCTCTGAACTTCAGTTTCCTAATGAGTGAAAGCATGGGGAGAAATCATACCATTGGCTATAGGGGTGGGGGGTGGTGGTGGGGTGGGGAGGGGGTTAGATGCACGCGATCCACACCCGACTGCCTGAAACTGAACTCTGGCTCTGCCGTCATTGGCTACCTGTGCTCCTGGACCCATCACTTAGCCTTTCTAGGCTCCGTTTCCTCACCTATAAAGTGAGGATATTAACAGGACCAATGTAATATGGTTTGTGAAGAGTCAGTAGTTAGTACAATAAAGAACTCAGACATACCGCACACAGCAGGCCCCCACTGGGTGTTAGCCATGGTCGCTGCTACCTGGGTGAGATCCCAGGACTCCAGGCCGTCTTGCATCAGGGAGGCTTACACCGTGCCTGGCACATGGTAGAGACTCAAAGGCCAGCTGGAAAGGGACTCTCAGCCCATCCCTGTCTGACCCAGTCAATCTCCCCGGTGGGTGGAGGGATCCCGGGGCTGGAGCAGGAGGTGGCTTGTCCTCTCAGCCAATCCATGTGGGAGAGGGGGTGGACCACATGGTGCCTCGCCCACCTCATGGCTCACCGGGGGCTCTGAGGTCTTCTCAGCCCAACACTCTACCCTTTCCTTCTACCCCAGGCACCCCTGTGAGCACCAAAGCCAGACTGCATTAGACAACCCCCTAGTAAAACTCTGGGAGGGAGCTGCCCCGGGAAGGTCGTCAGAAAAGCCAGAAAAGCGGGAGAAAAGTCAGCGAAGAACAACACTACACGTGTACGTCAGAAACAGCAACAAGAAAAGAAAAGCATGTACAGTGTTTCAGACATGTTAACAGAATGAGAGGCCGGGAGGAGAAGAGATAAAGAACCAAGAGATGGGAAGTGGGCCCTGGGGAAGGAAAGTCGAGAACAGCACAGGCATGCTGCCCACTGACAGAGGCCCTGGGACCCACACCCTCAGGCCCCCCAAGGCTGAGTGGACAGACCTCGCGTGGTCACTTCTTCTCACCCCCAGTCAGCAACGGGCACTTCAGAGAGCCCTTGTAGCTGCTCGTGGGCTCCACACGTGGGAGAGCCACGTGAGGATGTGCGTCTGAACCTTGCATGTGGGGAAACCGAGGCTCTGCTTTCTCAGGGGTCACATTAAGGGAGCTGAAGGCTGGAAACAGGTGCTGGCTTTCCTGACACCCAGGCCTGTACCTGAAGAAGTATTTTCTTTGCTTTCTCCTTCCTTTGGTGTCATTTAAAATATAATAATAAGAGCAAATATGTAATGCCAGGCAGAGTTCTAAATACACGTATTCATTCATTGACTCCTCTGTACAACCCTATATGCTGCACGATGATTATCCCCATTCTGCAGAGGGAGAAACGGAGGCCCGGAGAGGATGTCACCGGTTCAGGTCACTCAGGAAGTGGCAGGGCTAGAATTCACACCCGCGCTGTCCCCATGCCCCCAGCGACGGTGGCGCTCCATACGTCCGGACCTGTCAACTTTGGCTTTGTTATTGTTGTTATTTTTAAATTGTATTAGCAGTTCATTTATTTTATACCGCCATAAACTGCTGTTACTTGATGAGAAGGGAAGCAGAATTTCTGGGCCTCTGTAGTTTGGGACGTTTACTGGCTTGATTGAGATTTAATGAGTAGGAATAAAAAAATACTTCCAGTGCATATACATTATCAGGTAATATATATTCAAAACAGGACATTCAAAAATTAAACATCTGCTAAGATACATTAATTTGTGTGGGAAAGTGATTGCCTCATTCTGATAAAGATTTACTGACAAAATCCATCACTCTGTATTTACAATTGGCTTTCAAGTTCTGGGCAGGAGGAGCCTCCCTCTGGATGCATGAAGTGTGTTATGTGGCGTCAGTAGGCTAAAATGCCATCAACTGCAAGGAAGATAGGGATTATAGCAGAGCCCTGGGTACACTGATAACGTTAGGAGCATGTTTCGTGCCTGTGGACGGAGGAGTTTACGCTGGCAACTGTCCTTCATGGTTGTTACAGTCAGCTGGGCCCCTGCTCTTGCCAGCCAGAGCCCCTGCCCCAGCTCGCTCTCCCCAGCCCGAGGAACTGGATTTCAAATCACATCAGGGGTGTCGTGACAACTGGGTGACACGGAGTGTGCTGCTGTAATTAGTCTATCGAGGCAGGCAATTTTACAACGGAGGAGGGGGCCACCCATGTGTCACTCCCAGGATGGCAGGCTGGACCGGGAGGCACTGGCTGCTACTGTGGGAATGTACTGGGGCTCTGACAACCTGGTCTGGTTAGGGGTGCAGAGCCCTCTGTCCCCGTAGCTTGCCTCAGCCTCCTCGCAGGGAGCGTGAGGGCCCAGGGGAGTGTGAAAGAGGAAGCTTGTGGGCTGTTCTCTCTTTCCAAGGGGGGCAGACCCCAGGCCAGATGACGATCACTTGGGAAGTTGGTCTGGAAGCTGCGCGTCCCCAAGAAGACTTAACACCTTCCTGTACCGCAACAGGGCTCGGGGTGTCCAGTTCAGAGTGTGGGGGGTGCCTTGGCATAGTGGGGCTTCATGGAGGACGAGAAAGATTCCTATTTCCTGCACTCGGTTTAGGGCAGAGATGAGGTTTGGAGCCAACGCTTTATATTACTATAGAAATATATACAGTAATATACATAGATCTACAGATACAAATATTAGTTGTTTATCTACTATATCTACATATCTAATGTGGAGAATAATGGAAAGAGGCTCATTTAATGAGGCTTACCATCACCTTTCCAGAAGACATTGTGTGCTGGTTATGCGTTAAGTATCCTATAGGTTCTGCAGGAAATCGAAAATGAGGTCAGTATGCTCCCAGCTTTGAGGAGTCCCCACAAAGCATGTACCTATGGACACGAAAGCAGCAATGCCAGTGACATGCCAACAACACACAGGCATATGTGGAAATACCTGCTTGTTGGCGAGCGCTCTGAGTTGAGAAGAGCCAGAGGTGATGGCCAGGGCAGGCTGGAGGACTTCCTGGAAGAGGTGGAACACATGTGCACATTGAGTGGTGGGCAGGATTTGTAGGGGGACTAGGTCTGGTCTAGGTCGTGGGCTTTCTGCCCTCATGCCCTTGGAGACTTCCAAGGAAAAGGATGTGCCCTGAGTCACTGACTTCCAGTGTTCTGGGTGGCAGAGCGGAGGCTATGGGCAGGACGGCAATGGTAGAATCCCAGGGCAGGCACACAGGCTCACCTGCTGCTACAGAACAGAAGCTTCGCTTTGAGGAACAGCCATGTTGCTCCAAAAAAGTTAGCAGGGAGGACAAGGGAGAGAGAAAGAGTGGGGGAGACTCACCCTCATTGACAGGATCTATTTTTGACTGAGTTGATAACCATAGCTACCATGTATTAAGTACTTTTTAGGTGCTTTTCATACTGAATCTGAATGTTTTTGGTTACAAATGACAGAACACACACTTGAAATTTGTTTGAATAAAAGAAACTTTATGGCTCACATAACCAAAATAGTGCAGGGGTCAGATGAGGCTAAGCCAGGCTATTTCCCCCTGCCGCCTCCACCGGTCAGCTCTTCTTCAGGACGGCATCCTTGGTAGCCAATGGATCGTACAATTACAGGACTCAGAGAATCTATACCATCAGGACAAAAGAAAACTTCTCTTCCCCAAACCATCTAAGTCCTGAGCTTCACTCTGATTGGACCAACCTAGGTCACGTGATTGGGATTAAGCCAATCAAATCCTGACGTGGTCAATCCCGACCAACGCCATGGTTGCCACATTTAGAAAAGATGCCAGGAGGCAACGGAGGAGTCTACGATGTGCACATGATCTCAATTAATCCTCCTCTCAGCACCGTGGCGTGGTCATTTGTTTTCTTCTCTTACAGATGAAGACAGGCTGACAGGCAAAGTGATGTACCATGTGCAAAATTAGTGGCTTATAAGGGAAGAGCTTGGATTGACTCCACATCTGTGTCTCCCCAGTTTATGCTTTCAATCACCGTATCTCGCTCTCCTGTTTTAGAGACAAGGTTAGGTGCATGGCTGTGTGGTGGAAGTAGGCTGCAGCGACTCCGAAAGAGACTTTAAGAAAGAAGAAAGAAGCGACAGGAGACAGAATTCGGGTGTGACCGTGGCGGGAGGGGCAGGAAGACCCTGCAGGGCAGGGGCAGGCTGAGAAGTACCCGAGAGCAGGAACCAGCCTCAGAGCATGGCTCTGTGAAGGGACAGGCTGGCGGAATGCAGAGGAGAGCCACAGTGCGGGCGTCCGGCCGGCTGAGCACCGGGCAGGTCAAACCTGAGGGCTAGGAATTTATCCCTGGTAGTGAAGTGTCCTATTTCATAGAAACAAAGAAACCACCGATTCTAAGATACACCCATTTTGTAGATCGCTGAGTAAGAAAAACTGCCAATACCACGGACACATTGCTTTTTTTAGCACTTTATTCAAAGAGCTCGTTTGGACTTCACAGACATGGATTTTCATCATATGTCACTCTCGTGCTTACATAAAATTAGGCAAATTAGTGAAATACATCAGTTAGGGTGTTTCTAAATCTTCTTCCCATTCAGCATTAACATCCAACTACATGGGATCCCCTTTGCGTTTTCCATGGTGACTGGGCCCTCAGGGCGGGAGGGAGTAACATATCCTATAAAGATCTTTCCAGGATTTGCTGATTTTGTGGTCTTCAGCTGCATTTCTAACGGGGCTGGGCAGGTCTTGCTCACGTATCACCCGTTGAGAGTGCCTTCCTTTGTTAAGTCACTTGGCTGTTGCCTGCAAGAAAACATGAAATTGCAATGTGAAATATTTGCTTCGCTAACATCGAATTCACACCCCACTGCTCCGGGCCCATGCTCATCACATATGCGGTATTTTCTCATTTCAAGGCCGAATCATAGTATAATATTTTTGAGTATATTTTTAAATAGCAATTAAACTCACTAGGTGTGGTACCCATAACGCCGATAACTCAAAGTGACGACCACAGGATGGAGGTTGTCATGCCTGTCACTTGCCTGACAGTGTTGTGAGCAACATCCCTATCCGAATCCTATAATGGGCATCTTAGAATCGACTCAGTATGACAGTCATCTGAGCATGCATTACCGAAGGTGGGACAGCGCTCACGGAGATGAGAGTGGAAGGGCTGTCCGTGGGTCCAGCCTCCACATTAGAAGCACCTGGGGACTTGAAAAATGACCTATGCCCAGGCCAGATGCCCAGAGATTCTTTTATATGTATACATAGTAGGTCTGAAATGGGGCTCCCTGCATCAGAGTGGTTTAGAAGAACCCTAGGGGACCTCGATGTGCCATCAGGGCTCCGTGTCAGTTGACCATGAGGTTCTAATGTTTCTGGGAAAGGAGGAGAGTGGCGCCTATCAGGGCTGCCCCTGTTGCCTGCATGGGTCCCCAAGAGCTGACTTCACCCCTGCCCCAATACTGTGGCCAGTCTCTACCGAAGCAGAAAACCTCGAAGGGCGCACGTAGCTGTGCCCCCCCTCCCAGGATTCCCTGGCCAAGGGAAAAGGCAGATTGTCCCTGTCACTTGCTCCGTGGAGCACCTGGAAGAGTGCCACAAAGGTTCCAAGACAAGAGGTCTTAAGTTTTGTTTTGTAGCCCCCCCTCTGTGGGGGCCAGACGCAAGACATTTGTGTGGTCCTTTTTCCCCTTCGCCGCCTCCCAACACGCACACACACACCCGGTTCTGTTCCCAGGTGTGCACCCCTGAGGACTCTTTTTTCATGTGCAAATCACTGTCCTTGAAGATGCCCGGATACCAGGGCACAAATCCTCCAGCACACCTTGGCATTGGCACAGGCTCAGCCACCAGCTCTGTGTTCAATGTGGTAGGACCTTTTATTTCCTGCTCAAATGTGGCAGATTTGTTGGGAAACACAACCCCCCCCTCGCCCCGCCCAGGTCAGATGCTGGCTGGTCACAGCGCTCTTGCAGCCCAAGCTGGGCAGTACCTGCAGCCTTGGTCCATTCAACTGGCCCTGCTCCTAGGTGGAGCTGTGTTCCATGCCCGCTGCAGCCCCTTCTGGGGCGTGGAAACTAGGGGAGCAGTTAAATTGGAAACTAGGGTCTCTGACTCTCTGACTAATTCCCTGGGAAAGTGGGAAGATGCTTATGCTTAAGTGGGGTGTTGGGGCCCCTGGGTGGCTCAGTTGTTAAGTGTCTGCCTTCGGCTCAGGGCGTGATCCTAAGGTCTTGGGATTGAGCCCTGCATCGGGCTCCCTGCTCCGCTGGGAGCCTGCTTCTTCCTTTCCCACTCCCCCTGCTTGTGTTCTCTCTCTCGCTGGCTATCTCTTTCTCTGTCAAATAAATAAATAAACTCTTTAAAAAAAATAAGTGGGGGGTCAACATGGGGCTCTGTGGCTGGAGCTGCCAGTGATCAGGAGAGGAGAGGCAGGCGTGGGGAAAGACTCCAGCTCAAGTGTGTGCGTGGGGGGCAGGCTCTCCTCCCAAACACTTCCTTCTCCGTGCCTGCTGTCGCTGATCTCTGTGTCTGGGGTGGAAGCCGCGTGTCCTGCTTCTAACCTCCCAGGGCCTCTGGAGACGCTTTGTAAACCCCCAAGGTTGTCTTTCTGCTGTGGTGTTCCGTGTTAGGGAAGTTCCAAATACAGACGTTTGGCTTCATGTAATTGTCAAGCCAGAAGCGATTACTTGCTTTACTCAGCACTTCCACCATATAAATCTTTGATTTATAACTTTTGAGGGAAGAAATTAATTCTAGCAGAAATAAAAACCTATGGTCTAAGTATGGGCTTCAGGGTGTCTATGGACATGAAAAATGTAATGTTTGTGGGAGTGTGTGTGTTATTTTTGAATGGGAGAGAGTTCAAAACTTTTTAGATTTTTCAGGTGCCTGGGTGGCTCAGTGGGTTAAGCGTCTGCCTTTGGCTCAGGTCATGATCTCAGGGTCCTGGGATCGAGTTCTGCGTCCGGCTCCCTGCTCAGCTAGCAGCCTGCTTCTCCCTCACCCTCTCCCCCTGCTTGTGTGCACGCTCTCTCTCTCTCTGTCAAATAAATAAATAAAATCTTAAAAAAACATTTTTTAGATTCTCAAATGGGTTGGTGACCCCCCAAACGGTTATGAACTCTTTTGTGTATAGGAAGGCTCATTTAACTTCTGAATCTTATCTCTGACATTGGTCTTAGAACTCATGTTGCTTCAGCAGCTTAACACAGTTTACTGAGGCGTCATGATGGAGTCTAGTGTTAGTCACAGGGAGCGTAAACTACACATGGGCGAGGAAGAAAAGGCAAGCACAGGACTGGAGCCTAAAACTAAGACCCTTGGAGCCAATACCAGCATTATTTACAATGGCTAAAAGGTAGAAACAACCCAATATCCATCAACAGATGAATGAATAAACAAAATGCGGTCTATACATACAAGAGGATATAATTCAGCCTTCAGAAGGAGATTGTTGACGGGCTACAACATGGATGAACCTTGGAGACATTTGCTAAGTGGAATAAGCCAGTCACAAAGGACAAATTCTGTATGATTCCACTTACATGAGTTACCTAGAGTAGTCAAATCCACGGAGATGGAAAGTGGAGTGGTGGTGGCCAGGGGCTGAGGCGAGGGAGGCAGGGAAGTCATTGTTTAATGGGTGCAGAGTTACGATTTGGGATGAAAAAATTCCGAAGGTGGATCATGGCAATGGTTGCACGTAATGTGAATGTACTTAGTGTCACTGAAGTGAACTTAAAATGGTTAAAATGATAAATTTTATGTTACATATATTCTACCATAATAAAAAAAAAAAAAGAAAACAAAAAGACTCCTGAGGCCAATGTCAAAATGCCAGGGTCCTACGTATGGGTTACCCGTAGACTATGAATCAGGTTTTCTGCAGCCACGTATCAAGTGTTTTTTCTTGGAGAGTGAGGGGCTTACCTGACTTATGAAGCAAAACACTTTGTTATAATGGCCACTTAAGTACTGACAATTAAAACCAATACCTATTACACGGTCATTTAAACGTGTGACAATTTGCTAATGCTTTTATAAGCTAATGGGATTGGAAAGAGAAGGTGAGTTATGTTTAAATGGATATATATAATTTAAAATGAGGGTAATATCCGATAAATTGGTGTTTTATGAAATAGATGGAGATGCTGGGATATCTTCGGGAAGATGGGGAGACTTGGGTGGGCAGATGTCTTCCCTCATTAAAGCAGCAGGTGAGTGGGACCCCAGCATTCTGCCTCCAGCTGGGGAGGGACAGCCACGCGTGGGTTGCAAAAACCCAGGTCCAGTAGGTTTCCAGACCCAGGAAAACCTCTCTTCAGCTGGGGGAAGGCGGCCCTAGCTCCTCCGCTTTGCCAGCCAGCGAGGGGCTGTTAGGTCTGATGACCTGGAATCTGATGGCCCTGGAAGGATGCAGAAGCCGTCACACCGCCCCTGAGCTGCACATTCTCTTGCCAGCCTGTGGCAGACCCCCCAGGAAAGCCCAGCCGTCCCTGTGGGGACCGGGTCCAAGCTGCCACCCCCTGGGCTCCCTCCTAGGGAGCAGGGGTACACTCAAAGCCTTAGCTCAGCCTATGGGCACCAGTAAGGGGCGGGGCTGCCCTTTGCCTCGCCACTGGAGGAGGCCTCCGTCCCAGCATTGCTGGCAAGACCAAGGTCAGGGAGGAACGAGGAGTGGGTGCTGGGCAAGGTGGGTGCCGTGGGAAACCAGGGTCTGTCAGGGGCAGGCCGTGAAGCTGCCAGTCAGCCTTTCACTCTTGCTGCTGCGCTTTGATCTGAGACGGCAAAGCGGAGCGTCAGGTGCGGCAAGGCCAGTTTCTCTGTCCTTCCAGGCGGCCAGGGAACTCTGGAAAAGTCAGAGACTCGGGAGCGTGGGGGCGCACGTCTGCCTAGCGTGCACGCCAGGGTAGAGCTGGCCCGAAGAGGCCCGGGGCAGGCTCTGACTCGACTCCCGCTCGGGGCGCTGCGCAGGCCGCGTTCCTGGGCACGGGCCTTCGAGGCCCGGAGCGCCGCTGCTCCCAGACAGTCCGGTCTGCTCTCCAAGGCCGCTGTTGGACTGAGACTGTGCTGAAAGCCATTTCCCTGGCATTCGTCGTGTGCTCACGGGCTCCCTGATCTGGGCTGCCGTTCTCTTCATCCTGTGACTTAGCTGCAAATCCACCGTGTCCCCCATGGGAGCACGTGAAAAGAGATGCCTCTGTGGAAATGCTCTGGGGTACGACTGCCAAGGTTGGACTGGTGGCAAGACAGTGGTTCATTTTCAATAAGAGGGGAAAGGAAGGGAAGCAAAAAGCACACGTATCTTCAAAACATACCAGTTGCCAAGAAGTGCCTGATTGAGTTGTCCAGATGTGGAAATTAAGACAGAGAGATTTAACCGCCCAAGATCCAACAGCCAGAGAGCCAAGTGGCCATGGCCGGAACCTAGGACACTGGCTCTAGAGCCCAGGCCCTCCGGGGAGGGCCCGGGGGACACGTGGGTACAGCGGGCCTGAGTTTCAGTCCTGCCAGGGCCCCTTGGCACTGGTGCAACCTCAGGGAAGCCGCAGGATCAGTTTCTGCTCCTGCAAAATGGGGTTGACAAAAGCAGCTTCCTGGGGGCATTTTTGGGGAAGGAAGGCGCTCTCTGGCACGGAACTGATGCAGACAAAGGGCTCCAATCCAGTCTTCCGTGCACCAGGAGCAAGGGGCAACTCTCCGAGCTGTTCTTAATGAAGTTGCTATGGTAATTACATTTTCGTTCTATTATTTATATGAACATAGCGGGATAAAAGGGCATCTTAATGTTGCTTTAATGAATCTGGAGAAAGCGTCTGCAGAAGCCAAGCAGCGCCTCTCCGGCCTGGTTGTGGTGTCGTCTCTGTTTACGGGCCCAACCGGCTGCTCGTGGAGCTCCAGGCCTGGGGGGCCCATCTCATCCATGCAAACAGTTGGAAGAGCCCAGGGTCCACGCCGGCACTGCCGCCCGGATGCCGCAGTGGAGAGCAATCTCTTCCCACGCCCGCCCATCCTCGTTAGTCCCGTTAATGACCATATTATGTACCACAACGTTTCCTTCATCTGTGTGAAAATCTTTGGATAGATCTTTATGTCTGATACCCGTATCAGTTGTGGTTTTCGGTCATGGGGCTCTTCTCGTGTTTACCACGCCTTCCTATTCCATTTTGTTCCATGCCACGTCCTTGCGGGAAGAAGAGGGAAGGCCCTGCCTTCACACAGATGAGGGAATGGAGACCAGGAAGTGGTCGGTCAGGCTTCCCCCCGGGGGACAGCGGCAAGTCTAGTTTCTTTTCTATCTGACACAGGGTATTGGGGGCTTTGGAATAGTCTCTGCTCTCTTAGGAGAAGAGAAAGTGGAGTGGAATGCTGTCTTGTTCTTTTTATGAATACACTCAACATATGCAAGTTGGTACAGCCACTCTGGAAAACAGTGTGGAGGTCCCTCAAAAAATTAAAAATTGAGCTACCCTATGATCCAGCAATTACACTACTGGGTATTTACCCCAAAGATCCAGACGTAGTGAAGAGAAGGGCCATATGCACCCCAATGTTCATAGCAGCATTGTCCACAATAGCCAGACTGTGGAAGGAGCTGAGATGCCCTTCAACAGATGACTGGATTAAGAAGTTGTGGTCCATATATACAATGGAATATTACTCAGCCATCAAAAAGAACGATTTCTCAACATTTGCTACAACATGGACAGGACTGGAGGAGATAATGCTAAGCAAAATAAGTCAAGCAGAGAAAGACAATTATCATACGGTTTCACTCATTTATGGAACGTGAGAAATAGCAGGAAGATCGGTAGAAGGAAGGGAAGAATAAACGGGGGGTAAACAGAAGCGGGAATGAACCATGAGAGACTATGGACTCTGGGAAACAAACTGAGGGCTTCAGAGGGGAGGGGGGTGGGAGACTGGGACAGGCCCGTGATGGGTGTTAAGGAGGGCACATACTGCATGGTGCACTGGGTGTTATACGCAAACAATGAATCATGGAACACTACATCAAAAACTAAGGTTGTACTGTATGGTGACTAACAGAACATAATAAAAAATTATTATTAAAAACAAATAAATAAATACACTTAACAAACATCCAATGACATTGGGTTTCTAGGATGACCTGTGACTTACATGGGGCATCAGATTCTTACAACGCAATAGGATTGAGGCAGGGGTGCCTGGGTGGCTCAGTTCATTAAGCATCTGCCTTTCGCTCAGGTCATGATCCCAGGTTCCTGGGATCAAGTCTTTTGGAGGGCTCCCTGATCAGTGGGGAGTCTGCTTCTCCCTCCCCCTCCCCCTCCCCCTGCTCTTGCACATGTGTGCACACATGTGCACCCATGCTGTCTGTCTCTCTCAAATATATAAATAAAATCTTTAAAAAAATAAGATTGAGGCAGATGTAGGGTTTCTCTTAAGGAAAAGATGGGGGGGTCAAATGGTTAAGCGCCCCCCACCCTACTAACACATGATTATCCAATCATATTGAAATGGCTCTGTTAGCCTCCATCTTCCATTTAGTGGGTTCCAGCTCAGCACTAGCATGGTAGCAAGAGCTGGGGATTCAGAGCAGGGCCCGAGAAAGCCATCTCATAGAGAGAGGATACACAGAAGAGAAGTCCCTGCAGATGGGGAGGATTTGTCATAAGAGCTACTCTCCGGTCTGTTTGAGGCTGACATTCATGTATGCTGCCCGGCATGGATGTTTCCTGAAGGATGAGATCCTCCTGAGAAACCAAGTGAGGGGGACTCAGGGATGCTGTGGGTTGTGGTGAGCTGGAAAAATCTGGAACTGGTGAAGAGGGTCTAGAGGTTTCCACAGGCAAATGTCCCATCCCTGTTTTTACCAGTCACCTGCATTTGTTGCTTCATGCTGCTAAGAAAAAAAATAAGCACTCTGATTCCCACTTAAAATCCTACGAAGGCAAACCAAAAATCTATGGGAGCTCTATGCAGAGAGAATATTCAAGGCCACAGAACCGTACTTACAGCACCTGCAGAGGCGAAGGCTGGGACTGGGATGGTGGGGGTGGGGATAGTGCGGACAGAGTGGCCAAGACGGAGGGTTCAAGGTGTGCAAGAGGCAGGATGTGAGTCCAGCAGGCTCCCCAGGTGGGAAGACTTCTCCTTTACCCTGAGGCATTTACTTCACCTGGAAAGGAAGGAAAACAAGTTTTTGTTTTGTTTCGTGTTATTGCGTAAAACTGTACATGACAAAATTTATCATTGTATGCATTTTCTATTTGGTTGGGTTTTTTTTTAAACTTCTGTAAATTCAGATAATTTTTTTATTGCAATGTAACTGAAATATAACATTGTATTAGTTGCAGGTGGACAACATAATGATGTTGAACATATTGCAAAATGATCACCATAGTAAGTTAACGTCCATCACCACATATACTTATACATTTTTTTTCTTACTATGAGAACTTTTAAGATCTACTCTCCTAGCAACTTTCAACATAGTATTGTTAACTACAGTCACCATGCCATACATTATATCCCCATGACTTATCTATAAGTGGAAATTTGTTCTTTTTGACCTCCCCCACCCATGGGGGTGAAGGTTGCACAATGGTGTGAATGTACTTAATGCCATTGACCTGTATATTTACAAATGGTTAAAATGGGGAAGTTCACGTTATATGTATTTCACCAGCAAAAAAGGGAGATAAACAATATGTGTAAGGAGCCAACCTTGATTTGGGCACAGACTCGGCAGTTGTACACACAGTAAAAGGAACAAAAACAGAGCTGCTGTGGGACACGGTGTTCACCCTTCTGCATGGGGGCCCCAGGCGACTCCCTGGAACGAAACTGGAAAACCCCCAATCAGTCCAATCTCCTCAATTTACAGCTTAAGAAACTTTAAGTTATCAGTAAGATCATTCTCCCTTCTTCCAAACTCTCTCTCCACCACCGAATTTCATCCCGACCAACCAACACTCTCTGGTTGCGGTTCTACACTGCTGACCAGAAGGAGCAAATCTGAGGTCCTTTTGGCGAGCCCCGGGCCCACATGGGGCCATCTGTCCTCTACCTTTGGAGCACCACTGCCTCCAGCCTCTAACTCCCAGCCTCTGCTCTTGATCACCTGGAGTGAAAGTCCAGGCTAGAATGTTCCTCAGGCCACAGCTGAGCTATCTGATAGGTCTGCTGTTATGGGTTAACCTGTGTCCACCCCCTCCTCCAAGATATGTTGAAGTCATAAGCCCTAGGACCTGTGAATGTGACCTTATTTGGAAATAGGGCCATTTTAGATGTAATTAGTTAGGATGAAGTCATACTGGAGTAAGGTGAACCCTTAATCTGAGTCATGTCCTTATAAGAAGAGAGAGACCCAAGCACGCTAGAGAAGATGGCCATGTGGTGACAGACAGAGATTGGAGCGCTACAATTATAAGCCAAGGAGGCAAGGAAGAATCCTTCCTTACAGGTTTCAGCTGGAGCGTGGCCCTGCCAACACCTTGATTTCATACTTCTAGCTTCTGGAACTAAGACAGGCCATTTCTGTCGTTGAAGTCTCCCAGTCTGTGGTGCTTCTCTGAGGCAGGCCCGGGAACCTGATCCACTGTGCAGGGCCGGGGGTCACATGGGGGCAGACCAGTGGGCAAGCTCAGAGAGCCGCTCATTCACCATCCACACTCAGGGTGACTGTGGCATCCCAGTGATGTTATTTATAATGTATTTTTAAATTGCTTCCCTTTTTAAAGTTAAATGGATTTTAAAAGAAAGCCGTATAGCCCTGTAGTACTTGCATCCTGGAGACAAAGTCTTGGTGATTGATGGAATCATGTTATTAGATCGGGTAATATGACAAAGCACTGAATTTGGAACATCAATGCGAATGTAATGAGTTAAAAGAAATATCATCGACAGTTATTTTGGAAAAAAAAGTCCCAACAACATCAACAAGAAATAGCATTTCTTCCAGTAGTGGCAGCTCATACACACGCGTGGGGCCCACATTTTTGTTTCTAACACTCATTTCTAATTAAAAGAAAAAGATAAATTGAGAGTTGAATGCATGCTTTGGAGCAAGACTAAAAAAAATGCATGCTTTGGAACAAAACTAAAAAACATTATAGGTAATATAAAGTATAAAAAATGGAGTTATTCAAGGAAGGGTGGGTTTAATGGAAAAGGCCTCATCCTTGTTATTTTAATAATGGAAACAGTTATCTCTCCTAGCTGTGGATATCGTGTTTCTTTGGTGAACCTGTGTCTGTTAGTCAGCTCTTGAGGTGGACCAGGTAAGCAGGAAGGAGTGACTTGACACTGGTGAGTCAGCTAAAATGATCCCAGTAAACAAAGGAACTGTGCCACGAACAAGGGAGCAAATGGAAAGCGAAGTAGCCATTGGCCAGCATTCATGATCCCACCCAGTAACCAACTAAAGAATATCCAACCGTGAGCTCCGAGATAACAAATTACCCAAATGCCCTTAAAAGAAGAGAAACCAAGCCCCTCCCTTTTCTTTCTTTTTTTTCTTTTTTTTAATGTTTTTTTTTTATTATATTATGTTAGTCACCGTGCAGTACATCCCCGGTTTCCGATGTAAATTTCGATGATTCATTAGTTGCATATAACACCCAGTGCACCATGCAATACGTGCCCTCCTTACATCACCAGTCTATCCCATTCCCCCACCCCCTCCCCTCTGAAGCCCTCAGTTTGTTTCCCAGAGTCCATAGTCTCTCATGCTTCATTCTCCCTTCTGATTACCCCCCTTTCTTCTTCCCTTTCTTCCCCTACCGATCTTCCTAGTTCTTATGTACTCCCTTTTCTTTCAACGAAATTCTGATAACGCCACTAATCATAACGCGATACTAATAAGACATATGTCCCTGAGCTTCCAATTACGGGGATAGACCAGACCAACAAATCTTAATTATTGCACTGTGAGTAGATGCCACATACAAAACCTAGAGACCAGTTCATTACTGGAAAAGACTTTGAGTCTCAGGGTCAATGTTGTTAAGGAAGATAGGAAGTGAAATGTCCCATGATTTAGCTCTAGCCACTTCTTGGCCATCAAAAGAAACTCACTCTGATGACCGGTGGCTCAGGTTTGAATGAACTTGGTCTGTGCAATCATGTCGCGACTGACAATCAGTAAGTTACCAGCACCCAGTGGCATCAAGATATCCCCTTACTCTGGAGTCTGGTAAATTTCTAGAATCCTAGAAAGATACAAAATATCAGTTATTGAACTGATAGTGTTATAGAAATCCTAGGACAATGTAAAGCATGTGATGCTGGGAATGTGCACGGGTAAGGGAACAAATTAAAGCCACAGTTACCATCGTAACCTCTTTTGGTGTAAGGGCATTAATCGGTTTTGTAGTTTTACGTTTCTGGTGTGACCATTTTGCATGTAAAGAGTCTCAGAATATTGAAGGGAATTAATATGTTAGATGCAAGATTTTAATTAAATGTCTAGACGTGCTGGGTTAGGTTTGTAATCTAGGTTTTTTATTGATCAGGAACATTTATTTTGTTAAATCTATAATTTTTTTATTTATTAGTGGTATGTAATTGTAAATATTCAGGGCAATGTTGGTTGTTTAGTATCTAAAAGAATGCTAATTGTCTAATAAATTCCTAAGATTAATAGCTGGGAACATTGCCTGAGTTACAATTAGTAGTGAATATTCCTCTCCACGCACAAATGCCCCTCAGACACTAAGAAATCCATCAGCACTGGAAATGGAAAGCCAGTACTTTTCTAATACATAGTAAAATAAATTCAGAAATGTTATAAAAATAAATGTTCATCTTTGCACCAGCTACAGTCATCTCATGAACTATCTGTGGTATGTATGCCATACTTTGAGATGTAACACCTGGGTAGAAAGTTCCAGAACCTAAGGGATAATAAAGAGCATTGACCTACACCTTTACATTTTTAGACTGGACACACCTCTTTCTGGAAGCTCCTATTCGGTACTGGAATTGGAACCCAAGGAGGAGATACTGAATTATCTTTCAAAACCTAAGCTAAACGTAACAAATACTTATTATCTGACACAGTTTGTAAGGGTCAGGAATCTGGGGGCAGCTTAGGTGGGTGTTTCCAGCTCAGTGTCTCTCATGAGGTTGGGGTGCGGTCATTTGAAGGCTCACCCGGGGCTGGAAAATCCTCTTCCTGCTTAGTCTAGAGGTTGTTGGCTGAAGACTCAGTCCCTCACCACTGTTGATTGGGGGCCTCCTCTCCTTGCCAGCGGGGACTCTCCAAACAGGTGTTCCTTGGGCCATCTTGCTGCCCCCACCCCCGACGAGTGGTCTGTGAGGGGGCAAGGACCCCACCATGTCTTTTCAAGGACCTCGTCTAGGAAATCACACACACTTTCACTTCCTCTTCATCCCATTTGTGAGAAACACGTCTCAAGAAGAGGGAGGCTAGGTGCCACCTGTGGCGGGGAGGCTCGCAGAGGATCTGTGGACCAATTTGTAAAAGCACCGCAGCTCCCTCTCAGCCCAAGAGCGGGGGACAAAGCTAGGGTTGGTATTCTGAACGGGGAATGCGACAGCCTGTGCAGATGTCCCCGCACGCTTCAGATTTCCTGGCAGAGGGTGTCATGCGGGGCTGAGACATGCTGAATCACCACTGTCATTTAAATGCCATTAGCTGGAACAGAAGCAGAGCGAAAATGACACATTGTCTGCTAATTGCCTGCATTTTAACTTCTAGTCCTTCAGAACACGCACACTTCTTTCTGCTTTCTTTCTTCCCCCTTCTGTCAGGGCTGAGATCAATACTGCTTCCTTTCCTTTTAGCAAGGGTGAGCCCGGCTTTCTAGCAGTTTCTCAAGTCAGAGCCAATATTTCTGTGTTTTTGATGTTTCAGAGTTTGTCAAGACCCAGAGCAGAGTCTCCAAGGGTACAGGACTTGTCAGTGCACTCCAAGGGCCGGAGCAACTTGTTTCTTTGCTGATTCTGCCAGTCTCAACAAACACGAAGTGGCGGCCCCAGGTCAGGCTCCTGGCCCCTGGAGCTCCTGTCTGGTGGGGGACACAGACATCGAATGGGTAGAGAGGGTGCACTGAGGGTTATGAAGGAGAGGTAAGGTCCTAAGAGATGGAGCAATCTGGCCTGCAGGGCCCGGCAAGGCTATCTGGAATGAAGCAGGATACCTTTTTGAGTTGCGGTTTCCTTCCAGTTGGTTCCCACTTCCCTTTCCTGTGAAAGCCGGGACTGAGGTGCTCTACTGGCCATGGGAGATCCACGTGGGTAGGAGGAGAGCAGAAGTTGCCTGTGACACCCTCCCACTGAAGCAGTTGTTATGGGTGTCCTGGGGGTGGGGTGGGGGGTGCAGAGGGACTGGGAGAACTGACACCGAGAGAAATGATGTCTCAGAATGGGTGGGGACAGAAAGCTGTGGATTCTGGTAGAGCCGGTACGGGAGGCTATGCGACCATATGTGGTTGCAACCCCAGGGGGTGGCCAAACCCCAGAGGGGCTGGCTGTGTGACGCTCCCAGAGATGGGGCCCTCAATGCCTGGCTGCCCAGTCTTCCTGTGTCCTGTGGTTCAGACAAGTTGACATGGCCTGATGATCACGTGGGCTGGACGAGGTCTTCCTGGCTGTCGTGAGGGCAGATGGTGGGGGTCTCCTAACTGCACAAGACTGGGGATTTTGCACAATTTGGGGGCTGGGTAGAATAAAAGCCTCAAGAAAGATTGAGATCTAATTTCCCTCTAGTCTGGCATGATGGGGGCTGGAGTCAGATAGAAGATGATTTGAAAAATAGGATGAAGCTTTTTGCACCCCCTGAGCTTGTCGTCTGAATCATCCTGCTCCTCGAATGGAGGGACATTTAAAACAAAGCTGAAGCTGAAGCCTGGGCCCAGGAGAGGAGTCACGGGGGGAGTGGCTTCAAGGGTGAGGGAACGGGAGGAGGTGACCAGGTCACATGAGGCAGATCGAAGAGCCAGGGCTTTGCCCTGAATATAATGCAGGGGGTGGCAGGAAGAATTTAGCAGACTCTGGATGAAGCCTGGAGAGTGGATTGGGAGGACCATTATCAAACATGAGAGAGGAGTTTGCCACTGTGGAGGCCAGGGGAGTGGGGCTTGGGAGAGTGTTGTATTGGTTTTGGTGGGGGTGGGGAAGAGGACAGATGGGAGAGATACTTAGGAGGTGGTCTGAGCGCTCAGGTTTCCTGATTAAGCACCAGGGGAACAGGGTGTCTGTCAGATGTGGAGGCAGTGAGCAGGAGCTCCTGGAACAGCAAGGAAGGAAACCCACCCATCCATCTGTCACATGGCCCCGAGCCTGGGGCTTTGGCAATGGCTCCTGCCCTCAGGACCTGTCCCTTGAAGGATTCTTTCTCTGAATTTGGTAAAAAGGAAGTGAGAATGGACATGGAGATAAATACCTGTATAGCTATGAGATTGGACCATTTATTTTTCCTGAATTAGATTATACAGCCATAGTTGCCCCCAAGGTAGCTTGAGTGCTGAAAGTCTTGAACTATTTGCCATGGAGAGTTAGAAGGAAAAGACGGATCCCAAGAATTTACAGCAGCAATAATACACCCATTAGTGTGATTTTCTTCATAGCAGCCTTCGTAGCTTGGGTGTATTACAGAAAGCAGATGGATAGATTTCTTTATTTGTTTATGTTCAAAGTGGGTTTCTTGTAGGCAGCATATAGTTGGGTCTTGCTTTCTTATCCAATCCGTGGCAATCTTTGACTTTTAACTGGGGCATGTAGCCTATTTACATTTTAATGGGATTATTGATATAGTCTAGTTTAAATCTACCATCTTGTTCTTGTTTTCTATTTGTCCCATCTGTTCTTTGCTCCATTTTTTGTCTTATTCTGCCTTCTTTTGGATTAATTGAGTCTTTTTTATGATTCAATTTTTATCTCCTTCATTGGTTTAGTGGCCATAACTCTTGCTGTGTGATGTTAGTGGTTGCTGCAGGGTTTATAGTATCTTTACTTTAGCATCTTCAACTTCCTTGTCACTGTTTGCCTTTAAGATTCTTGAAGGTAGACATTCTTCATGTATTCTAGAAGAATCTTATAGGAGTATACCTCCATTTTCCCCCTCTCTGCCTTCACTCAATTGTTGTCATACTTTCTTTTTCTACCTGTGTTATAAAACCACACCCTAAATTTTTAAATTTTATTATTTTTAAAAATTTAAACGGTCCATTATCTCTTAAGATATTTAAATAAGAGCAAAAAAGGCCTTTTGCATTTAGTCTTTCCAGTGTTCTTCATTTCTTTGCATAGATGCAGACTTCCGTCTGAGAATTTTGATTCATTTCTTGTATTTGTGAGTCTTCTGATGATGAATTTTTTTCAGCTTTCATATGTAAAAAAGCATTTTTATCTTACCTTTATTTTGGTAAATAGTCTTACTGGGTATAGAATTCAAGGTTGACAATTTTTAATCCATTCAGTACTTTAAATGGTTGCTCTACTCTTTCCTGGCTTTTGTTGTGTCCAAAAAAAAGTCCGCTGAAATTTGTGCCTTTCTTGGCATGCAGTGTATTCTTTCTCTGGCTGCTTTTCAGATTTTCTCTTTGTCATTGGTTTTAGTAATTTGATGATGATGAATGTTGGTGTAGTTTTTCTTTAGGGTTCTGGTGCTTGAGGTTTATTGAGCTTCTTGGACTTGTGCATTTATAATTTCCATCAAGTTTGGAAAATTTTGGCCCTTATTTCTTCAGATATTTTTTTCTGTCCCTCTTTCCCCCAGTGTGGGGAGACTTCAATAGTTCACTGATGCTCTGTTCATTTTTGTTCAATCTTTCTCTCTGTATTTTATTTTGAATGGTTTCTATCGATGTCTTCAAGTTCACTAATCTCTTCTTCTATATTCTAATCTGCTAGTAATCCCACTAATATATTTTTTATCTCAGGCTTTGTAGTCTCCATCTCTTGAAGTTGTTTGTGTCTTTCTTACATCTTGCATGTTTTTGCTTAAATACGCTAAGTCTTTTCTCTAGTTTCTTGATAATCTGGAGTAATATTACAAAATAATGGCTTTAATGTACTGGTCTACTAATTCTATCATCCATGTTATTTTGGAGTCAGTTTTGACTGATTTATTTTTCTCCTTTTTTTTTTTAATGTGTCTTGTTTTCCTGCTTCTTTGTGTTCCTGCTAATTTGGATTGTTTGCCAGACCCTGTTGATACTACTTTCTCAGACGCTGGGTGTTTTTGTATTCCAATACATATTCTTGAGCTTTGTTCTGAAATGCAGTTAAGTTACTTGGGAACAGTTTGATCCTTCAGTTATTGCTTTGCTAGGCAAGATGATAGCTTCGTTGAGTCTAGAGATAATTTTGCCCCATTCATCGAGGCAAAATCTTTCTGGGTTCTCTATCCAGTTGGAACAGGACCTGATATGGCTGTGTGTGAACTCTGTTGTTTTCTCTAATGTTTTCGGGTGGCTTTTTCTTTGGCCTCTGATAATTTTCGTACATGTTTATATTGATCAGTACTTAATGGACGACTCAATGGGGGAACCATGCAGATGTTTAGAACTCTTCATACAGTTCTCTCATCTCTGCTGCTCTGCGCTGAAAACTAGCCACTTTGATTTTTTGAAACGCTCAGCTCCAGTAAGAGAACTCTTGTTTCAAAGGGAAATTACTAGGCTGCACTTGCCTTACCTTGCCCTGCACCCACTGTCTGGACAGTCTCTCCAGGCTGTAAACTGGTGCAATTCTGGCATCTACTTAATTTGTTTTCTGTTTCCTTTACTACTTGATGTCCAGGGTCTTGAAAAACATTTTTTAGGGGTGCCTGTGTGGCTCAGGTGGTTAAGCATCTGACGTGATTTTGGCTCAGGTCATGATCTCAGGGTTGTGAGAATAAGCCCTATGTCAGACTCTGTGCTGAGCTTGGAGCCTACTTAAGATTCTTTCTCTCCCTCTCCCTCTGCCCTGTCCGCCCCCCCCCCCCCCGGGAGTGATCTCTCTCTCTAAAAATAAATAAATAAATAAATAAATAAATAAATAAATATATAAATACCTAAAGCAAAGCTTTTTTTTTTTTTTTAAGTATGTTTTCCCCCAGTTTCTTAGTTGGTTAGGAGGGTAAATCTGGTCTTTGTTACTCTAGCTTATCTGGGATTAGAAGTCCGTGATGAGTTTCTCTAAAAGTGACCTTTTGTAGGATAGATATAATGGAACTGTAAGGAGTCAAGAGGTATTAAGGATGTTGGACAAACTGGATGAAGCAATACATCATGGGGCTTAGGTTGTCCTGGGAAAGAAGTACAAAGGGGACAGATTGTACTCAGAGAATGGACTAGAGGGCTTCCAAATTCAAAGAGCAAGGACAGCAGGAATAAGACAAAGAGAACCTAGCAGTTGAAGAGGTTGGGCTCAGAATTTGGCATGTTTGTTTAAGATCTCAGAGGGGAGGCAGTTCAAGGTGACAAGCTACAGGACGTGGCTATCATTTGGCTTGAGTGGAGTATGAAGGGCAATTGATGAAACTGAGGAAGTATTTGGAATGTGGAAGAATGACTTACCTCTACTTGGGAGAGTTTCAGATGGGGCCATTTCTTTGCGAGAGGGGGAAAGAGAGCCTTATTAAGCCAGGCTATGGGGGAAGTTTATTTACTCTTGAATAAATGTTCTCTAGAGCACAGTGAAAATGACTAGAGGTAATGTCTCTTGTAGAAGCTGGTAGGACAAAAATGTGTAGCAGCATGGAGAGGACAGCATAGGAGGGGAATGAGCTTGATTGACAGGCTAGGCATTCCAGGGATAAGAATTACTGTTTTCCAGCTAAGCAGTCTGCATAAGCTGAGGTGCCAGCTGTTGTGGGAGGTCAGAAGCAGGCTGGCAGGTGGTGGTCAACCTCTCAGATGGTCTCCAAGGATTCTCACATCCTGGGATTTGTGTCCTTGCATATCCCCTTCCATAACAAATAGGGCTGACTTTTGTAACTGATAAGATATTGTGGAAATGACAGAGTGACTCCCAAGGCTAGGTCATAACATAACTGCTGGCTTCTGCCTTGCTCCATCTTGGATCGCTGGGAGAGGCTCGCTACCATGCTGCAGGGACACTTATACAACTTGTGTGTCAGAGGCCCACATGTTGAGGAACTGAGGCCTCCGGCCAACAACTAGCACCAACTTGCCAGGTATGTGAGTGAGCCATCTTGGAAGTGGGTCCCCTCCCCCTGTCAAGATCTCAGAAGATGGCAGCCCTGACCCAACATTGGGACAGTCACTTCGTGAGTGACCTCAGGGCCAGAATCACTCAGCAAGGCTGCTCCTGCATTTCTGACCCATAGAAACTGCATGAAATCATTAGTATTTATTGGTTATTTTTAGCATTTCATTTTGGAACCATTTGTTTTTCAGCAGTGGATAACCAATGTTGATTTTGGTACCTGGAGCTGGCCTGTCTTCACAACACTTGGACATATGGGCATGAGTTTGGATCCAGAGCACAAGTGGAAGCCAGGAGGACTGCAGGGAAGTGCTGGTGGGCAGCTCATCCGTCACTTACCTGCTGGTTCGCCTTGTTGGCACGTGGTGGCAGGTGTGGCTGCAGCTGCCCCACCTCCTGAGTGTAAAACCACACAGCTGCTGCTTCATTCTGCCTTCTGCGGCTGGCACAAAATCCCCCCGGGGCTCAGCTAAGTGGACGTGCAGAGAGAATGGAAATCTGGGCAGTAAGTTCAGTGAAGCCAAGCGGACATATTGCAAAGCCACCTTAGCACGTACACGGAGTGCTGTTAACAAGTAGTCCCTGAGCAGGACCCAGTCAGAAAGCCGGGGGCAGGCTTCCCTGTTTTTCTGTCACAGGCCTCGAGGTGTCTGGAAGGCTGATGATGCCACCATGGAGGAGAACCCAGAATACTGAGCGAAGAAAGAGAAGGGAGGCTGAACCGAGGGGTTAGCTTCTTTTCTGGGCAAGGGGCAGGGACTTTGTGGTACTGAAAGAAACGAGAATCTCAACCATGCTGCAAGGCCTCATGGGAAATCAGAAAAAGCCACGGAGTGTTCCTTTTCTTCTATCACTATTTCTGCTAAGAGGTGAAACCAAGGGAAAGAAAGATAAAACCCAAGAGATTCAGAAGTCTATAGGAAACTAGTGGCTTCAGTACGAGATGGGGCTTGATAACTAGCAAGTGGGTTGAATTGTCAGACTCAAATCTCAGGCCACTTCTGTGCCATGCTGAGGTGGCTTTTCAGCCTGGCTATGGGGATGAAGACCCCAGCTATGACTTTGTAGGAGAGAACGGAGGGCCCCATCTTCCCCTCTTGTCACAGGCCAGCTGGCACACACTGGGTACAGCTTTCCACACGTATTCATCCGTAGTCCTGTGTCCTGGGGAAGCCATTTTGAAGAAGTACACAACCAGCCATTCTTCACATTTTAGGAGTTTATCAAAGAGAATTGCGTGGGGATGGTGAGAGGACATGGTGCGGGAGGAGTCCAGCAGTGAGGCATTTCGTCTGCACCCCCAGCTCAGCACTGGCCTGCTCTCCGTGTGTGTGTGTGTGTGTGTGTGTGTGTGTGTGTGTGTGTGTGTGGCATCCTATCCCCTTCAGAGGCGCTGGGGAATCCCTCCAGTCAGGAAAGTATGCATCGTGTTACTCACAGCGCCGGCCTAGGTGCAGGCGTCAACCTCAGTCCCCGCGGCGGACCACCTCTGCTCTTGTTGTCCTTACTCACCAAGGTCCCCAGAGCGGGCAGGAATTACCACCCTCAAGCCTCCCCATTTTCTGGAATGGGCGATGAGTCCCATCTCCCCGTCTCGGCAGGAGTGGCGTTTCCTCTCCCGGTGCGTTGTAACAATAGGGCCTGTGCTCCTGCCGCTGTCCCTCTGCCTCCCCCAGGCCCCGGAGGCACCTGGCACTGACCGGCTGGGCTGACTTTGGACAAGTTATTGAATGTCTTCCAACCCGAGTTCCTCCAGCTGTGAGATGGCTCCATTACTGTCACAGGGAGGACCCGCTGCCTCTTGGGGAGGCGGCCTGCATAGTTTCTGATATAGAACTGGGGGGTCAAAGTTCATCCTCATCATCCGCTGGGAATCATTTAACGTAGCCTGCAACTCAGTGTGAACTCACACTGTAAGTGCGCGGCCTAGCCTCCTCCTTCAGAGGTCGGCAGAGCCCTTGAGGAGCGAGGAGCGGGCCGCCCTTCGTGATCTTTCCCTCTGGCAGGGACTGTCTAGTTCAGCTTTGTGTCCTGCTTAAATGCACTCTGATCCTTTAACCCTTCAAAGAGTGTTCTCTCAGCAAGTTTGAGGTTTGAATGAGGCCTGGAGAGGACATGGGCTCCCCCCGCTGACTGAGGTGAAACAGAGAAAGGAAGAGGTGGTTCTGGTGGGGAAGTAGGGCCCTGGCGTCGGCCCAGCGCACTCTGAACAGTGTGCCCACCAGGTGAGGGGCCGGGCAGCTCTGGGGCTTGTGCTTCCTCAGCCCCGGGAAGGCTCCCAGGATGGCCAGGATTTCTCACTGACAGAAGTTCTCTCTCGAAACTCCCAACCCTACCTGCTCCAGGCCAACAGACCCCATCTGTCTGCCAGTGGCCTGGGGTGACCGGAGCTGCCCCCATCGCCGGGGTGCTGGGACAGCAGGAATACAGCAAGACTGGTCACGGGTCTTTATTTATTGAGAAAGAGTTCACACAAGGTCACATCGTACAATCAATCATTTCCTGCGCTTCATAAAAATGATTGTCACTCACTGTGCTTCACAAAAATTTCTTTTAATGAATAAATAATTTGATGAAATCAAAAATATTTACAATATAAACACAGGGAAGAGCTTTGGATCTGTGAACCTTATCGTCGAGCTTTGCATTTTCGAACTGACTTCTTCCCAAGCTTTTCCCTCGGAAACAATACAAATCTGATAGAAACAACTCATACAACATATCTTTGTTCATAATACGTTTATCTGTTAGTCTTGGAAAGGTACATAAGCTTATATTATGCAACATGTTAAAATACAAATATTAACTAAAATAATATATTATCATAATGCCAGGTAGCATTCTCCACAAAACAAAATGTACACTCAGCCGTAACAATAACAAAGGGTTCACGGGCCACAAAATAATACCCCAAAGGTACAAATTCCTTCATAAGAATATAATTGTGCTCTTCAGTTTACCAGATGTCTACGCTGCTCTAACAAGCCGATGCCCAGGAGGACAGTATTCGACGACTCTGCCGGGTGTGTGTTTTTCCGTCAGGCAGCAGCATTGCTGGGAATTGGGCAGTGCAAAGCAGTTTTAGAAACGCTTTCTTGGGCTCTTAAAAAGAGCCAATTATGCAAAGCAAAATAAGCATATTGAGAAGTCCTCATCTCATCGACACAAACACCGTGGAACGTCTTGGCTCTGTGGGCTGAAAGGGTTGGCGTGCGTCAGCCAGAATTCAAGTACTCCAGGGCCACCTCGTAGCAGAACTTGTACTGGTCCTGGAAAGCAGAAGCAGAAGATGTCAGCTCTGTGATATCCAAGGCCGGTGCCATGAAAGCAATTATGCCAGATCAGGGTTTTAATTGGAAGAAATCACACCGAGAAGGATTTGAATCAGAAATGAATCAGCAAGTCATGGTTGTGAACCACAAGCGCATCCGCTGTCTGGAGACGTTCCCCACAAGGCCTGATGAAAGGTACTTTGCCATCTACCTTCACTAGAATTCCTGGAAAGTTCTGCGTAACTGGAACACATGCAGGTTTGTCCACACATGTATGTTTACCTGTACGTCAACATCCGGAACACAAAGGACGGGAAAACCAAGAGCTGGGGGGAAACCTGAAGTCCGGGGGAAACAACTTTGTGACTTGCTCGTACAAGGGCCTCAACAAATAAACGCGTCACTCCTGGCCCAACTATACCCTCGACTTCCAGTCAGCAGGGAGTCTTCCATTTTATGAGAATTTATCGAGCACCTCTTAAGTACCAAGCACGTTGACCTGGTCCCTGGCTTTGGGAAGTCCGGGGTCCAATGAGGAGGTTGAGAGCGGTATCCAATGATAACACACCGCGCAGAGCTGAGCAGGGCCCACGGATGGTCCCCGGACATGGGTGCAGTGGAGGAGGGAGGAGAACTTCCTAGGGAGGACCTGCAAAGGGGTAGCAGGTAACTAACTGCTAACTCCTAGCGGGGGTTAAAACAGGCATTCGAGGTAGGAGAACTGGATAAGGAAAGGCCCAGAGGGGAAGTGTTGGAGACGCCCTGGGAGCCACCTGTCAGCTGTTAATCGGGCAGTGAAGGCATTTTCTTGAGCACAGCTTTCTCAGATCATGGACCTTGCCCTGTGGAAGACCTGCATGAGGTCCTGGCCCAGCTGGGGTCTCAGGTGTTAGGAGAGGGCATTCTGCACCCGCGTTTGTGTGGTGTGCTGGACCTGAGTGTGGCCTCTGAGCCAGGCAGAGGGACACAGCAGCAGAGGGTGCTTCTATGGGCTGCCTGGGAGCAGCTCAGCAGCTCGGACAGATGGGTTCAGCATCTAGAAGGCTCTCTTCCCATCTCCGTAAGAGATAAGCTTTCACAAGATGTAAGAGTGCACCCCACGGTCTCACTACCCAACACAATGGCCGCAACCAAGGAAACGGATCTCTTATTTTTTTGGGTTTGCCAAATTGATTAAAACTAAATTTCCATTTTCGGGATATGTGCCTCTTAATTAATCAGTCATTGCAATTTTCTTGTCTTCACCTACATTTTCTTCTCTATAGGCCCCACAGGTCCAACCTATTTATTTGAAGACAAGAGCCATACTTTATTCCTTTGTGTGTAATACACCAGCGTTTAGCACAGAACCTGACATACAGTTGGGGGCGGGGAGTCAAACGTTGGCTATATGAGCAGATGATGACAGAATAAGGGTTTAGCAGCATTTGATTCAACCCAATAAACACTGAAGTCTAGAGACTAGGGAGTTTAAGACGCAGCTTTGGGTCTTTGGGAATTTACAATCTGCAGGGGAAGACAGGAAGCAAACAGACCATTTCAACATCCTAGAGGGGCCACAGAGTAAAGCATCGGTAGCAGCACCCACCAGGACAGCTAAGATAAAAAAAGACAGACAATAACGAGCGGTGAGGACGAGGAGAAACCAGAGGCCCGTATGCTGCTGGTGGGACTGTGAAAGGTGCAGCACTGCGGAAAATCCATGGAAGAGTGACCTAGCAATTCCACTCCTAGGTGTACGCCCAAGAGAACTGAACACACGTCTTCACCAGAGCTTTCTGACTCATATTTCAGGATCTGATACTTTCATTTTCAAAATATTTAAAAGAAACCATTTGTATTTCAAAATTCTAAAAGGCCATGTTGTCAGATCGCCAGGCTGACATGTTAACTACAAAGTGGTCAACCCTGTTCTCCTGCCTCCTTCACGGAGACAATTAATGTTTATCACGGAAATCTGAGAGATCCAATTACTTACTGCATAGACATGGTCTCGCATAAACCTAACCGTGCAATTCAGTGCCTACTACAAGCCGTCCTTTCAACAGACGATCGTGCATTTAGAGCATTATACAGCTGCTGGCCTCCAGCCACAACCCCAAAAGGATTTCAGGCTTCACTGCTAAGGGGCTGCTGTGTTGGAAATCCCCGAAGCTGCCCCGTCCCAGACATGACTACAATTTTCAGAATGAATTCGCCATCACCTCATCCTTCCTAAGCAAACTGTCAATCCCAGTAGAGTCTGTGATGACTGGCTTCTGCATCAGAAAAATAAACGGAGTGAGAAGGAAGACCATACATTGTTGCGTGCCCTCCCCCAAGCACCTCAGGAAATGCCTGAAATCCCCCTGTGCTGGAAACTGATTACCCTCGATCGCCAGGCACAGGCCAGTCTTCTGCGGTTTCCTCTCTCAGCTCGCTTGCTTTTTGAGCGGTATACTTGAGCCACACAAGCTATCCCTGTGCTTCAGGGGACGAAAAAGAATATTTCTGCCTCGGTCCCAAGTTCTCCTGATCTGGGCAACATTAGCTGGCTTTGGGCATGAAAAAGTGACATGAGCAGGGGTCGTCCTTGGGCAGGACCGGAACCAGGGCGGCGAGCTACTCCCCTCCCAAGCCCCCAACCCCACCTTCCCTGCAGCCTCACCCCCTGTTCTCCCAAAGAGGGAGAAAGCGAATGCTAAAGAGGCACCTGCAAGCGAGGTTCTGTTTCCAACCCCCCACTTCCCCACTCTGTTCACTCAGTGAGGACGTCCCAAGGCCACAAGGCCTGCAAGTGGCTCTGGGAAGCTCCCTGAAGGACTCGAGCTGTGCCCGTGTCTGAGGAATTCGGGGCCCTGCAGTCCCTCTGGGCACGGGCAGCGCCCCAGATTCAGAAAGCAGTCCTCACGGCTCACCTGGGGCAGCAGTGCCCTCCCCGATGCACTTGCTTTTTGAACCTAAAACAACTTGTACAATTTCATCTGGATCCAGTGCTGACAGGTCCCAGAGTCTGGAAAAACCCTTTTGACGGATGCCCCTGCCCGGAGGGTCAAACGGTCCCCAGTGTGCCAATCATCATAGGCGGGGCCGTCTGCTTTGAAGCTCCCAGGATGTAACCAGCCAAGGAGACCCCTCGATGAGACCTCGGTATGTCTCTGACTACAGACAGAACGGGTCAGGACTTTCCTCTCTGCCTTTAAAAATGTAGGGAAAACGTTCTTCCCTCAGAGGCCCACACGCAGTTTGTGCCCGGTTCCCTAGTGAGACTCATCAGTGTGTAGCCACAGCCTCCCTGGGTTCCAAGAGCAGCGAGAGGCCGCTCAGGATGGGCGCCGGTCCGGGTGCGGGGAAGAAATGTGCTGTCACTCAGCAACTGTCCTCGGGGCCCTCCTCAAAGCCAGGGCTCTGCTGGTGCTGAGCGGGGAGCCAGCCCCCGACTCAAGGACGGCAGAGTCTGGGGCGGCGGAGGGCACGGGGCTTTCACGATTACCTCCTTCATCATGCAGGGAGGCTGACCAGGGAGGACTCGAGGACAGCGGCTGCTTCTCCGGGGCGGCGTGGCAGGGCCGGGCCCAAGGGAAGGGGAGACCCCACCACCCTGTGTCTCCAGAGACGGGCCACACGGTGCCTCCCTGACTCCCCAGCTGGGGCCTACGGCCTCCATTCCAACACTTGCACACACGCACACCCACACCTACCCCCCATCCACCCCTACACACACGTGCGTGCACACATGCACACACATACACTCACATACACACCTACACACACACTTCCATCCGCTCCTGCGCATGCACACGCACACACCCCCACACATGCACACAACCACATACACATATACTCACAGAGACATAACCCC